>NC_067146.1:10974013-11287513 GCF_903995435.1 Acomys russatus | reverse complement strand
GTCTCTTTATGTAGCCCTTGGCTGCCCTAGAACTGACCATGCAGAAGGTTGGCCTTGAACCCACAGAGATCTGTCTGGCCTGCCTCCTGAGTGCTGGGAGTAAAGGTGGGTGCCGTTATGCCCTACTATGTGATGGTCTTTTTACATCAAACACTTGGAACAAGGTGTATTTTATTGCAGAGCACATCTCAAACAGCAATACCATATCTCAATGTTGAAGGCTGCATGTGGCCCACGTGACCACTATACTGGACAGTATTATGTTCTGACCCAGATTAACCCCCCTCCCCCCCATGAAACGAGGGCTGTCTTACACATTACTCTGTTGTTAACTGAGAGTCCAAAACAAGACTCCAGGACACTTTGTGGTTTACTAGTTTTGTCAAAAAAGCTTCTAAGAATAGAACAGAAGAAACAGTATCTCTTCTGAGAAGTCACTGCTATCAGGACAACTGGCTTGTTCGGTACAGCGCAGCCCAGCGTGTGCTTCCCCCTGCTCCCAGTGATTAAGAAGCAAGTCCAGCAAGACCTGCGATCTTATCTATAGTCACACAACGCAACCACTGCTTCCAGACAACAACTTTCCGCGCGATGTCTACTAGACTACCGTGGATCTCAGGTTAACCAGAGCCCACCCCACACTGAGACGCACATTCCTGTAGCCACAGCTGCCCTTTCTAAGTGTTACCATAATTGCCTCACCTACACACTCACGTCCTAATAATACAGAGAGAAACAAGTAACCAAGAAAAAAAAAAGTTTTCCAACATGTTACGCCTGCATTTGGGCGTCACTGTGGTTTTTAGAGACTAACTTTTGTGTAAGGGAAATGCTTTCATTACTCTGATCATTACTTCTCTCAGAGTCCTGCCTTTACAAGCACTGTCATTTACTACTATTTTAAGTTAATTATAATAACAGCCACCATTTTCCAGTAGCAAATGTAAAGAACCCAATTAAAGTGCACTTCATTTTAAAACCTGAAAGTTCTACGGTTCTACGCTTGGTGTGTGCTTATGTGGAAGCCAGAGGATGCTGCATTATTCAGGCTGCACAATGAACAGGTGGGAGGGCAGCGTCTACTTACCAGTGGCTCTGAGCTGCCATCATTCGCTCCCACAGACCAGCGGCCCCTGGGTGGGCCAGCGAGGCAAAGACTGCAGACTCCTGCTCGCTCAGTTCTTCTAACTCAAAGAGGCAATGAAATGCCTGGGGGGAGAAAAGAAGCTGCATTACACCTAGGACAAACCCTGAGCAAGAGACTAGAAAGAAACCAGCCCTATCTCACCCTTTCCCCTCTGTGTTTTGTAAAGTGAGGGCTCAGAGCAATGGTGAAATGGTGGGTGACGTAACACGGCAATCTTTTATATTAAAACATATGCACCGTGTAACATGACCTGGTTACTTTTTACCAATCTTACTCTTCACGAGTTAAAACCTGCCGTCTCTAGTCATACTGCTAATTGGAGATGCTTTTGATTCCAAAGAAGAAGGGAAAACATTTGAAAGACTGCAGCTGGACACAGGGCTATGTTTCTGTAACCAAAGGAGCTGGGAAGCTAAGGTAGGAGACTGCCATGACTTGGAGACCACCTTGGGCTATACACATAGTAAATCTAGGCCACCATGGGATGCAGTGTGAGGTCCTGTCTCAAAGGAGGGAGGGAGAAAGAGAGTGGAACAGGGGAGAGAAAAAAGGAGAAGAGAGAATGATGGAGTTATTGACTGGAAAGCTGGATTGAAACTTTTGGGCTTATTTTTAATATGTGAAAGTGGCTGGATATTTATGTTAAATCAATTGTAAAGCTGTCTTTACATACATGAACACTGCAAAGATCACAGACTGGGCTTGGTGTGCACTGAGATGCACCACTGTTCTTCTCCCTAACAGATGACTGTCTCTCACTAATGCTTTTTCTATAAAATTAATAGTATGATCTCAATAATAATAATTAATAATAATAATATCATTTTTTTCATTTTGGAAGCTGCTAACCTGCACTTCCAGTTCACTCAGGTATTTAAGTTTTATTCCTTCTCAGGCCTCTGATGGGGTTGAAGATCAGATAGTTTAGTCTTACAATTAGGCTTAGTTGATTAGGGGTTAAGATGTTTTTAGATCAAGATAGATGTTTTAAGTTAATAGAGATAAGAAATGATAGGTACTGATTTTCATTCAGAAATTTAGACCGACAAGAGGAAAGAGGCTTTCTTAAAGTTTGACAAATACAAATAGCCAAATGACTATGAATGTTAACATTTCTATAATGCCTGATTGTCTCATGGTTCTTCCTGCTGTATGTGGTTTATTTTACTCATGTGTAATAATTTAAATGCGTATGTTGAAAAGAAACATAATTTAAAACAATTTTTAAACAACAGTATGATCTCATTATTTTAAGCTTTTCACAGATGCTGCAGTCTTTTACGAAGCGTCTGACAACACCAGGCCCTCGGCGGACCCTTCTCCAGCAGCAGCACTGCGACAAGAAGCTGCTGCCTGCACAGGCGCTGGGGGCCTGCTGGGCTCAAGGCTCGCTGTGTCAGGTGCGCTGCTCCACGCTTCACCCGAAGCTGTCAACGCTTCAGCATCAATGTTTCTCACAGACGCTATCTTCTTGCCAAACTTACTACTTTCTGCCTTGGGATCTGAGCCTTAAGGGCTGCAAGGCCTGAGTGGCCTAGCTTCCTCCTCCCTCCCAGGCTGCTCAGCCCCACTGCCTGTGTGGGACAGCTCCCCTC
Organism: Acomys russatus; assembly: GCF_903995435.1. NCBI lineage: Eukaryota > Metazoa > Chordata > Mammalia > Rodentia > Muridae > Acomys > Acomys russatus. The sequence continues at coordinate 11,284,771 of NC_067146.1, read as the reverse complement.
CAGCATGTCAACCCTTCCTATCAGAGTGTTTGCAATCCACGTGACACATGCTGCCTCCATACTCTAAGTCCTCCACATTTTACTTATAACGCTCTCTTCAAATTTGCATTTGTCTATCCGTATGCTCGTAGAAAGCCCATCTCTGAAAACATTCACGAGCCACACTGGAACCCTGACTGTTAAATGCTGTATAGATCGTAAACCTGGATGGCAGAGGGAGGGTCTCCTGGTGGCTTCCCTCTTCTTACCAGGGTCTTCGAGTCTTCCCAGGGTTAACTAATTGCCTAGCTCCCCCAGGGCAGGTCTCAGTCTGTATCTAAAGTGTTTTCAACAACTCCTCCTGTGCAAGCCCATCTTTTGTTTTTGTTTTTTGGTTGGTTGGTTTTTGAGACAGGGTTTTTCTGTGTAACAAAGCCCTGGCTGACCTGGACTTACTCTGTAGACCAAGCTGTCCTCAGATGCAGCGATCTGCCTGCCTCTGCCTCCTGTGTGCTAAGAGTAGAGATGTTCACCACCAAGCCCAGCCTCAAGTCCATCTTTTACTACTGTACCTCTTTAACCCCCAGACTGTAAGCCTCTGCTTGTTCTTACTGCACTCTACAGGATAGTGGCAGCTGGACATGGTGGTACATGCCTTTAATCCCAGCACTTGGGAATCAAAGACAGGACAGATAGAGCTATAATAGAAAACCCTGTCTTATAATAAATAAGTAAATAAATAAATAAAAATTCAATGTGTCATTATTTTCCTTAAATATTAATATAAATCCATACTGATAAAACCAGGACATGAAACACTGAACAAAAAAAATAACTAGAAATAAATGTATAAATTATGTAATGTAAGAACTAAACATAGGGCTGGGGAAATGGCTCAGAGGTTAAGAGCACGAGCTGTTCTTCCAAAGGTTGTTGAGTTTATTTCCTGGCACCTACATGGTGGCTCACAATCATCTACAATGAGATCTGGTGCCCTCTTCTGGCGTGTAGGTATACATGGAGGAAGAATACTGTATAAATAATAAATCTTTAAAATGTAAAAAAAGAAAAAACTAGATACAAGATCAGTATTACAGCTCATAAAACAGCACTTACATAGCACAAATGAAGTCCTGGGCTCAGGTACCAGACACACAACACTCAAAACAGAAACCTAGGAGAGGTCTATGTGCAGGAATCATAAGCTGTGCTAGGCACTTTTAACCCCAATAGCCCTTTTAACCTGAAACAAACAACAACAAAACCCGACACTTTATATAGCCACGTGAAGTAGACAATCCTATAATCCCAGCACCCAGGAGGCAGGCAGAGAACTGTGGCAAGTTCAAAAGCTGCTTGAATTTAGATAGTAAGACCCCGGCTCATAAAACCAAGGCAGCGCTACCGCTCTGTGGCACAGCGTCTGTCAATTAAAAAGTAATCTCTAGGAGAAACGTGACTGCTCCCAGAACCTATCTGACAGACACTTCCCCAGCAGAGTCTCATACCCAACACCTGACTGAGGTCTTCAGAGCTGTCCCTGGGGGATATGCTGGTTGGTCATACAGATCCTGGGTTCAATCAACAGCAACAATAAACAAGCAAATGACTGCGTCAACAGGCTTGAAAAGCTACCCATGATCCCCCTAGGCTCCATTAGCCCATTAGCACACCCTCTTACATTGCTGGGTAGGCGTGATCTGGCCTCAGGTCATAAAAATAACTACTCGGGTTTTACCATAATATCTGTATGAGAAATACAAGGTAGGCTAGGGTGGTTTTAATTTTTTACATTAATGTACTCTCCTGTCTTAGTCACTGTTCTATTGCTGTGAAGAACACCACGGCGAAGGCAACTCTTATGAAAGAGCATTTAATTTGGAGCTGGCTTATAGCTTCAGGGGTTTAGTCCATTATCATCATGGTTGGGGCATGGCAGCAGGCACGGCAGGCGTGGTGCTGATCCACTGGCTGAGAGGGAGACACTGGGCTTGGCATGGGCTTTTGAAACCTCAAAGCCCAACCCCAGGAACGCACTTCCTCCGACATAAATACACCTCCTGATTCTTTCAAATTGTGCCACACTCTGGGGACTAAGCATTCACATATATGGGCCTATAGGGCATTCTTATTCAAATCACCACACCTAGCCAACCCAAGAGAGGGCCTGTTCTTAAAACTAACTGCCCTTCTATAATCCTATTCCTTCAGATGGACAATTGGCTACAGTTCTCCCTCATATAAGAAAAAAGGTTTTTTTCTGCCCTATCACATTAGTTATGAATGGATAAGCTACTTGATCATTAAAAACCTGCATTGATAGATACAAGCTTTGAAAGACTGAAGATCCTATTGGCGTTCTTTACTCTGAAGTGAACTAGACTTCTGGGAAGGCAAAAAGTACCGGGCCAGCCCTTACAGTTCCCTGAAAAACGTTCCTTGCTTTCTTCAATGCTTCACATCAAAAACAAAATGTCTGCACTAAAGTCATTGTTGGAGGAGTGAGGAAGGAAGGAATGCTAAAGAAAAGCCATGCTGACAACAGAAATGAAATCAGATGGTCCCTTAGCAGAGGTGATTGTCCAAAGCTCTCTTCAGTAGATTTCCAGACAGCACAGGCTCAGCTCAGGGCCCTGAGCTCCTCTCCACTTGCCCACCCTGTGCCTAGGAACACACACTGCACCACCTAGGTCACCTCCTAGAGGACCCAATCCACCCACACTGTGCTCCTGGGCCTGTTATGTAACTGTAGTTGAAGATATTTTTCACTTGACTCTTTAAACAAAGGTCCACGTGACACATTTCTGCTTGAGTTTAGTTCCAGGAAATGTTTGGTTTCTGCAGATGTTTACGCGCTTCTGGTTGTCAACACACACAAACTATGAAATTCTGTTTTCCTCTTCTCGCTTTAGCAACTAGAAAGCCCAAGATGAAATATATTCACCAACTCTGGCCTATAGAATGCCTAGTTCTTCAAGTTTTCGTCAATCTAAGGCTTTAAACAAGGCTTAAAACTTTTTTTTATATAAACCTATTTTACCTTTTGGCCCAAAATGTACAAGTTTCATGTTAGCCTGTTAGTTCCAGAATAAAAGAGAAAAGCAGTTTGTCCTTCCACTAAGAAGGGTAACTGCTAAGAATTTAATTCCGGTTTTGTCCAAAAGGACCCTTTTTCCAAAAACAAAAAACAAAAAACAAACAGCCGTCTGGCCTCTTTATGCAAACCCTGTCCACAAAGCTTGACTGAGATACAAACATACTCCCAGCTGAATTCCCTAGCAACACTGAAAAGCCTGAAGGGTTTTGTCAACTACATCAGTAAGAGTTCTTTAATTGCTATTTTGAAAATTAAAGTGTTTTGGAGAAGCCGGATGACAGGCTTTCTGGCAGGTGTCCTCAGAGACTGTGGAGAGGAGTAAAGCACACAGATCACCAAGCCAGGAACAACTTCCATTGTGTCTCAACTTTGGATCTACATTCCCTTACAGATAAAGCAAAAACAAAGGAGAACTAATTACAACGTTATCCCTAGGGATTCTGGGAAATAAATAATAGGATAACTATGACTTGTCCTAGGGTCCTAATCTGAGAAAAACTTTTGGGGGGTGTCTTCAGAAGTGTCTCTGGGGGACACAGCAGCTAGCTAACCCAGACTTCCTTGTAGTATATTACATGGCAAAAATGCAAAGCTCTGATAACCTAATGAGATAAATAAAAGCCAGACATTGTACAATCAAATTTTATCAAATGTTAGCCACAAACGGCTCAGAGTAACTGGGAAAGGGCTGAATGACTGACCGGGGCTGTGGACTGAATCCAGGGCCTCATATTTTATCACTGAGCTATACTGTGGCCAAGAATTTTTAACCAGATTTAATTTTAGTAGTCAACTCTTGATGGTTAAGTACCTCCCCACTGGACAGTACAAGTTTTTGATAGAATAATCATTTTGAGATTAATATGTATTAGCTAATATATATCATTTTAGGCATGGGGATGCACATCTTTGATCCCAGCAGTTGGGAGGCAGAAGCTGGCAGATCTGGTCTACACTGTGACTTCCAAACCAGCCAAGCCTAAACACCAAAGCCTCATCTCAAGAAAAGGACAGATAGATATGTAGAGATACCGTCATTTTTAAAAAGATATTATGCTATCCTTATGGTTAAATGTTTAATGTCTACAGTTAGTAAAGTTGCAACTCTTTTATTAATGGTTAAAATAGGACTTGAGGGTGGTGAGAGCTACAACGTCAATCAGCTGCAGTGAACACTGCCTTTCTGTGCTGTTTGGACATCCTGTGCACTGCCCATGTGGGATTTCAAAACACATTATGAGCTACCCAATTACCAAAGGCCACACACAGGCACCTGCTCACCAACCCTGGAAGAAAGCACAGCATGCCAGCAGAGGACTCAGAGGAATAGAACACTTCTTTATTTGAAATTTCAGATACTTCTATCTGTGGGAGGGAGAACTCAACATGTCTGTCCAAGAGCTATTCTCTCTGGCATCCAGACAGTGACTGAATAACGAAAGAAAAAGGGATGGACACACAACATGATGGTTTAGAAGCCCCGAGTTCTAAAGAGAAAGCAGTGTGTCCTCTAGTGATCTCCGCCAGTTTTCAGATTCCCATCCAAGTCATATACCATTTTGCAAAGTGAGGGCCTCCTAGTTGCAGCATCATGTCAAGAATCCAGAATCCACACACAGCTCCTCCCAAAACCACAGACAAGTTTACAAAGCAGAGGTCTCATTTACCACGCACTGCTAGGCAATGGGGGTGACTTTCTCATGAAGGTTCTGGGGAGACGAGCAGAATCTTCACCCGGGGTTAACTAAGTCCTTAAAGAACAATACATGTTGTTAGTCATTCTTGAGCTACCTTCATATTTAATAAAATCTAACACAGTAGACAGAAAAGACATGGTTAGTGTTGTTTAAAAGGCACAACGAATTCACAGTTTAATTTTTAAATGAAACATTTCCTCTAATAGCTAAAAATATCCAATGAAGATGATTATTTAATAATGCAATGTAAGTCTTTTTTTCCCCCCTTTGAGACAGGGTTTCTCTGTGTAGCCTTGGCTGTCCTGGAATGATTTTATAGACCAGGCTGTCTTGGAAGTCACAGAGATCCTCCTGCCTCTGCCTCCCTGAGTGCTGGGATTACAGGTGTGCGCAAGTGCGCCTGGTGCAACAGAGGTCTTAATCAATAGAATGACAGGAATGAGGGGGCGGGGAAGATGGCTCACTCAACAAAATGCCTGACAACCTGAGTCCAGACCACCAGCAGCACATGAAAGCCAGTCACATCTACAGCCCCAATGCCTGGGGAACAGGGGGAGCAAGAGGGGAGAGGCAGACCCCTGTAGCCTGCCAGCCCATCTAAACAGGAAGACCTTGTTTCCAAAAACTTAGGGTGGAAAGACTGAGGAAGGTGGCAGGTGTCAATTTCTAGCCTCCACATGCACACATGTTCACACAAATGCATAACATATGTATACATATGCCACACCTACACAAAAATATATGAGTGAAATACAAAAAATGTAAACAGCATCTTTAAGCAACAACTGTTTATAAAGCAAGAATTATAAAGAAAAACTGTTTTTAAGTTCATCAATATTCCTGGATAAAAAATTAATATATATTAAAAAATACTAACTCATAGGTTATGGCAAAAGCCATTTCATATAACAGAAAAGGCTTTCACTTAACATGTCTGTTGCAACTATATGCTTTTTAAGAACACAGGAGGAAAACGTTCACAAGCTTTATGGAGAAAATTCACAAGTGGACAAGTGACAAAATCTACTCTTTGTGGGTGAAAGAGTAAGCGTCCCTGACTTGAGCTAAATTCTGTACAGTCTTTCAGGGAGCATGGTAAACCCAGCTTAAAGTGCCTAGAAAACGAGGCCAAAACACCTTCATCATCTCCAAGAGAAGGTAGTATGTCTCCCGGGAACTACAGATTTATATTCAACAATGATAAATAAAACATTAAGGACAGATAAAATGCCAGAGAGTCAAAAAAAATCATTATTTCAAAATGCTCCATGTACCTGCTGTGTGTATGTACATGCTCCGTGTACCTGCTGTGTGTATGTACATGCTCCGTGTACCTGCTGTGTGTATGTACATGCTCCGTGTACCTGCTGTGTGTATGTAATGCTCCGTGTACCTGCTGTGTGTATGTACATGCTCCGTGTACCTGCTGTGTGTATGTACATGCTCCGTGTACCTGATGTGTGTATGTACATGCTCCGTGTACCTGCTGTGTGTATGTACAAGCTCCGTGTACCTGCTGTGTGTATGTACAAGCTCCGTGTACCTGCTGTGTGTATGTACATGCTCTGTGTACCTGCTGTGTGTATGTACAAGCTCCGTGTACCTGCTGTGTGTATGTACACATGCTCTGTGTACCTGATGTGTGTATGTACAAGCTCCGTGTACCTGCTGTGTGTATGTACATGCTCTGTGTACCTGATGTGTGTATGTACATGCTCCGTGTACCTGCTGTGTGTATGTACATGCTCTGTGTACCTGCTGTGTGTATGTACACATGCTCTGTGTACCTGCTGTGTGTATGTACATGCTCCGTGTACCTGATGTGTGTATGTACATGCTCCGTGTACCTGCTGTGTGTATGTACATGCTCCGTGTACCTGCTGTGTGTATGTACATGCTCTGTGTACCTGATGTGTGTATGTGCATGCTCCGTGTACCTGCTGTGTGTATGTACAAGCTCCATGTACCTGATGTGTGTATGTACATGCTCCGTGTACCTGCTGTGTGTATGTACAAGCTCCATGTACCTGCTGTGTGTATGTACATGCTCCGTGTACCTGCTGTGTGTATGTAATGCTCCGTGTACCTGCTGTGTGTATGTACATGCTCCGTGTACCTGCTGTGTGTATGTACATGCTCTGTGTACCTGCTGTGTGTATGTACATGCTCTGTGTACCTGCTGTGTGTATGTAATACTCTGTGTACTTGCTGTGTGTATGTACACATGCTCTGTGTACCTGCTGTGTGTATGTACATGCTCTGTGTACCTGCTGTGTGTATGCACAGGCGCTCGTTTGTGTGCAGGAAAACCCGTGTGTGTGCAGATCAGAGGACAATGTCCAATGTCACACTCTTAGGTACCTTTTGAGAGACAGGGTCTCTTAGTCACCTCCTAGAACCCTCCAAGCAGACTGCCTGGTCAGCAAGCCTAGGAAGGCACCTGGCTCCAGTTCCCCAGCACTGGGATTTCAAGCCTACACCACCATCCTGGCTTTGGCTCTGGAGACTAAATTCAAGCCTCGCTAAGCACGTCCTCAAGTGAGCTACCTTCGAGGACCCTTTCAAAAATATGACACAGCAGGAAGTGGGGTAAAAGAGGAGAGGAGGAGGAGGAAAGATGTAAGGAAAGGGGGGAGTAAGGATGGGGAAGGGAAAGAATGAGACTGCAAGGAAAGCCAGGCAGAGGCCGTACCACTGTCAAGGAGGTGTCCCCTCCCCCTTGCTTGCTATTACACTTTGGTTTACCAGGAAACACAGGGAATAAAAGACTACCTGTCCTTAAGCAACAGCACACACATTAAGAATTTTAATAAACAGAAATGGCAAATATGTGACATCAATGTAGTGTGGATCAATACAGAGGTCAAGGGATCAAGGGAGACACACCAGGCAGTGAATAAGGGGCCAACTCTGAAATAAAGAGAATTGTGACATGAAATAGTAATTTAAGTTTAAAAGTAAAAAGGTGAAAAAATTTTAGGGAAAAGAGTACGTGTGTTTATCAGAAGGGGAGACAGAGGAAAGTGAGAAAATGTGTGTCCAACATCTAGCTAGCAGGGCCTGGAGACCAAGGACACTCCATTTGTTGAAGTTATCTTTTAATGGAAGATGGACAGGCTGGAGTTTGAAATATAGTTAACTACAAGGTTCTTATTAGAATGTCTGTGGCCAAAACTACTTTTTTTCTCTGAAAAAAAAATTTTTTTTTCCCCAGTTAGCACAATGAACTAGAGGAATAGAGTTTGGTCCATCAGTCAGTCAACATTTGTGCATTAAAAAAAAAAAATCAGGGTCTGTATCCAGAGGGTCACCATGGATGCCTGGTCCATCTGAAGAAACAGCCCAAGTCCCACTTTATCCTAACCAGAAATGCTCAGCTCCTTGTATTTACAAACAGCACCCTGAACGAGATCAGCCCATTTGCTGCCTTGTGAAATTTAAACTAGCTGACCTGTTAGCATGCTGCTGTTTCCCCCAAGGGTTTGTTTTTTTCCTCCCATTGAGAAGCCCGTGTCCAGAGAAACCTATGGCCTCCCTGGCCTCCTAGTGCCAGCCATGGAGAATGGCAGCCTCGGTGGGTGTCGTCATTAGCAGCTTTGCAGCCAATGCTTCTGCTACAACAGGAGGAGCAGACTCCGTCCTCAACTGTGTCCAGCCAAGCTGAGATAGTCAAGGGAGAATCACCATCACCATCACACACGTCACTTTCCACCAGAAGCTACCTAATATCAAGGATTTTTTCCCCTGCGTTTTTGCTTGCTTCAAACAAGGTTTTAATTGTTTGTTCCTGTCTTGTGTGAGACTCTGTCCTTATTACAGTCCTAGAAAATTCACCCACTCTGTTCTCTGTGACGAGTCACTATCAGAAGTAACAGCCTTGCAGAACACTCATGCTCGACTGGGCCCTTGTTAACTAGCACCCTGAACCACAGCAAGAGGGCCTCACTGTCAGCCAGACCCTAAGGCCCACAGCAACGAAGACAGCACAGCTACTGGGGCGGAGAGGAGGGCCACATGCTGGCTAGCAACTGCTATCCCCACGTGACCTGGTCAACATAAGCCGTCGAATGTATACTTCATAGGCCCACAATAACATCTTAGACACAGGCAGTTACGTCGGGGGAAGAACTCAGGAATGGGTGAAGCGGTAAGCACATCGGGTAAGCAATGTCCCCCCAAGACAATCATTAATTAAAAACACACAAACAGCCATGATGGAGGAAGAGCGAACTGCAGGTTCTGTCACTGGGCTGTGACCAATGTGTTCCAAGTCATTACAATATAAATGCTGAGTGTTATGTAGAATTTAATTATCACAATGAGAGGGTGGAGGGGCCACGCACACAGCTGGGGTGTGCAGCAAGGGTAAACTCTGTCATGAGGAGTCCAAGTCTGTGACTATTTAATGAGTTGGTACACACGAAGCAGCCAGAACGGCACCTGGCCAACAGCGTTCCCTGTAGAGCACAGTGGCTGTGCGTGCCTGACCTCAGAGCTGACCCCTGCCCCTACATCACGCTTCTGAAACAGTCCTAAGGCTCTCATAAACACCAACAAAGATCTTATGCCCGTGTTTGGTTTACTGTCTGCACACAGACAGCGGGCAACACTGTGTGCATATGCTGCTGTACGGGGGAACCTGGAGGAAACCCTTTCCAGCTATTCTCCCTTTCCCCAGTTCTTTTTCCCTTTGTAACCTTTGTAACCTTTGTCTTTTTCTTTTCAGACATAGTCCCTTTAAATATATCCAGTAAATGAAACATGATCAGAAGCGAAGTTACTCATTTAGCAAAAAGCGAAATGTTAGGGGCCGGGCGGTGGTGGTGCACGCCTCTAGTTCCAGTAGTCAAGAAGCAGAGGCGGGAGGATCTCTGAGTTCCAGGGCTACCTGGAGAAACCTGTCTCCAAAAGGTAAAATGAGAACTACTGTCCCAAAACAAGTAAATTACTGACCACTAGATGGCACCGTACTGGGTAACTTCAGAAAATCTTGCATCACGAGATTCAACCTGATTATCAAGTTACAAGACTGCTTTCAGGAGCCAAGGACATGATCAAATCAGACCCGTTTTTTAAAGCTATTATGCCATTTAAGAAGTACCTATGGTACTGAGGGAAAACAATGATATAATCAAGTTAAATATTTGATATACCAACAAACATTTTTTATATTTTTAAACAGAATTCTGCATTCTTTCCCAGTTTCCAAAACAGCATTCAAGTACAGAAGTGTATTTCGTAGCACAAATTTGAGTTTGTGTTGTAATTGGCTTGTTTAAAGGGAACTACATTTCCCAGAATCCCCTTCTACATTTGGGATGTGGAAGGAGGAACTGCAGCAATCCCATAATCTTCTATGCAAGCGCAGTAAGTATGCTTAGCCACTGAGCTGTTTCTACCACTTCTTTGATTTGTCAAATTATTACTTAGTAGTTTTATTTGCTTTCCCTGAAGCAAATGTGACAGCCAACTATCAACATGGCTCCTGAATGGCCCATGAGATGCCAGACTAGACAGGTGCAACTGACCGGGTCGGCAAGTGTGCACTATGAGAATGGATGAGTTGAGTTATCATCATTTCTCATCAGTCTAACTTCAGTGAAAATGAGAACTATGACTACTTGTCTGTTTTTGTGGAACAGGAAAGTTCTTGCTCTGCCCTGCGTTTTAGGGTTGCCTCTGACTGTGCCATCGAGTCTGGGTATTCCTTCCACAGAGAAACCTCAACTAAGGCATACCTCCTGGGCTCCTGGGAAGCACCAAGCCCACAGAGGGGTGCTGCTGGTTTTGTTTTAGCACAGGAGTCATATATACTGGGATTTCTGAGCCCTTTGCAACCACTGTTGGCCTTAAGCTGCTAGCACCCTGTCATAGGTACAGCTCGCTTCCTGTTGGCATGTGGATCATTTTTTGTTTTGTTTTGTTTTTCTTTTTCGAGACAGGGTTTCTCATGTAGCCTAGACGCACTTTGTAGACCAGGCTGGCCTTGAACTCACAGCGATCCACCTGCCTGTGCCTCCCGAGCGCTGGGATCAAAGGCGTGTGTCACTACCGCCAGGCAGCATGTGGCTCTCTGGCATGTGGTTTAGTGCAGCATGTCAGAACTGGGATCTGAGGCTGAGTAGGGCTCTACTGCAGCCTCAGAGAAAGTTCTCAACTGCCCCCATGAGATCAGATTTGTAAGAGTAAGACTGCACCTGGTTTTCTTCTTCATGGGTGTGGACACGTGTGACGCACAGAGGTCAGCCTCAAATGTCCCTCCTCACAGTCACCAACCAGCTAGGCTTCTGAACATTTTTGTTTTTCAAGACAGGGTTTCTCTGTGTAGCCTTGGCTGGCCTGGACTCATCACACACACACACACACACACACACACACACACACACACACACACTCTCTCTCTCTCTCTCTCTCTCTCTCACTCACACACACACACACACACACACACACACACACTCTCTCTCTCTCTCTCTCACACTCACACACACACACACACACACACACTCTCTCTCTCTCTCTCTCACACACACACACACCACACTCTCTCTCACATACATACACACACACACACACACACACACACACACACACACACACACACGGGGGTGGGGGGAGCATGAGCTTGTTGCATGGATTCTGGGCACTGAGCTCAGATCCCTGTGTCTGCTCAGCAAGCACTGTACTAACTCATCATATATGCACCGTTGACTCTAAGCATGAAACAATACACTTATGTGAGCAACTAATATGTGTGTGTTTAGCATGTGACTAAGGATATTGATGCTGAATGTGAGGTGATGTGTGGCCCTCTCTCAAAGACTATACAGAGCTGATTGGATTTCATGAATGCCAACACCAACGCAGCCACTGAAGCCAGAAGCCAGTTCTAAAGCAAACTAGAGGTCCTGAAGCGCGTGGACCACAGAGCCGTTAACAGGGCGCACTATCCCAGCCGTCTGTCCTGCACGACCCTCAGCTAACAACTCTGCAGCTGCAGATACTCCATTTTGACGACTTCCCATCCCCAACCAATGCGTCAACTTCAGATCTGGCCCTCCAAACTCACTGTGGCTAAGTGAGCCGAACCAGCCATGTTGTGAGAAATGCCAATTAGTAGCTCTATCGATAGGCAGAAGGCTATGTTAAAATACACCACCTTGCTCCTGGCCCCTTAGGGAAGGTGTCACACCTTGGGTTCTGTCACCCTGTCTTAATTAAATACACAGAAAATGAAATCTATAAAGACATTTTCTGTTCTCTTGCTATTAAGAAATACGTATGTGCTGCACTGCACTAAGTAACTGGGAATTTGTTTGAAATGCACCTGGTCACTCACCACCACCCATCTGTGATACAAATCCTACCCGTCTGGATGTTTTAAACTTGATAATCTCACAGTACTCAGTTATCATGACAGGCCTAACATGTAAGCAATGCTTCTGAACTCCTGTGCCTAGCAATTCCCTGTGGTAAGTCCATCTCCACAAGACCCAGGCTGAGAAATTCTCAAGTCTGGGGTAGTGCCTTTTGTGCCCCAGGTACAGAACTTTCTGGCTAAAAGCCTTCTCCCTACAGCTGCTGGATGGGCCACCTAATCCCTCGGCTCCCTCCCCTAGAATCTTTCCCTTGCCAGAGTATATTCTTGGCTTCACTCCTGTTCTCCTCAATATGGATTCTCACTTCTTGCTGATAACTCGGCTTTTCTTCTGCCTAGAATCACCCACTCACCTGACTCAGTCATACAAGCTGCGCACTGTAACAGCGTCCCTTGCTGGAGCGTGTGCACCCTTCATTCCTTTACCCTCGGGTAAAGCAGCAGCACCTGGACACGCGACTACAGCTTACATGCCTTGGCCAGAGTGAAACCCCCTTCTCTGTCTATAGGACTTCCAAGATGAGAAAAACTTCAGAGACTTGAACTTAACCAACGATATCTACGGCCTCCCCCAGAGACAGTAACTAGCTGTTTTAAAAGCTAAGCAGTCCCAACAAGACTAGACAAGATTAGAAATCTTACAACCTCCATCTTAAAGAGGAAAGAAGCGGCATGAGGAGAAAGTCATCGGCCATCCAAGGCTGCTGGGAGGGAGATCCCAGGGACCCTGACGTCCCTCTGATGGGCGGGCAGTTGTTCTGGCCTTTACAGTATAGGCTGTAATCTGACCCCCTGGGACGGTCCCTGAGAAACCCTCCTCATTTTGTGGAGCATCCACAGCAAGACTGAACCTGGCTGCTGCTACCCTTCCTTCCTTTTATCTCCTTCTGAGAATAACTCCAAAACCAGCATGGGCGTCAGCCCACGGATGACGATTAAGACGCCACTGGCAGGCCTCTCCCAGGCTCCAAAGCAGCACACTGAACAGAGATGTGCACGTGAGGCCCAGCCTCAGCCGTGGCCACCACTCTTAGATCTTCAAACAGAAATGATTTCACATGTGTAATAATATAAATGCATATATTAAGATTTTTTTTAAATGAAAGGATTTCACTGGCACAGCATATAGGAATCCAGAGAAAGAGAGGGTTTTATTGTTTTAAGCAAAAAAAAAAAAAAAAAACAAAAACAAAAAACAAAAAAAAAACCACCACACACACACACAAAAGCCTTCAACATAGCAATTCTCAGATTACAGCTTTTGACTTGAAATACAGATTACCTGAATAATATTTGGTGTGTAGAGAGCCTTAAAAATTAGTTTTGGTTTTTTTGGTAAATTGTTTTGTTGTTGTTTGTTTTCTTCATTTTAAGGGTTTCTCCTTTTCTCTCTGTGATTAAGATAGAATCTCTTAATTTTTTTTTCTTTGGAAAAAAAAGGCAGTTTCACACTTTTAATTCACACTGGGATTAAAGGTGGTGTTACACAGCTTTAACCCAGCCCTTGGGAAGTAGAGGCAGGCAGATCTCTGAGTTGGGAGGCCAGCCTAGTCTACAGAATTAATTCCAGGACAGCTAGGTCTACACAGAGAAACCCTGTCTCAAAAAGGCCAAAACTAATTAATTAAAAGAGTTTTTTGGACTCATCTCTTCTGTATGTGCGTGTTTTGCCTCCCTGTATATATGTACTACACATGTGTGCGTGACGCTCACAGTGAGCACAGCTGGTACTGGATACTCTGGGACTGCCTGGGAGTCGCTGTGTAGGTGCTGGGATCTAAACGTGAGCCCTACGGGAGGGTGGCCAGTCCTCGTGACTGCTCAACCACGTCTCTAGCCCGATTCTACTCTTCAAGGCTTGCATACTAAAAATGAAGGGTTTAATGTTGTGAGGATCTGGATGCACTTGCTGGACAGCAGGGAGATCGTAGAAAGCACACCCAGTTAGTTCTGGGCGAGTACAGGCTGCTCAAGGAGAACCTGTCTCAAAAAGTACCGAGGTGAACTCTGACACGGGCTACAACACGGGTGAACCTTGAAGACACTAAGCCCGTCGGCACAAAGGACAAGCACTGTCTGGTCTTAAGGGAGAGTTGTTTGATATGCGATCAGTCTCAGCTGTGGGAGATGGATGGCAGTGATGTACCGCATGCCACCTGTGCGTTTAAAGGTAGAAAACACTGTATTCTAATGCACAATGAATAAAAAAAATTTTTCAGATTTTTTTAAAAAATCTTAAATTGTCCTGAAAAACAATGGTTTAAAATAAACAATCATGATGTATATTCTAGGTCCCAAGCAAGAGGTACTCTTTCAGAGAAAGCTTACGAAGTCTTCTGCTCCTTCATCTTCCTGCCTTCACCCCACGCCATGTCCTGGTCACTGAGGCACAATCCATTTCCCCTGCTGTCCCTGCTGCTCTAAATCGCTACAGTGGCTGGTTCAAGCAGTCACTATCTTTTCAAGCCAACCAGGCAGCCTATACCACCCCTTTAAACTTAAGGCTCCCGATAGCTCCCCACAGCCAACAGGGGAATGGAGCCTGGGCATCAGCATTCCACACAGGGCCCTTGCTAACCCCACTCTGAGGCCTTGAAACTCAAGCTCCTTCCTAAGTCCTCACCTCTAGGGTTTGCTACAAGGTGCCTTAGAAACACATCGCTGTTTTTCTCCAAAGTGATGAGCAGTGATTTCTCTAGAAGACTCCTGACAAACTTGAGACTGCACAGAACACCCTAGGAAGTGAACTGCAAATTACTCAACCAGGGTTGGCATGAGATAGTGTTGGGCACATGACATTGCGTCTGGTTTCTCAAACCATCCCTGAAACCATCCCTGACACATCCACAGCAAAACACGTGAGATAAGCAGCTCTGTGTCACTTGCTTCAGTCAGCCCCTGAGAGTTACACCGTGTGCAGCCTGCCTCTCTAGGCCTCGCTGCCACTGCTGTTCTGATGGTGTGCAGTGCATGCTCTGGGTCCCTGACGTATATGAGTCTGCCTTGCCTCCTTCTTTTAAGGAAATACCAGCTCGGGTAAGAAACTTGCAAATGAATGTTAGTAACACATGTCCTACAAGCCTGACAACAGAATAGTTCACAGAACATTCTGGAATCAGAGGAGCTTGAAGGATACTGGGAATGGATTAATAGCCTAAGAAGTTTCTAGACTTCCTAATGTCCAAAAGAGAATGTACAGAAAAGGAGGTGAGAACACAATGGGTGACCGACAGGAAAAAGAAGAGAAAAAACAAAAAGACAACCAAATAGACTTTCTGTCAACTGACCAAGTACAATGGTGAAACCGAGGGTGATGAGTCTGTTAAATCTATCTAGATCTTTAAATACAAAAATGAAAATATAACCATTTCCTGAGATGCACATTCTCCATTTTTTTCTGCCTTTCTGTCTTTTACATTCATGAACACATGGAAAAAAAACTTTATTGATGTAAGGAAAACTAACTACCTACAGTTTGGAGTCAGTACAGATTTGCAGCATGCAACCTTTCTAGATCACATCTGTCACCATCATCTGGGCTCTGCAGAGCAGGTGTCTTGGGTCTCCATTTCTGCTGTTTCTTCTCACACTCCTGGCCCTCCCCTCCACCCTCAAGACAGGGTTTCTCTGTGTAGCCTTGGCTGTCCTTTGTACCAGGCTGGCCTCGAACACAGAGATCTGCCTGCCTCTGCCTCCCAAAGTGCTGGGATTACAGTCATCTGCCACCACACCCGGCTTGGCCCTTTTATTCTCTTCCCATGCTCTCTCCACATATTCTGCAGAGCCAGATGACGTCATGTATAGCTGCCCTGCTGATTTAAACATGACCATGACCACAGTGAGGCATTTTTGTGCTAAAAGGAAGTTAGCAACAACAGTTCCTTTATCCCAGTGTAAAGTCTGGACTGCTCCTTAGAAATGGTGGTGTATACCTGTAAAGCTAGCACTACGGAAAGGGAGACAGGAGGGGGGGGAGGCTCATCAGGGCCAGCCTTGGCTACACAGTGAGTTCATGCCAGCCTGGGTTACACAAGATCCTATCTCAGAACAAAACAACAGCAACAACATAAAAAAAACCCTCAATTTGTTGCCATAGTAACTATTGCCATTTGATTTAGTTTCTGTTAAGTGTTTAGCAGACCTAAGTCTTTTTCTTGAAAGAAAAATAAAAGGAAAATAACCACTAACCACATGGCGGAAGAAATGCACACACATTTTAGGAGGACCTTGATATTTAATCTGTAAACGTCCTTGTTTCATTTAACCTCTAGTCTTTACTGAAACCTCAGAATTCCCTGTGCTACATAGGGAGACTTACAAACTACTTTCCTAATGTGAAAACTTAATGTATATTATATATGTGTACAGGTATATAGGAGTATTAAGTATATGATCTCAATTTACCATTTCCACGAGAATTGTTTTTTATCATATTTGTTAACTCCAAGTGTATTTTCATTTTATTTTTTAAAGATTTATTTTATTTATTATATATATAGCACCCTACCTGCATGTGTGATTAGCCGCCAGAAGAGGGCACCAGATCTCATTATAGATGGTTGTGAGGCACCATGTGGTTGCTGGGAATCGAACTCAGGACCTCTGGAAGAGCAGCCAGTGCTCTTAATGTCTGAGCCACCTCTCCAGCCCCTAAACTCCCAAGTTTAGTTAACTAGCATAGTAAGAGAACTATGCTCAACGTGGGAGATGAAAAAGAAGGAACTATACAGTCTCCTGTCGAGGTATTAAAAGGCAATGACCAAAAGGCAGGGGAAGGGAAGAGGAGGGGCCGGTGAGATGGCTCACAGGGCAATGGTGTCTGCCAGGACACCAGCCCGGGAGTGACCCGACTCAGGAGGAGAGAACCTACTGGCACAAGTTGTCTCTGACCCTGACGAGTGTGCTGCAGTGTGCACGCCTGTGCATGCACCCACACACTAAACACGGTTCAAGGAAGAGTGGAGGGCAGCTAGCAGCAGCAGTATATGGAAAGGGCGCAAATAGGAAGGTGAACAGATTTCACTTACAGTTACGAGATTCCGGAAAACGAGGCCAAGTCCTTCTGTAGAGGCACCAGCCCTGGGAGGAGGCATGGCAGTTCTATAAAAGAAATCAAGAAGACCGAGGATGTCAACATCAAAGAAAGCTATCAATTTCGGGAATGACAACCAACTCACCCTCCCAATCTTGATCCATTAAAAAAGTTAAGCATAAAAGTAGATGTTATAACCCAATTTCCAAAATTGTTTCACCACACTTAAAAACTGCTGTCTCCATCCCAATCGTGCAGGCGGCTATGTTCATTTCCAACACAGCTCTCCTCAAACTCTAACCCCCGAAGGCTGTGGATCACTGCAGGTTCTCCTTCCTGCCAACAACACAGCTGGGCCCCCCTTCACCCCTGTGCTGAAGATCTGGCTCTCTCCTCTAGTCCTGCTCCAAACCGCAGCCCATGTATGCACACAGCCCGGCCAGCCAGCAAGGCTGTGTCTTCTCTGCACTGTCAGCCCTTGACCGCGCAACTATCACTGCTCCCTGTCTTTGGTGAGAGGCTTCAACCTGGGTCCTGCCTGTGCATTTCGACTCCTTAGGACTTGCCCCTTGAATGGTTAGAACCAAACCAGCTTCCTTTTTCCCCTCAAAATTTGCTTTGCTCCCCAGGTTTGATGTTCCTGGTCTCTCCCACATAGCTTGTTCATCAACACGCCGCCTCTGGCCTTCACACGCCCTTCCTCCCCCCTCACTGTCCTCAACCAAAGGCATCACCGGACAGCTTGATTGCTGCTCTGGGCAGATCTCTCTTCACGTTATCTTCAACCAGTGCTAAAGCCTGATCTTCTCGGTTACCGTGGGGGTGGGAGAGAAGTGATTTTCCCTTTTCAAAATGTTAGCATCACTCCTCCTCTTTAGAACAGTCAGGACAGTGTGTAGGTTTCGCAATCTGTTCCCAGATTCTTCGACATTCCCCCTTGAAAATGCGAAGCCTTGTTCGCCTGCTCCTGTGTGTGTGTGTGGGGGGGGGGTTGAACGTACAGCTTGTTTCTGGGGAGCAGAATGTGGGGAGACTGGCAATGAATGCTTTCCAAAGGCAGAGTCACAGGGCACGGCAGCACCTGCCTTGTCTCAGCACATCACTTGACCTGAAGGTGAAGCTGCCAGGTCACACAGACACCCCATGCTGTAGAGAGGCTCACAGGCAGAAGTGAGGGCTCCACAACCACCCGCGCCAGGAAGCGTACCACTTGGCAAGAGGATTCTCTAGCCCAACCCAGCGTGAGGACTGGAGCCTAACGCTCTGACTTCAGGATGGAAGAGACCCCAACCCCGCACCCTGCCCAGCACACTGTTGAGGAAACCAGTGTGTATTGTTGACCGCAACCTCTGGGCCTCACCTCAAAGTCATGGTCAACTGCCCCTTTCCTGGTCGTTGTCATCAGACCCACTTTAGCCTCGGCCATCACTATCACCGGCAAGGTGCTATTAGCACAGCAAACTACTTTCAGCACTGTTTTGGGAGGGGAAATATTAAAACAAGGTCTCGTTACATAGCACCTGGCTGACCTAGAACTTGCTGCGCAGACCAAGACAGATTCAGACTCACAGAGGTCCAACTGCTCCTGTCCCCAGTGCCGGGACTGAAAGTGTGTGTCACTTTTTGGGAGGGGCTCAACTCAAGGTCTACATCCATGATAACTTTTCATACTTTCTAACGTATGTAAATATGTTTCCAAGACTGTGTCATAGTTATATAAGCAGAAACGTGTGACTTCTGTTATTTTATTATTTGTAGCACTCTCTGGCAACTGAACCCAGGGTCTCCCACACACTGGGCAAGCACGGAATCACTAAAGTGCATCCCCAGACCCTTCAACCTTCTATTTCCCACACTCATGAGCACACACAACTTTTAGAGCAAGAGTCTTTTTATGGTTTTTTTCCTTAAAGAAAAGTTTGAAGATCTGGTAACAATGTATATATGCAATAAAGTTTGCATGACTTTTATCAAATGGTTTAAGTGGATAACTTCTGGATGGCTTATGAACAAACAATTCCAATTCTAGCTGGTTGAAAGAGGGAAAAATTAAAAGTAGCATGCATACATCGACAGAGGCAAAGTTAAATTAAATTAGGGCATGGCAGACTACCCTGGATTCATTTCACAAAATAAAATAGGTCAACGTGTACTGACCTGCTCAACAGAATATTAAGTGGAAAAACGCAAGTTTCATAATAAGAAATGTGTAAAATCCATCAAAGGAAAACTTGAAACATTCCCACAGAGGCACAATGATGTAAAATCTCGTATTTTCTGACAGAACAAGCTAACATCATAAAAATGTCAGTTCACTGTAAGTAAATTTATGAAGTCAATGTGTCTTCCACAAATACACCAAGTTTTTAAGTGGATGACTGCTAGAGAATTTCGTATGAGAAACGAATGAGCAAACCATGCAGAGAAATGCTCAAGTACTCCCGGGGAGGATGGTGTACTCTCCCGGGTGGTGCATTCTATCACAAATCCTACATAACGGCAAGTGTTATACGGACAGCCAAGACAGACCAACCAAGGGATTCATACAAAAGTAGAAAGCAGGCTCGAGGAGACATGGCAGCTTTGTGCAAATTAAAGGAGGCCTTTGAGAGTCACTTGACAAGAACTGACTTCTCAGAAACGGTGTTAAAAAGACTGGCTAGCCATTTGGAGATGGATAAAATTAGATCCCCACCTCAGACCACACACAAGCATGAGCTGTGCAGGCGCTGGAGGAGGAGCCTGGCGTGTTCTCTCGCAGCTGATGGGGAGCAGGCTGCCTAACCAGGACTCAGTCAGTACACAAGACTCACGAGTTTGACTACAGGTATTTTTCACAACTTGAGAAGTTAGTATGGTGACTCACATCTGTAAGCCCAATACTTAGAAGACTGAGGCAGGTGGACTGCCCGGAGTTGAGGATAGTCTTGGCTGCATAGTGAGTTCCAGTTCAAAAGCAAACAGAAAACACGACCCATGAAGCACGAAAGAAAAAATGTACTATAGCCAAAACCAAGAAACCCTGGACAAACACAATAGATAAAAACAGAAGAAAAATCTGTAGCACATTTAAGAGGATCTCCCTCCGGTGAAAGAATAATTCTAAAGCAGACTAGTAATACTTAAAAAGAATGTGAACACACATGTACACATTTAAACAGAAGCACACACCTTCAATTTCATACATAGTAAGAAAAATGCAAATTAACAAACAGCATGTTGAGACATTAAGACTAAAAACATCCTTGCTGTAGCCCAGGCTACTGGGACACAAGCATGCTCACACAGCTGCTTCCAAGGCTGGGGTACAACAGGCCTGCAACAGGGGCTGTCATACAGGAAATGAAGATCATGCTCTAGGGAGAAGGACACAGGACCAGGTGAGGGGCATGTATCTCAGTGCTCTGGAGGCTACAACAGCAGGCTGGAAGGTTCCAGGCCTTTGTGGGATACCTCACTAGACCCTATCTCAGAAACAAAAAAACAGGCACAAAAGCCAGTTCCAACAAACTCCACTAGCCAAATGTGGGACAACTTGAGTTTCAAAGTGACAACTTAAAACCAACATAAAAATCAATATAAGTCTAAACTGATATAAATATGAAAGATTTGTGACAGAGAGGGAGAGACAGAGAGAGATCATAAAAACCACAAGATGCCATCGTAAAAGTTCAGACAGTGAGCATCAATGAAGTCACAAAACATTAGCAAAAGACTCAGAAAGGGGCCACCAAGTGGCTCGGGGAGTTAAGGCGTTTGCTGCTGCCGCGTCTGACACCCCTTCAACTTCACACGTGCCCTGAGCATGTATGAGCTCCCCTCTCAAATAAACATAATAAAATATTTTTAAATAAAACTTTAAAGTTTTTACTTATAAATACAAGAGTAATAAAGTCTACAAGTATATTCCATGACCTTGTTTTTTTTTTTTTTTTTTAAATGGAGGAATAACTAACAGACAAGACAAGACAGAGAAAAAGTGACCTTAACCATGATATCCAAGTCAACCTGATCAGGGGTGATACCACATGCCTCCAGTGAGATACAGTGAAGACACAGTGTCCCCTAGGTGACTAGTCTACCAAAGCACAGACAAAACCTGGTATTTCCTCACAGAAGGAAACATCAAACAAACCAGCTGGAAGGAGCTTCTCCATAGGACCTGGCTGGTGATCCTCAAACATGACAACGCCAGCAAACGCGGGGACGGGAGGGGACGGCGGAGGGAGGGCTGGAGGAGAGGTATCTAATTCAAGGGTGTTTCAAAAAGCACATGACAACAATCTTCTAAGCCTTTTAAGTAAGAGTTTAGTTAGAGTTACTCTACTCTGGGGACCATACTTACCTCAGAGACACAGGATGTCAAATAAGAAGCCCAGTGCTAAGGTGTGGGACACCTCCCCTCAATGCTGACTATTGTCACTGTTGCTCTTGGTTGCCTGACAGAGAACTTGATGGTATGGCCCACTGTTGGAGACCATTGCTGAAGACACCAGGAAACATCCTGCTTCTAAGAATAATTTTATCACAGTACCAGGTTTTTTATGCAGGTTGCCAGGGGGAAAACTATCAGCAGTCTTACTCAGCTGTGAACTGTATGCTAACAACTGGCACTCCAGGACATGTCTATAAATGCAACAGTGGCACATATGTTAGGGAGGTGACCAACTGCTTTCTGATTGGATTTAAACTCCAACCTGGTAACTACAGATATCTAGCCAAGAAGCCAAAGTTAGGGAGCTCACAGGCCCCAAGGCTGAGCCTCCTAGTATTACTTGGCTAAATGGACAGGGTGTCAAACCACCCTCTCAATTCTTTTCTCTGCTTACAGATTCATGCAGCTTTGAGGAACTATGGACAGTTGAAGGCTTTTGGGGGAGGGTGTGTCTTTTCATAGGTCAACTCACTCCAGATAGCCCCACAGCCAGAAATGTCAAAGGGTTATAAAATTAACCAAAAAAATTTTTAAAAAGGACAGGAAGCCTAGAAAGAGGGTGTCGGGGAGTGAGACTGGCTCTAGGACAAATTGAGGGAAGGAACTAGGGATGGATATCATTAAAATTCACGGCATAAAATTAAATTTTAAATTAATAAAAAAATTTATTTTTTAAAAGACCTGGTAGCTAGCCACAGCCGCTTTACTTCTCAACTCTTATTTGCATGTTTGTTTGAATTGTTTTTGTTGTTGTTGTTTTCTTTGTTTGTTTAGTAAGAGCCAGAGATTGAGGAGATGTGCAGCAAACGGATCCTTCGGATGTGACAAGAGCACTGTCCTCAGGAAGTCACCGAACTAGACCCGAAGAGATGCAGCCTCTCCACATCTCATCACGGCTAGAGGAGGCATCCACACGGCAGACCACTGCAGGGTTCCTCGTCTCCTGTCTCCGTAAGCACGGGATGCCTACTGCGCACTAGGAGTAACTGAACACTAACTCTGGCCTTCAAGAGCAGAGGTGCTTAAGACTTAACCATTAACTTTCTGTTAACATGAAAACAGAAAAATGTGGCTGAGTTCATTCTGGTAGTAAAGTTGGTTCCTCTTTTATGCAACATATCTCAAAGTGTTAAAAGTTATTTTGAAGGATGAACTACAGATTCTTCATCCTGTAATTGTGACTGCCCTTGGTATCCACGTGGGATTGGTTCCGAGATCAAACCCATACCAAAACCTGCAGATGCTTAAGTCTACCAATCATGTGGCCTAGCAGCTGCATGTATTCTACGCACAGCTTCCAACATACCTTAACTTACAGCATCCAATCCAATGTACATGGCATATAAGCAGTTATCTGCACTATTTGGGATTTAATGGCATGTCAGTACAGATCAGTGCAAACTGCCAAGATCCCTCCCCGCAACTGTTTCTGCTGCTTGGCTGAATACATAGATGCGCAACTTAAAAAAAAAAAAAAAAAAAAAAGCAACTACCATTCAAGATAAATCATATTGCTATCACATGGAAATGATGAATTACAGATATTTAGAATTTAATCAATCAAGTTTTTCAACATTCATATAAATTTTTGGAAAACTCAAGCAAACATTTTAAAGACCAAAAGCCCACAATGTAGTGGGGCACAAGACTATGCAAAAATCACCTGTTTAAAAAAAAATAAAACTAAGCACAGTTATTATTGCTAAGTGAATGATTTACTTCTACATAATCATTTTCCATAGATATTTTTAAGTTGTCTTAGACCTTTATTATTATTTTTTTACTCAAATCAACTCTAAGTCCCAAACAATCTTCTCTCTTTGTTCATAGTGTGGCCAGGAATTTTTTTACATCTTCCTCTGTGCTTCCCAATGAGACACCTGGCTTCCTAACTACCAGCTCCCACCCCAGCTCCATCCCCCAAAAGCAGCTCTCGCCCCCCCCCCACAGCAGCTCCTAAGAATCCAATCTTACAACCAATTAAGAGGCAGAGAGCGAATTTCCCCTCCAGACTGAATGCTTTGCCACCCTCCCTACACCAACTCCGTTACTGAAATGCCATCTCCGAGACGATACTGAGAGGCAGGGGCTTTACGGACAACCACCAGCTGAGGCACAGAAGGGGAAGTACTCATGGATGAATTAGTGACCTTTGAAAGAACATAAAGAAAGATCTGGACTGAGACAGAAAGACTGCAGTGAGTTGGGGGCCAGCCTGGGCTATCACGTGGGCTATCAAGACTCATCTCAACAAATAACAAACCACACATGGCGCTTACTTCCTCTCTCTACAACAGAGGCTGCAGCAAGAAGGCACCACTATGAGACAAGCCAGGAAGTTGGTCTTCATCAGACAAGAATCTGACATTGTCTTCGTCTCGAGCTTCCAGAACTGTGAGACGAATTTTTGCTGCTTATGAGACCTTCAGCTTGTGTGTGGTGCTGCACATCCCAGTAGCCCAGGTGGTGGCACACCCTTCAAAAAGTTTAAAAGGGGGGGGAGGGGGCCGCACCATTCCATGTCTCTTTCTCATTTCCTCAGGGCAAAATAATGGTGTCCTATACACTGCCAAGCTAGTGAGACCAACAACGTGCTAAGAATGGAGAAAGGCCGCCACACCCATAGTGTCTCAGAACCAGCTCCAATCTCCTCAGCTTTTCTCCAATACTTTTACCTATGCTCCTCTTTCCTATCCCCTTCCAGATTGTTCCAGCTGGCTTCCCTCTGCCCGACTGCCAGGTTCTTCTACTGGGAATGGTAAAACCTGTTCTCCAACCCCAAAGCAACTCTGAACCGGAAAGAGCAAAATTCTCATAAATCTATGCAACACTGGTCTCTCAACCTATTAAAGAATAAACACGGCAAAGAGCGCCCCTCTAGGGCCCAACCTGGTTATTACCAGAGGGCTCCTTCTGCCAGATCTTAGATTTGGAAGATCTGCCCTTGAATGCTTATCCACTTCACTTGGCTGAGGTGCCAAGCACTAGGCCTGGTGGCACAAATGAGGCCTTGGTGCCACAGAAACTGCACCAGAGAACAAAAGCATAGCCAACGGTGTCCTAAATGGGGGGAGGCCGAAATTGCGTGTGTCAGAGCCTCAGTGTAGCGGCATCCCACAAAACCTTCAAGACACATTCCAAACACATCCAATGCTTTTTATTTGTTTTCTTCCTGGACAGAAAATGTAACCAGAGAAATCATGTTTGCTTGTACATTTCAGACTTCAATTAAGGAGGATTGTAAGAATGCAAAGTAACTAACACCGGAGGAGGCTGCCTGCAAGGTCCACGAACCCGCAGGGTGCTGGCGAACGAACCTTGCTGGAGCTTAGAGCACTTACTGCAGAAGGGCGCCACGGTGTGTTAGCAAGTATTACATAAACGTTCACAATTACAGGTCTGTCCTTGTACTCAAGTGACACCCTCCAACAATAACAAAACCCACTGGGCACACAGGCATTTCCAGTCAGCGCTCAGGGTGTTGCTGCGGCCTTCCTCAAGAATGCAGGGTGGCTTTCTGGGTTAACAATCTGGGACCGCTTGGACAGAGAATCCGCCCAGGATATCATGTCACTGCCATGTCCCCAACGTAGGAACGAATACTCCACAGCTATTATAGGGGAAGATCAGTACAGGCTTGGAAGACCTAGTTTGCTCTTTAGAATCCCAAAGGTATTTTGGGGTTTCATGGTGCTGGGGACTGAGCTGAAGGTCCACACTTACTATGTAACGCTCTGCTGCTGAGCCGCACCCCCAGCCCTGATCTTGTATTTCTTAAAAACGCTGGTCTTGAAAATACCCTGCAGATAATATGAAATGCTAAGTGGGACACTGGTTAATTAAGCCAAAGAAATCTCTGTTTCCACACGGGTCTTTAGACAGTCACAAAGATGGGTGGCTACGAGCAGCTCTTGGTTCCTCTTCTAGAATTAAATCAGCAGCAGGAAGAATCTCAACTTGGAACTGCCTGGAAGTGAGAGCAAGGAGAGCTGTGGGCACACCTTCCTATTAAAACAGAAGGGAGCTACAAACACATACACAGTAATGTTCCACAAAGCAAAGGTGTAAGGTAGAAATTTCAAAGATGAAATCCAAAAGAGGGCTATGAGTGACCCTTAAAAATGTTTCACTTCTTCCTGTCAAACGTAAGCATTCGCATACAAGTGCTTAAAAAAAAAGATGGAGCCGGGGCCAGGCATGGTGGTGCACGCCTTTAACCCCAGCACTCGGGAGGCAGAGGCAGGCAATGGATAACTGTGATTTCAAGGCCAGCCTTATCTACAAAGCAAGTCTAGGACGGCCAAGGCTACACAGGGAAACCCTATCTTGAAAAACAAAAACAACAACAACAAAAAATTATGGAGCCATGATGCTCTTCTGACAGAGTTTAGATACAGCACAAAAATCTGAAAGGTTAAAAAAAAAAAAAAAACAGGCAAAGCTAAAGGAGCACAAATAACTCTAAGACAAAGGTGATTACTTAAGCCATCTTTATCATAACCAGGACTAACCTCACTGGGAAGCGCCCTGGCTGTTAAAGTGTGCCAGGACACACAAGCAGCAACCAGAAGCAGTGGCCAGTGGCCTTGGCCACAGACAGATAAGCAGCCTGGCACAGCTGTGAACAAAGAGATTCCTCACTGGCAAGAATTCACCTGAAAACAGGACACCAGGTCACAGACCACGTATAAGTTGTGTAAAAGATAGATTGTGAATAGGCTTTTCATGACGTGAACACACAAGAAGTAACAGAAACACTAAGTCGGTTTCTCCCTCAGTGGTTCAAACGCCATCTCCAGAAGGGCCGTCTTTAGAAGCCACCTCCGCCTAGGAGCCTAACGCAATCTTCCAAATCCTGGTAGGTGACCTTTGCTGGCTGCAGGATTCAATCTGAGCTGCCAGGACTCTGCAAATGGCACAGTATGTACAGTGTGCCCTTGGGACCTGCCCAAACTCCAGCAAGAGGGAGAGGGCCAAACAGATGCATTTTCAAGCAAGAGGTGGGAAAAATTATGGAGCCATCACAATTCTTTTATGACTGAGCCTGTATTAAAGAGTATAAAATTGTGGAAAAACTACAATATTCAAGGAGCTAAACTAGGAATCTGAATAAAACTAAAAACAAATGATCAAAGTGTCCTCACCCAGCAATAATTAAACTCACTGAAGGAATTCTGGGTTCTCTCACCTTGGCACCTCCTCTCCACTAGCAAGCATATGCAAAACCCACACACTGTGTCTACAGCCTTACCACTCTATGGTTCTAGTCAGTATCTGAGGGCCAGAAAATCCCTCCTTGTCTATCCCAACTCTCACAAAGGAACAAGGAGAAAAGGGGCCGCTTTCCCTAGGACCCCACCCACAGCTAATGAGCAACTGTGAGCACAGTGCCCACAGAGCCACACGGTACTGTTAAAAGGATGGCCAGTATTACACCTCAACATTCCAAGTTAAGACCAGCCAGAGCACAGAAAGGGAGCCAATGGGAAAAGGAGGGGTGTGTGGAGACAAAACTGTGAAGATCCACACAGCAGCTCCGGCCAACCAGCATCAACGTGGGAAGCTGCATGCCTGGCTGAGGGGAACCAGTGTTCCCACAGACTAGGGGAGAGAAAGGGAATGAGACAGATGCTCCCGTATGGAAAAGGTCTTTATTGAAGACAAGAAAAAGTAGTAGCTGTCTTAACATCTCAACTTCCAATGCTTCCACCTTCTAATAGCTGCTCATGTCGTGGGGACCCCATCAATACTTTCCCTTGCTACTTCGTAACTTTGCTACTCTTATGAACTGTCACGTAAGTATCTGTGTTTTCCAATGGTCTTAAGTGAAAGGGGTTGGGACCCACAGGTTGAGGACCACTGCTCTAGAGGAAGGGGCCAGACGCTCACAAGGACCAGGAGGAGAATTCCACAACAGCCCATGACAGACAGCCGACCCTGGGTCCCAGCATTCCCTTAATTGAAAGCTGCATCACAGATTCACTTGCAAATAGTTGACTGTATGTGGTGGTTTGTGCTTAAAATTCTTGTACTTGGGCTGCTGTTGAGTTTGGGGTTGGTTTGGGCTACACAATTGAGTTTTGGGGACCCCTGGACTATAGTGTGAGATCCTGTCTCGAAATAAACTAAAATCTAAAATTCAAATGCAAAGAACACATCCAGGTGTCGAGTCAATAACTGCATCTCCATCCCCAGCGTCCAACGCAAGGAGGAAGAGTGGAAATCTCAGCAGCACGGCTTTTCAGAGTAGTAGATTCAATCCCAGAGCCCCATCTACCAAAGTCTAAAATCAGCTAAGAACGCCCTCAATCAGCTCTAAGCGCCCAAGTTTCAGTATTTCCTAACAACAGTTACAAAATACAGAATTTTGAGATAAAACTAAGCCTTGTGCAGATGAGCCAGCCTGGAGGACACAGACTGCTGGGGCCCACATAAACCCATCGAACACTCTGGAAGAAGTAGCATGTCTGCCTTGCAGAAATCTGATTTAAACATGTTAATGATTTGGGGGGTGAGGGTGGGATTTGAGACAAGGTCTCTCTGTGCAGGCTTGGCTGTCCTGGACTCACTTTGTAGACCAGGCTGGCCTCGAACTCACAGAGATCTACCTGCCTCTAACTCCCAAGTGCTGGAACTAAAGGTGTGCACCACCACTGCCCAGCCATGTTAATGATTACTAAAGCCATCGAAAAGTGTAAGTAAGCACTGGCTCCAAGCAGAACTTTGAAAGAAGCCTGACATGAGTTAAGTAACAGGACATGGTGACAGTCACAGAAAATGAGAGTTACAATCATTCTTTCCTAACAGAGAAATGCCTTAAAAGATCTTATCGTTGCCACTGGTCCTTCCTCCCCACAGATCCCGTGTGACTTCCTTCTAGATAAGGGTGTACGCGTTTCTCCTGGGAATCACTTTTCTTTCCACTGAATTCCCCTGTGTTGGAACAGGCCGTGAAGTTTCACCTTAGCTTTCTTCAGACCTGACTCACCTGATCATCAGTTGGATTATCTCCAGAGCCCCTGTCCTTTTAGGATCCAGACTGGACTACCCCACAGCACCCCAGGGACACCTGTTATCCCTGACCCCTTGCTACCAGATACCAGCCCCACAGGCCTCTTACTCAGATGCCTCAGCGCTGGCTACTCTAAGTACAGACTGACGGTGCTCTGGCTTCCTACATGTCCTGCACACACAACGCGAGCACCTCCTTATCGTACGCACGCTCCTCCCTAAGCCGGCTGCTCCTCCCTAAGCCGGCTGCTCCTCCCTAAGCCGGCTGCTCCTGGAGGACTTGGATGTTATTATCACTGTCCAGTATAGACCCAAAGCTATGTAATCTCATGGAGAGAAAAAAAAATCTGTGTGTCACCGACCCACTTTTTTTCAGTAAGCCTCCAACCTGTGCAGCAATGTCTGCTCTGCAGCTCTATCTTAAAAGGTCACTTCCTGAACTGCAGAGGACTCCATGGTTAAGAGTGCCGGCTGCTCTATCAGAGAATGGAGGTCCAATTCCCAGCACCCACGTGGCAGCTGGCAACCATCTGTACTCCAGTGGCAGGGAACCCTCTGGCTTCTGACACCCTCTTCTGGCTGCCTCAGGAACTATATATACACAGCACACCAACAAACATGCAGGGAAAATACCCACACTCAGAAGGCGGCAATGGGTTAGTATTGAATACATTCAAGTTAAACCAGCAGTTTACAGTTTTGTCATTTGCCATCAGAAATATTTTAACAGACATGGCCTAAGTAGCCCATGGAACTAGCTATGTAGATCAGGCTAGTGTCAAACTCACCTGCGTCTGTTTCCCAAGGGCTGGGATTACAGATATAGGCCCCCTACACCTGGCTCCTTAAATGTATCTTTAGTGAGAATTCCTTGGCTGCTCAGGAATATCTGATCTGAGTTTGAATAGATCCAAGGTTTTCCGAGAACATGGAATGCTCAAGAAACTTACCAAAGAATTATAATCACTACCATACAACAAACTTTAAATGTCATGGAGAAATGTAATGGCTGCAATGTAAGTGTAGGGGCGTGTGTGTGTGTGTGTGTGTGTGTGTGTGTGTGTGTGTGTGTGTGTGTGTGTGTGTGTGTGTGTAAATCATAAAGACGAGAAAAGCATTACTGAATTTAATGTGTGGTTCTCTGAGCATCCCAACCAGCAATCCTGGAAATCTAAGTATACATTACTGAGCCTACCCTAGGCTTACCTAGTCAGAAAGTCTGGGAAGCCAGCGGTGTGCGTCCTAACAAGTCCTCTCTGTTCTGCGAACCCTGACTTCCATGGATAACTCCACAAAGAACTGAAGCCAATCATGTCCTCATAGCCATTTTTGTTTTGTTTTCGGGACAGTACCACTAGGTAGGTGAGCCTTGAACTCTTGATCCTTCTGCCTGCAAGCTCACTGGAAACACATCCAGCCTCCTTAAATTCTTATATGAACTTAGTGACCCTGGTCACTCACTGCCAACAGTTTTCAGTAAGCCGTAAACCTCCAAGTGGTTCTTTAACGGTACACACAAATCCAATTAGGCCTATGGGCTCTCCCAGGCAAGATGCACCTTGATGCTGCATCAGCAACCCTAACAGCATTAACAGACACAAAGGCACAAGCAAATATAAAACTCTCTGTACTGAGTAATTTATATTGAATATCTAAAAAGCAGCCTACACTTGACTGACCTCTTAGCACGTCAAGTACCACAGACTTCCTTTCACTTGTTTAGTTCAGTTCACTTCTGTTGCTATCAATAGTGTTTGGTTCTGTCTTACTGTGTTTGGTTTTGTTTCTAAGGCAACAAAAAGGAATTACTAGAACACTTTGTTGGCAGTCTGAGGAGCTTATGTTTATTTATGTATTATTATTTGTACCCCACCAAAAAGATTCAGGTAGGTGTGGGTGTGCCAGAAGGCAAAGGCAGGCCAGCCTGGTCTACATAGTGAGTGAGCTCCAGGGCAGCCAAGGCTATAGGCAGACCCTGGGGTGGGGTGGGGGGATTCACTCCAGAATTATTTAAAAACCAACCACAAAGAATGAGCACACAGGAATTCTTTAAGAGGTGGTTTTGTGCCCCTTCCCCAGTTCTCATCTAGCCTGGGAATGTTCTCTATGCCTTTTGATTGACAAGTCTGTATCTCCAACTGTGTTGTACTATTTTATAGTTAAAATATATATATATATATAATATATGAAATTTATAGTAAAATTAGTTTTCACTGTGAGACATTCAGTAGGGCAGAATGACAGGCCCTGGCATTCAGAGTTCTAGAAGCAGCTGTGGAAAAACACAGGCACAGCGTATTTACAGCATCCGGCAGGCCCATCTGAGCAGTTCCCTCTGTGTCCTGTGTGTCCCACAGACACGTCCATGTGTACGTCATCTGCATCGCCAACCAGCCCCAGCACACGATACATCATGTGTAAGGAAATCGGGGGTTTTCAATCTCTCCATCTCTTGTTCTCAACGTGGCTGACATAGCCTATACCCCTTAAATATAATAAATATTCCTTCGTGCTCATCTAACCACTTGCTAGATAATGTTATATAACAGTAAGCACCTGCTTATGCCTCTACCTTAAATATCCTCTTGGAAAAGTTTCCAAGGTGTCATGACTAGCACAGACCGAGGCCAACGGGTTATGAGATGAAGATTCCATCCCCTTCTTATTCTGACCTCCTTTCCTCAGTGTCACGCCATGCCTGGGGTTGTAGCTCCTGTCTTCTTTTCAGAATTAACCTTTTTTTTTTTTTTTTTTAATGAGCCAAATAACCTAACTAATACTCGTCAATACATGAGTTTTATTTTCTTTACCAGAAAGAAGTACAGGGACAGTCACAACACAAACACACAGACACACACACAAAATCGCAACACTTTTTTTCTCTCTGTGTATAGTCTCCTTCTAACCTGTACACATCTTGTGACTTTAAGTTTGTCATCAAATAAGGGTAACAGCTGTGGGAAAGAAATCAAGGTCACACTTAACCAGAACGCCTTGGAAAAACTGTGACATCATCAGAGTACCTGTCCTCGGTCTTCTCTTGCACTCTTCAACAAGCACTCCGGGGTTGAAGATTACACGGCCACTAACTTACTCAATAAAATTCTGAGTGCTCCTGACGCCGAGCACTGTGCTAAGCAATGGAGACACAACCCTCAGCAAGGCAAACCCTGCCCGGCTTCTTACAACACATTAAAAAAATAAAAATAAAAATAAACTAATTCAACTTGTGAGGCATTCCTTTGGTTTATGCACCAATGACTCCCATCCATTTGTAAATAATTACTCATTATAGTTATCCCGGACTTCTGCACTCGGCTCCTGAAAGGGAGGGACCACATACAGTGCAATACCAGCTTATGTAACAACACAGATGTTCCGTGGCTGAAGGCCTCATCAGGTCAGGAAAAAAAAAATGTCACCAGCAAGTACCTATAATCTAGGAATGAAAAGCATGTGTGCCAATGCCCTAGAATCGTCAGGTTTTTCTTTTAAAGGTACATGACACCTTAGCCTAAATGTCTGCTTGTTACATGTCAGACTCAAGGAGAAGCAAACCCTGTATACCGTCCCATGCTGTCGCCACTAGTGACTATCTATGTTTGGGTCAGTTTCTGCATCATCCAAGCCACATTTTGAGACACTAAGGTGCTTGAGGGCCTCAACTAAGTAACACACTGCACATCACAGCTTTAAAAATCGCTTCTTCCTCTCAGAATGCCCTGCGGGGCGGGGAGGGGGCTCTCACATACCTCTGTACACTAAATCTGAAAATTACAGTGTAATGAAATCCGATGAAGCATCTGTGCCCTACCACAGCACATAAATGCACATCCGCTGGTAATGGGTGCCGTGTCTTTCTTCCCTAATAAGGGGGAAAGTGGCTACAGCACTGAGCTGCTCTCCCAGTATGTATTACTAAGAAAAACCACTGTCCAAGGGGCCAAGAAAGAAAGAAACTGGAAAACAAGTGAAAATCAGTGTATGTCACTGTCATCTTTCCTATTCCATTTATAAGAATGTGTCCGTGGCGCCATATCCTGTGCTTTCCAACAAGGGTATGTGCTCTTCATCTGACAGCTCAGAGAGGTGCTAAGGCCGCTTCAAAATCAATGTGGGTGAAGCAAATACAAGCGAATTGGGGCCAATGCAAAGAACTTAGTGCCAGTGTACGTCACTGATACACTGACTTAAAAAAAACAGGAATTTCTAAGTTTGAAGAACACAATTTCTTGTCAAGGACACACAACATGCGACATATGTAATAATGATAAGCTATGTCTGACAAAATGAATCAAGGACGTATACAAGAAATAATACATGACATTTATTAAAAAAAAAAAAGTTGGGGCTGGTGAGACGGCTCTGCAGTTAAGAGTACTGGCACTCTTCCAGAGGCCCTGAGTTCAATTCCCAGCACCTACATGGTGGCTGACAACTGTCTTTAACTGTAGTCCCCTGGGATCTGATGCCCTCTTCTGGTGTGTCAATATTCATGCAGACCAACACCCATAGACACAAATAAAATCAATTTTTAATAAAAGGTTCTTGAAAGAGAGCAGGGACTGTTCCTGAAGGAGGTACCCCAAAAGCAGACAGACCCTCCTAACAAAGCTACATGAGGACCCCAAGCCCTGAGTCCTCAACCTGTGGGTGGGCACTCCTCTGGGGTCAGCTGACCCTTTCACAGAGTTAGCCTAAGACCACTAGAAAACACAGATGTTTACAGAAAGATTCATAGCACTAACAAAATTATAGTTATGAAATAGTAACGGAAATAACTTGATGGCCGGGGGTCACAACATAAGTAACTGTATTGAGGGGTCACAGCACTAAGAAGGTTGAGATTACTGCCCCTAACCGATCTGACAATGCTGAATAAAGTTGTTACTCCTGGTGAGGGCACTGGGACAAACAGAGCTGGAACATAGCATTCGTCTGGAGAACTACTTATGCCAGGCCAACGATCATGGGTGTTCAAGCTCAGCTCACCAAACTACAGGGAAAGTGAACACCAACGCTTAGATCTCGGTCTCATATGTACTTACCCATGTCCACCACGCAGCGACCGCTATTTGGTGGCAATCACTAGTGCGCATAGTCAGAGTTCTTTAGGACACAGACGAGAACAATGACAACGCAAAGGGTCACAAGATTATCAGAACTCTGCACTTAGGAGAAACTTCCACTCGTGTTATTTGATATCTCCTTAGATACCAGCAAGCAAGGTTTCCAAACAAGCTCCGGATCCCCACAACGTTCCTACCAAGTTTATATCAAGGAGAAAACAAACCACACCAAAGAGGAAGAGGAGACTTTTGTAAAAAGCAAAGCTTCTACACTCCAGACAGTGTGTACTCCCTCCAAAACTTTCATAGCAGAACTTCTCGAACACTGTGCCCAAACGGGAGCAATTTCGGCCACGTCCCAACGGCAACCATCATGACGTCCTTACCTATGAATTTTACATGTGTTTCAGAAACAATAACAAAAATAACTCCAAGTTGCTAAGAGCACCCCCACCTCCTCCACAGCAAACTTGTAGAATAGGCAGCCCAAAGGCCTTCATGAATTTACCAACTGGTTCTCCTTTTCAAACAAGGGAACCTTTCCTGATGATAAGGTTTAACAGTAAGGAATGCTGGGGTGTTCACAAAGATAAAAGTCCCTCAAACAGTCCCAACTAAAGAGCTCCAGGGTGCTCCGGGGCCTGCTAGAACCTCCTACGCATCCCTTCACCCAAATGTAAAGCTACTTCCCGGGGTTCTGCCATGTTTGCGCAGTCATCCCGTCTGGCACATAGAGGCCCCATTTAGTGATAGATCGACATGTTAACTACTGGGTCGACTCTTTAAGGCATAAATATGGATGCTTGAACAACTAGTCTATCACAATGGCTACCTATCAGTTTTTATTCCTACTGCGTCACAATTTCTGGAGGAGGTGAAGAAAACGGCCCTCAGTCCAGACTCTATTTGGATTTCAGTTCCCTGGCTATGAGTGGGTATCGGGATTAATTTTAAAGCTCTCGGGTTGATTACACCGCGCAGCCTGGACGAAAAGCCAGCTGTGGGTACTTCAGGGTCCAGTGGTAACACACCTGTGAGGTCCGTTCGATCCCTCGGCTGATCCTCGGGCCTCGGGGTTGGGGGGGGGATAGCCCACTGGCAAGGATGCTGTTCCAGGGAACCAACTGCGCCCAGCACCTCAAGACCGTACCTCACCGTGGTTTTTCAGGGTCTGCGCCCCTTCCTTCTCCCTCCCCCGCGTCTCGGCCGCCAGCGCCCAGCCCCGTCGCGGCCGCGGCACGTGACTCGACACGCGCCAGCTGCACGCGGGCTCCATCAAAACAAAAACAGAGGAGGCGGGACGGGCGGGGGCGCGCGCGCGCTCTCGCCACCGCGGCTCGTCCGCCACGACCGCGCGCCTCCGCCAGGCCGGGGGCGGGAGGGCAGAGGGCGCCACCCTGTTTACAGCCCGGCTTGGGCCCTGAGCCGGAAACGGCCTCCCGGGAGCGGGCGCGTGAGTGCGCACCCACCCGCGGCGCGGCCCCGCGTGGGCGGTGAGCGTGGGGGGGGGGCCCGGCGGCTGCGTGTCACCCCCGTCACGACTCCTGCTACGTACTTCGCCCCCAGCCTTCAGCTAGCGCGCTGCTGCGGACCCCTCACGTGGCCGCCTCCTCCCTGACACGCCGTGCCGAGCGACCCGTGGTTGCGGACCCTGGCGCTCTTGGAGCCTGTCCCCACCCCGCCTCGGACGTCACCCGCCTCGGACCACCCAACCCACACCTTCCGCCCCGGGCGCGCGCGGGAGGGGGTAGATGGCTCCAAGCTGTCAGAAGCCTACAGTGTGCCACATGACGAAGCTTGCCCTCATCCTCGGCACTCACGCAGCAGCCGGGCTGCGATCTGAAACAGACATATTGGAGGGGGGGGTGTGCTCTCCTGATTTTTATTGATTTTTAAAGCATCCCTCTCCACTCCCCCCAAAATGCATACGCGTTAGACTCAGCTCTAACCTACGCACTCTCTTTGCCTCCTCACGGTTTCCTACCAAATCAAGCGACTTACCCAATCCAAATGCCCACCCCACACACCTGCTAGGTAACCTGCCTTCTGGAACCCCTCATCGCCACCCACCTCGCCTTTGGGGGGGACTTGTGTTTGGAGGGGGGAGAGGTGGAGGCGACACGATTAGGAAGGGGCGGGGGACATGCACCCCTTGCCCTCCCACCCCTCATCTCCAGAGCAAGAGGACGCATCCTGCTTCCCTCAGCCAAAATAATATTCGAAGTCAAAGCTCTGGCTTCCCAGGGGCTGCCTCTTACCCCTGAGAACCAAAGCGCCGCGTCCCTCTCAATCGCACGCCCCCGGCCCTTACTTCTTGTTGACAGCAGAGGTGGGGGGCGTGGGAGCCAAGCGTGAGTTGCCTCCAGGTTCGGGATGTTGGTCTCCGCTGAGTGAAGAGGTGGGATTTCGAAATGGAAAGTCCTCCTTCTCCCCCCTCCCCCCGCCGGTCCCTCCCCTCCTCCTCCTCTTCGTCTGTTTACCTCAAGTTTGAATTTTATCTGCGCAACATTAGCTGGAATGCGGACATTGGAAAAAAAAAAAAAAAAGAAAAACACTCGTTCTCAACCCGGCAGCAGCTCCGGAGGAGCCATGTGGCATCAAGCCACGGCAAAGGGGAAAAAAGTGCTCTTAGCAACACAAACATGGCGAAATAGCTCCGACATGCCCGTTTCACGCAGCAGCACTACCTTCCTTTGCTCGCCCGCTGAGCATCCTGGCCGGCAGCCGCAGGCCTCTTGCAGGGGGCAGTGAGGGGACCCGGGGGAGTGCAAGGGTGGACGTCAACAGAGTCCACCGAGAAAATAGCTCGGATGACGCGCTAACCAATCTGCCTCACGGGCAGTTGCGGGGACGTCTTTTTCATCCCTGAGGTGGGAGTCGAGCACCAAATTTCCTGCCCCCGAGTCCTGCTGAACCCGTTTTCCCCACCCTTAAGAACTTACCTTCGGGCTGAGCACTACGCCGCTTTGCTCTCTTTTCTGGTTCCTTCCTCCTTAGCGAGGAGGAAAATGATGCGCACGTAGATTCCGAGAGCGTATTCTTCTAGAATTTTCCCAGGATGGTGGCGGGGAGCGATGGAGACTCTGAGACAGGTGCGGGGCTGGCGGTTAAAAGTTGCTTTGCGCATGGTGGGCGACAGGGTCCCGGGGGCGGGCCGAGGACCCCCCACTCCCTGCCTCTGGCGTCGCCCACTTGTCACGCCAGGCTGCTGCGTGCGCTCGGCTGCAGGGGAGGTGGCGTAGTTTCTCTTTCTCCCACCTCTTCTCACTCACTTGTTTTGTAGCCGTGGGCTCCCCTAATGCTTTCCTCTCCACAGTGTTGTTTCATTATATCATGTCCATCATGTGACACCGGAGAGGCCTCTCTATGGAAACTTAAAGGGGCTCCCACGTGACTGCAGCAGCAGCAACAGCAGCAGGACCGGCGGTGGCCGCAGCGTTTGTACCACCACCCACCGGGAGCCCCTCAAAGCATCCCAAAGGGGCTTGTGGCGCTGCAGAAGCCCAGATAAGGGAGCCACTGCATCCGGGAGCTGTGGCGTCGGTACGTGCGTGGAGCCAGATTACACAGCAATCGGAACAGGAGCGTCCTTAAATCCTTGCCTGCAGTCACCAAACCCACGCTCTGTTAAAATGACATTTCGTGGTTCCTACTTTATTTTCCCCCAAGAGCTGTGAGTTTCCTATCAGGCCTGATTAAATTTTACAAAGTCAAAAAGAAAAACCAGATTTGTCCCCTCAGTCAGCTTACTCGCAGATCGCTGGTAGAACAGAAATGCCCAGACAATAACAACAAACAAAATCAGGCGTTTGGTCCATAATTACCATCACTAGCAGTTTTCAGAGCTTTCTGGAATTGCATTCCTCCAGTAACTGTTGATGATGCTCTCAAGAGGCAAAAATGCAACGCAGTTTTTCTCTTCCGCGGCTATATTAGGGCTTTGTTGCTGACAACAGTAAAAACTTGTTTGTGTCAGGAAGTGAGGTATGACCTGTAAGGTACAGACAAAACCAAAGTGGCAGTTTGGGTACTACTTTCCTGACCGCATTCTTTAAAAACGGTGACAAGACGACTGCTATAAAATGCGTGTTTGGTTGGAAATAAGATGATCAAGAAAACATGCTTATCCCTTAATCACACTGTACATGCTACACACTAGAAATTATGTATACATATATATGTGCATGTGTGTGGAAAGAACAAGCGCGTGCATTTTCATGATATTCTAAACCACTAATTCTGCCCCCACTGCTAGCATTTAACTTAAGTATTAGCGTTTAAAAGCTTATTCGTGTCCAGTAATATATGGAGACTAACAGTGAAGTACTTAGTCTTATTGACTTGCAGTAAAAAAAAAAAAAAAAAAAAAAAAAAAAAAAAAAATCCATGCTCTATTAAAATGGAAGGGGGGGGGTCCTATTTCAACTTGCAATTGTTTCTAAAATAAAATGTTATGTACCATGAAAACGCCACATCCTATAAATCTACGGTAAATTGCTATTTCCCTGTTGGCTCATGCTTTTCGATCTTTATAAGGAAAACTAGATTGGCGGAATTATGAAAAAGAAAAACTAACTCAGTAGCCTTAAGAGTGGGAGAGATGATCTGCCTTCTGGCCTGGCCTTGATTGTGTCTTTCTACCTCATCAGTTGGGATAAATGATGGCACTATAACCCTTCTACTAACACCCATCCTTTTGGCCTTCAAACCTCAAGTCTAATTCTTTCATTCTTTTACCCCTCTTTTGGCTGAACCTCCCGACTCAGGCCCTTGGCTTATGTGCCCAGCTCAGGCCTTCCCAAATACTTAACCCCACCAGCAGCAGCAGCAGCAGCAACAGCCGCTGTTTTGCTTCTCAGCAACTCTAACCCCCTTACCTCTCTTTCACCTTCTTTAATCTCCTCCACAGCCTGGCCCTTGACTTCACGAACTCATCTTACCTTTCTTCACCTGAAATGTCCTGCCCTTTATTGGGGTCGCCTTTACTCCCTCCTCTGCGGGCAAGCCTCAGCATTCCTCCAAGGCTTGGCCTGGTCATCTTGAACCTCATTTTATTAGCTTGCCCTGGGCAGAGAGGGAGTTTGCGGTGCAAAGTGGGACCAAGATTACCCCTGGACTGCACCCTTGCCTTGCCCCCTCCGCTCCTCCCAAGCCCTGGTCGCGGCGCTTCCTGGGCGGATGGTTTGGACTTGCTGCGGCAGCTGCGGTTCTGCTGTGTCATGCAAGAAGGCGGCGGCGGCGGCGGCGGCGGCGGCGGCGGCCGGAGCTGGAGGGGGAGGAGGGGAGGAACCTGATCCTCCGTAGCGAAGGGCTGGAGGCAAACACCGAGCTCCCCCTGAGCCGCTCGGGAGCAGGGAGGGCTCTGCTACCCAGAGGGGCCCTCCCCGAGGGGCAGAGGGTAAGTGGGGGGGGCGGCGCAGGTGGTCGCCCTGGGAAGGGAGCGTGCAGAGGGGCTAGGTGGGACTGGGAGGGGTGGGAAGAGCACTGGGAGCCACCTGGGCCCCAGGAGTCAAGTGTCCAACTGATAGGGACCCAAGCTATAGAAAAGATGGCTAGCCAGTAGCAACAGGAATTTCCTATTTGTCTAATGCCCGACACTTGTCCCAAGCCACACGGTGGGTGGAGTTGTAGATCCTGAACTCAGGACCCAGCTAGAGGCAACGAATCAGGGTTGCGGGAACCTCATCCCAGCAGCCCTGGCGCGGTAGGACACCCTTGAATAGCAAAGGCTAACACACCCCAGGTCCCTCTAGCTTTTCTGGACTTTCTGGGTTGTCTTCTTCAAATCTAGGGGAAAGGCTGGGAAACTGGCCCATCCTCACTTTAGCCGCAAAAATAACGCTTGGCGGGTGGCCCTGGACAAGCAGCTTCTGGTGCAATTAAACAATCAATAGGAAAAAGCCCCCACACCCACCCCACCCCCGCCCTAAAGCTCCTTCAACCAAGGTAATTCATGGAGCTTAAAGGAGAAAGAAAATGTGGTATATTTTTGCCCTATCCAAGCCATCAGTCACACTGCCACTACACAGACGGCCACCTGTACACACTCCAGGGTGCACCCTGCCTTCACAGGGGTGCTTCTGAGAGACACAGAACTGCTCCATGTTGCAAGAGGAGACCACCTTAAACTGCCGACAATTTCACCCCCCACTGCCCTTTTCCCCTCAGGGGAGTTGGAAACCTAGACTTGAGAGCAATGAACTGTAGGGACAGGCTGGACACATAGGAGCATTCCTCTTTTCACCTGCCTGCAGCTCTCTGGACAGCTATTATTATTACTGTTGCTGTTGTTATTATTATCATCATAATCATCATTTTCTGTTGTTAATTTTATTCCTTTTCCATGTCCCTCCTGGAAATCTCAAGAAGCGCTTTCTGAAGCATTTTAATGTCAGTCATACATTTAGAAGTAAGGGGTTGAGGGGATTAACGGGAAAGGCTAATGACTGTCTCAAAAGCACATGCGGTTGCTAGGGAACTCGAGCTCATCCCGCTCTCTAATCACCGGTGTGTTACAGGGAAATCAAACTGCTCGGGGTGTTATTAAAATGAATGGCATTTGGTTAAAGGCTTCTTTGCTTATGTTGTAGCATCCTGGATTATTATCGATTGCCTCACACCCACATAGCTAGTTTTCCTAATTTGATTTCTGTATTTGCGTCACTGCCAGGGACACTCAGACTAGACCAGTCAGGTTCACTTCCTGTTTCTCAGAACTGGTTTATATTTGGTCTCGGTGCACTAGCTGGTAAGACATTATCACGCTGGTCGTCTTGGAAAGGAATCTTTGCTTTCCGCTGAAAACAAATTATCCCAATTAAATGCTAATTCTCATGGAAAACGTCATTGGAGGAGGGTGAAGGCACTGCCAGGCTACTTTGTTAGCCATTTGAGGAAGCCGGTCTTGACATGTAAAGCCAAGGAAAAAAACCATTCTCCCCCTCCCCTCAAGTCTTCACTCCTCTGCTTTGGAACTAAAACAAACTCAAGAAGAGAAAATATTTAAGTATGATTATTTCCAAAATGAAGCATTAAAAAGTACACATTGAAGCTGGAGCAATCATTTTGACTAAATAAGGCATAGAATTGAATGTGTTCCAGGCCCAGGAAGGACAAATAAGCATGGCTTGGCATTGTGGCCCTGAGAGTACAAAGTGTGACTGCAAGGCTACTTTACAAATAGGAAACCCCATCACCTTGTGAACTAAATGTAGCTTTTACTGGTTCCCGTATGCCCCTGATAAGACAGCCTTGCTTCTTATTTTTTTTTTTTGTTTGTTTGTTTGTTTGTTTCCAGTTCCTTCCGCTTTATAACAAGAATATCACCAAGGCTATAGCAGAAAGATAAGACTATGTAAATAAGTGGGTTCTGGTGGAGATCATTTGTTTGATGAAAAATAGAGTGCATATGGCATTGAAGAAAGACGGGTCTCCACTTCTGTGCGCTGGATGAGCCTAGGCAGCCATTTTGGGTCTTGGATGCCCGTGTCCTTATGGAAGCTTACTAATAAAAGATCTCGACGTTTCCTTCTTCTTAATTTCAGTTCTTAACCGTTTTGATTTTTTTTAAATGTGCATTGGTGGTTTGCCTACATGTATGTCTGTGTGAGGAGACACATATAGCTGCATGAGGGTATCAGGACCCCCTGGAACTGGAGTTACAGACAGGTGTGAGTTGCTATGTGGGTGCTGGAAATTGAACCCAGGCCCTTGGGAAGAACAGCTAGAGCTCTTAACCCTTGAGCCATCTCTCCAGCCCCTATTATGTTAGATATTGAGGGGGTGGGTGTTCGTGTGAAAGATGGTGTGTTGTTGATGCATTGCGTTTTAATGTCACTTGCCACATGATTAAAATCTACCTTGTTTCCTATGCATTTCTTCTGTCTTTGCCTTGTAGTGTTATAGAAACAACAGACTGTAAAGTTTGCAAGACTAGTCAGAGGCCTTGCAGTTATTCCAGATGGAGTTAACCATGAAGGCCTCAGTGAGCACCGTGGTAGAATGACAGAGAAAGGGCTATCTAAAAATAGTCATCAGTTGGATTCTGATGGAGGCAAACATCTATTTGCCTGTGTTAATTAGCAACAGATATAAACATTCCCAGTTGTAATTTAGAAGCCCTCAAATTCAAGATATTTTTTAAAAAAATAGTGTGAAGAAATGTGAGATTTGTGCTGGAAAGAAAAGTCCTGACTTTGAAATC
The DNA here is from genome assembly GCF_903995435.1 of Acomys russatus. Taxonomy (NCBI): domain Eukaryota; kingdom Metazoa; phylum Chordata; class Mammalia; order Rodentia; family Muridae; genus Acomys; species Acomys russatus. Next base: position 11,242,873 of record NC_067146.1, on the reverse strand, counting down.
CAACTCTGTTACTCAATTCATTATTGAGTGCTTGTTGTGGCCGGAGAAATACAAAGATAAGTAAAGCACAGCCATGCCCTGCAGGATCTCATAGTGCAGTGAGAAGACAAATGAAAACACAGCTGATCGTACAGTAGTGAGATGATATCTATAGGAGAGCTCAAAAGAGAGTGCTTAGCTACAGAAGTGGTGGGTAAGCCAGTTGTGTGGACAGAAAAAGGGAAGCATAGTCCAGACACACACACACACACACACACACACACACACACACACACACACCCCAGCCAAAAGCACTGTATGACAAGAACTTAAGGTAAAAGGACACACCCAGAGAACTGAGCCTGGAGGATAGTGTCCAGCAAGTAGAAGATGCCCCACAAATATTTACATTGCATGAATGCATGACAGAAGTCCTGAAAGACAAACAGGCTTTTGTATAGTGAAAGGCTTTAGCTTTCTAAGAAGTTTGGACTTACTCTAGGCCAATGGAAAGCTATTGGCTAATTTTTAAAATATTTATTTACTTACTTACTGTGTATTTGTGTGTGCCTGAGTGTATGCATACAGGAACCTGGGGAGATCAGGAGAGGGTGTCAGATACCCCTAGAACTGGAGTCACAGTCAATTGTGAGCCATCCTGTGGGTACTGGGAACCCAACCTGGGTTAATTTAAGTCAATTAATTTTAAGAAACATTCAGATGGCCACTTTAGAAAGATCACGACTGTTTTGGGAGAATTTGTTAATGACACCGTAAGCCAGAGAATTAGACTGAAAGCTTTTTTAGTATCATAAGAAAATAAGCAGTGTAGGTGGGGGAGGGGAGGGGGGAAGGGCAAACTCTTAACTAAAGACATCAAGAAAGGAAATAGAAAGGATTCAGGAACTAAGACAAGTGAGTCTGAGTATTGATTTTTCTCTGCATGATTGAGAAATAGTGGGAGAATTATGGCTTAGGTAAACAGGATGGCAGGATGGTAGGTAGGGGTATTAGTCACCAAGACAGAGACCTTAGGAAGAAAGGCAGGTCACAGAGAGCAGGGCATTAGTTTAATTTTAAACCTACCAAGGCTGATGTGTCCTTGGGATAACAGAGTGAAGCTGGGTGCTGCTTACCAGAGGAAGCTGAAACTCAGAAGACATCTGTGTTAGAGTCATCAGAACAAGTAAGAGCTCATGGTGGCAGGTGAAATGACCAGAAGATAAGGTGTAGAGGTGAAGCAGGGGCCTGACCTGAGCTCTGTGGAGTGCCTTTCAGAAGGGCGAGGAAGGAGGGATGCTAGGGAGCTAGCAGGACCGGTGGAAGCAGAAGGAACGGGGAGCTGTCGATGCTTTGGCGGGACAGAAGACCTCACTAAACACCAGAGACTTGAAGACAAATGGGTGATGAAACGCCGGTGGATTTAGCTACAAAGGTCATCTGTGTATTTGGCCAAAAGCATGTCGGTACAGGGGAAGAGTGATTAGACTGCGGTGGACTGAGGGGCACGTGAGGGCAGAGGGAACAGCAGGAGGGAGCGTCCTCAGATGCGAAGGACTAGCGGGCTTGTAGAGGAGATGACGCTATTAAGATGAGTAGTTGGACTTATGGTTTGCAAGGCTAAGGCTATATAGTTTGGTTTGTTTTCTTTTTTAAAGAAAGGGGAGAATTCTGGATTCCTCTGGGCTTCTTCGAATTAACTAGCATCACCATCCACCAATTACTTGAGTTTAAAAAATGTGTAGCCCTTCTAGGTCCTTCTGCCTCCCCAACCTGCACTTTAATTCATGAGGACCTCAAGGCAGCTCTACCTCCAAACCATGCCTCAGACATACTCTCTCTTTCTTCCTTGCTACCAACTTAATCCAAACCAACATCCTCTCTCTATGCTAACTTTCTTATAAAATAATAATAATAATAATAATAATACAAGAGTCTCACTATGAAGCCTGAGATGGCTTCAAAATTGTGATCCTCCTGCCTCAGTATCTTGAGTGTTGAGATTATAAGCGTGTGCCCACCTCCCGAGCTCTAATGCAATGGTTCTCAGTCTTCCTAGCACTGTGACCCTTCAGTACAGCTCTTCATGCTGTGGGGACCCCCCCCAACCAGAACACTATTTTCATTGCTACTTTGATCTGTAGTTTTGCTACTGTTATGAATCGTCATGTAAATATTGGATACTTCCAATGGTCTTCGGCAACCCTTGTGAGAGGGTCGTCCAACCCCTAAAGGGATCACAACCCTCTCTTGGAGAAAAAAAACGTAAACCCAGTGAAGATTCTTGCCACATAGTTGGAGTTTAACACTGTCCACTGAGTGTTTGTAGAGGGGAAGGAAGGGAGAGACAGAATAGAAGTCAGGGATGTCAAGAACCAACTTCTAGAGGTATGGTGGCACACACCTGGGATCCTCCTGTTCAGGAAGCTGATGCAGGAGCATTGTGAGTTCAAGGCCCATCTTGGATATGTAAGAAGATTCCTTGTTTGTTCGTTTGTTTGTTTGTTTGTTTGTTTTTCTTTTTTTCTTTTTTTTTTTTTTTTGTTTGTTTGTTTGTTTTTCAAGACAGGGTTTCTCTGTGTAGCCGTGGCTGTTCTAGACTCTTTGTAGACCAGGCTGGCCTCGAACTCACAGCGATCCGCCTGCCTCTGCCTCCTGGGATTAAAGGCGTGCGCCACCACCCGGCTATATAGGGAAGTTCTTGTCTCAAAAAGAAAAGGAAAAAAAAAAAAAAAAAAAACCCAGCATCTCATGTGCTGAAGAATGGCCGTTGGTGATGAAGCAGAAGGTTTTTAGGGTTTCAGAAGTAGGGGAGTTTCTAGCTCTGTTACCCTGGCCTTTTAGATGCCCTGAACCCCACTTTGTAGTGCTTCAGTGGGTGCTAGGGAAATTAAATGAGGTGGTATAGGCAGAGAATAAAATGAGCTTACAAAGCCCTTTCAGGAAGTCAGGAATTCTAAGGGTCAACCCATAACCTGTCGTGTAACTCTTGGCACTTACTTATTACTGGAATAAAGAAGTAAGAAGCCATTGAGACAGCTCCGTGGTTAAAGTCACTTGCTTCCAAGCTTTGTGGCCTGAATTTGATTCCTGATGCCCACACAGTAGAAGGCGGAAACCAGCTCCTACAAGTCTTCCTCTGAGCTCCATACACATCCATAGCACAGGTATGGTCCCCTCCCCCACAAACATACAAATAACCAAGTGTAATAAAAACATGACAAAGTTGTGACTTAAAAAATAGTCTACACACAACCATACATACACACACATACATATACACATGCATTCATACATACAGCCATACACTTCCAGTTTGTATGATCATAAAAACTCTAGGATTTCTGACTAAACTAGAATCTACAGTTACCTCAGATGAAATGAGGAACCAACCCTAAGTTCTAGAAAATTGGGCAAATTATATGACAGATTGAAATTTTAAAAACTACAAAAGACATTTAAAACATGTTAAAAATGCTTCCTTGCTTTCTCATCACAGGAAGCATGCCCAATTGCAAATGCAATGAGATCAATTTTCAAGTATCTTCTTGTTCAGGCCGATGGAGACGTGGCCATGTTCTCAGTAAGTGGGAGGGAAGTTGTAAGACCTCTGTGGAGAGCATCCTAGCAGTGTTTATCACTTTCCAAACACATACAGCCTTTGACCTCACAAGTCTACTTTTAAACCTTTACCCAACAGACATACTCACACATATACTGAAGGATGACTCTTTCAAGACCTTCACCAAAGCAGTATTTATAGTCATTAAAGACTGGAAAAGCCACTGACAGAGAAGTGGTTATGTACAGAACAGTGTGGTGACAAAGGAAAAGGTGGACAGCTGTTCAAGTTTGTGAGACACTTCTAGACATACAGATGGCAGCTGAGCTTCTCAATACATTACTAAATCACAATTTTTAAAAATTAGACCAAGAACAACAGGCGCTTTGCTGCCAGTTGTTTGAAGGGAGACTTACATTCTTGGTCCGAAACACATTAGAAAGGGGAAGGACAATGTAAACAGGCCATGAACATCCGTGAAGATGAAGATGGGCAATCTTGCAACAGCCGCAGGGTTGAGGAGACAGTTACAAGTTCTCCCCTGGTGACGGTGTTCTGGGGGACATGCCCTGGTGGAGATGCAGACTTCTGTAGACTTGGGGATAGGATGCCAAAGCTCAGAAGAACTTCAGGACCCGGATTTGCGAACTTAGAATATCACCTGGGTGGGCAAAAATAAGATGAAAAATAAAATACATTCAATATAGAGATTGGATAGAAGAGAAATTCAGCACTGGAGACAAAATCAGAACCCAGAAAAGTAGAACTAAGAGACTGTAGGGCCAAAGATACCAAAAGGAGACTGTGTTATGGATTAGCTCTCAGCACTATCAAAGAGAGATTAGCTATAGACCAGCAATGTTCCTCCTGAGTCCCAATGTCTTCAAGAGGTAGTACTTCTGTGCATCTTTCTTTGTCCAGTGCCTCACACATAATAAGCAGCCAGTAAACTTCTGTTAGTACAGAAACATGCACAAAGACTGGAGAATCTACGTTTGGATCTCCAGATAAGTCACTAACAGGCTGAGGGTGGAGCTCAGGAGTAGAACTTACCTACCATGTGGAAGGCTCTGGCTTTGCCTCTTAGCATCACAGAATAAATAAGTCAGTAAATAAATAAGGTTCATTTGAGGTTCACCACAGGAATCGTACTAAGGACACACATAACCCCTTGTACTTTGTTTTACGTGGGAGCTAACAGGCAGATTAATTGCTCAGAGGACCATACTTCTTTATAGTAAGTGCCTCCTCAGAGCACTGTGTTAAGTATTGCGTGTGTCTGGGTCACCTAAGTCACTTTTGTATTTCTATTATGTCCCAGAGGATAAAAGGAATGGTTCGTTTTACCCCATCCAGAATCAGTTGATCTCATCTGGCTAATCCGTTTTGGGGCCACTACCGTTCCACTATAGTCACTCTTAGATTGCCAGTCTCAGCTTCCTATCAGAAAGATGACCCTAGGCGGGAAGACCGTTATCCTCTTAGACACACTGCTGACTTCTCCGTCTGCCATTGCTCATGTCACCACTACGGGAAGAGACTACAGCAATCAACAGAAGAGAGGGTGGCTTTATTCTGAGAATGTGGGAATGTTTGACAGATGAGTGTCCTTGGCACCAGGGGTGCACTCAGTTCAAAGAGTGCTTGTCTAGTGGGCTCTGGGATCAAACCTTAATGTCGCGCAGAAACAACACAAAGCTGTTAACACCAGCACTTGGGAGGTGGAGACAATACAATCGTGTTTAAGGGTCTCTAGGCCAGCTGAGGCTGGGCAAGAACCTATCTTCAGAGAGAGAGAGTAGGAGAGGTAGGGGGCGTGGGGGAGAACACGAACATCCTCTAATTGGAAACTTTTGGAGCTTGCGGCTGGAGAGGTGCCACTTACTCTTAACTGCAGAGCCGAAGAACCCAAATTTGAATCGCAGTATCCACGTCGGGAAGCTTGCAACCACCTACAGCTCCATCGCCAAGGGTGTCTGGCACCTTCTTCTAGCCTCTAAGATCACCTGTATACACGTGCTACACACACACACACACTACATGCACACACACCACATGCACACCACACATACACACACCACATGCACACCACACACACACCACACACACACACCACATACACACACACTACATGCACACACACACACCACATGCACACCACAAACATACACACACCACATGCACACCACACACACACATACACCACATGCACACCACACACACACACACACACACACACACACACACACACGTTAGTAAAAAAGAAAAAATCCAAAAGAAGAAAAAAAATCTTTAGAAACTAAAAAATGGAATTAGCTTTAACAATATTGCAAAGCTTATAACGTCCTAACATTATTATAATCAGTGATTAGCAAACTTTCTCTACAAGAGGCGAAATAGAAAATATTTTAGGCTTTTCTGTCTCTGCTCCAAATACCCAATGCTGTCATTGCAGTGAGAAAGCATCCATCAGAAACAAATCAATGAAGCTGAGTACAGCGTGAGCACCTGCAGTCCCAGCACTGGGCACTCAGGAGGCTGAGAAAGGCAGGAAATCTCGAGTTCAAGGCCAAGCTAGGTTATATAGCAAGCTGCTGGAAGGACAGAGGGAAGGAAGGGACAGAGGAAGAGGGGGATGTTGAACAAGGATGCCCGTTCTTCAATGAAACTATTTATGGGTAACAAAATTTGGGTTTCATTCCATTCTCCCTTGTCATGAGGTTTCATTCCCTTTTAATATTTTTCCAACTATTTTTTAAAATGTGAAAACAATTCTCAGTTTATAAGCCACACAGAAACAGGGTGTGGGCTGCACAGGGAGTAGTTTTGCAACCTCTGCTTTGGATAAGTGTGAACACCTTGTTATGAAAAAGCTGCTCAGATTTGGGCTTCCAAAGACAACAATCTGTTTCATTTTTATATATTTTCACCTTTATTTTTCCTTCTCAAATGTGGACATACAGGCCTGTTGATCTGCATCTGAGTTACTCAGGCACAAAAAAATGTCTTGGTATGTTTCACTCCTTCCTTGTAATGTACCTGTTAGTGACTGTTGCAACATTTTAGCCATGGACCCATATGTAATAATGGTCCCATAATATTATGATGGGGTTGAAAAATTCTTGTTGCTTAGTGATAGCACAGCTTTCAGAATTCTGGAGCAGGAGGCATTATCAAAGTGCATAGTGTGATGCTGGTGTCAGTAAGCCAACTGTACTTCTGGTCACATAAAAGTATAGCAGTACAGCTGTGCAGTGCATAACATTTGATAGTTATTATAAAGGACCATGTTATGGGTTTATGTGCTTATTATGCTATACTTTCTGTTCATTATTTTAGAGTATATTTCTATCAATAAATATGACTACTGTGAGATAATGTAGCTTGTTATAGCAGCATCAATCTCATATCTCTTCTTCTCCTCCTCTTCCTTCTCCATCTGCACCTCCTCCTCCTCCTCCTCTTTCTCCTCTCCCCCCCTCCTTCCTCCCCCCTCCTCCTTTCCTTCCTCCTCTTCTCCTCCTCCTCCTTCCTCCTCCTCCTCCTCCCTCTCCTCCCCCCTCCCCTCCCCTTCCTTCTCCTCCTCCTCCTCCCTTCTCCTCATCCTTCCTCCTCCTCTTCCTCCTACTCCTCCCTCCTCCTCCTCCTCCCTCCTCCTCCTCCCCCTCCTCCTCCTCCTCCTTCTCCTCCCCTCTCCTCCTCCTCCCTCCTCCCCCCCCCTCCTCCTCCTCCTCCTCCTCTCTCCTTCCCTCCTCCCTCCTTCTCCTCCTCTCCTCCTCTCCCCCTCCTCCTCCTCCTTCTCCTCCTCCTCTCCCTTTTCCTTCTCCTCCCTCCTCCTCCCTCTTCTCCTCTCCTCCTCCTCCTCCTCCTCCTCCTCCTCCTCCTTCTCCTCCTCCTCCTCCTTCTCCTCCTTCTCCTCCTCCTTCTCCTCCTCCTCCTCCTCCTTCTCCTCCTCCTCCTCTTTCTCCTCCTCCTCCTCCTCCTCCTCCTCCTCTTTCTCCTCCTCCTCCTCCTCCTCCTTCTCCTCCTTCTCCTCCTCCTCCTCCTCCTCCTCCTCCTCTTCCTTCTTCTTTTGTTTTTTTGAGACAAGGTCTCTCCATATAACTTTATCTGTCCTGGACTCACTTTGTAGACCAAGCTGGCCTCAAACTCACAGCGATCTGCCTGCCTCTCATATGTATTTTTCTTATGCTCTACTTAATATAACTTTTCATTTCTCATGTCCCTGTGAATAATAGACTATTTTATATGTATGTGTGTATATAAAACAGGCACAGTATATGAAAATATAAGATATAGGTATGGTATAGATAGTAACCCAGGTAAATAGTATTCTATTCAGTGTAGGCTTCTGTGAGTTCTTTCTGATGGCCAAATAACAAGGGAAGTTCACAGATCATGTCTCGACCATTATGTGACTTTTGACTGTGTTTTATATAATAATTCTTTGTAGTTGACTTTATAAATATATAGAACCAAGATAAAACAAAAGCGCTAGTCAGTCTTGTGTGTGTATGTCTTACTTACTCTTCTATTGCTATGATAAGACACTATGACCAAGGCAGATTATAAAAGGAATAGTTTATTGGCGCTTAAAGTTTCATACAGCCCATGGTTGGGAGCATGGTAGCAGGCAGGCAGCCCTGGCACTAGAGCAGTAGCTGAGAGTTTACATATTGGGTCACAACCAGGAGGCAGAGAGAGAGGATGGACACTGGGACTAGTCCGGGTCTTTTGAAACCTCAAGGCCTTCTCCCAGTGACACAGTTCCAACAAGACCACAACTATTTTTTTGTTTTGTTTTCGATTGGTTTTTCCAGACAGGTTATCTTGGCTGCCGTGGACTCACGTTGTAGACCAGGCTGGCCTCGAACTCAAAGCGATCCGCCTGCCTCTGCCTCCCAAGTGCTGGGATTAAAGGCGTGCGCCACCACGCCCGGCTCCAGACAGCAACTCTTAATTCTTCTCAAACAGTTGTGCCAGTTGGGAGCCCTAGCAATCAAGTCTATGAGCTTCTGGGGGCCGTTCTCATCTGAACACAGCACAGTGTGTTTGTGAGTGTGTGTGCAGGTGTGCACATACGTGTGCGTGGACTTTAGAGGCTAGAGGTCAACCTCAGACAGTGCTCTTCAGGCACCATCCAAGTTAGGTCTTTGGGGGTTGGGGGGCATGATTACTGTTGTTAGTTTTTGTTTTGTTTCGTTTGCATTTTCCACTTGGTGTTTTTGTTTTTGTTTTTTAAACCAGGTCTCTCACTGGTACCTAGGGCTCACCAACCAGCTACAGATCCCTCTTTTATCCCTTCCCAGTGGTGTGATAGCAACCGCGTCACTTCACACAGATTTTTATATGGGTATTAGGGACCATACTCAGGTCCCCATGCTTCTGTGCCAAGCATTTTACCAACTAAGCTATAACCCCAACTTCCAGTAATCATTTGTGTATTAGCTTTTCTTGTTGCTGCTGTTTTGGTTTGTTTGGTTGTTTGGTTCTGTTTGTCTTGTTTTGAGACAGGATCTCACTGTGTAGCTCTGGCTAGCCTGAAATTCACTCTGTAGACCAGGTTGACCTAGAAAAGGCATGTGCCGGCATACCTGGTCCACTAATCATATTTTTTGACTGTCAAAATTCATTCATCAGATGTATTCAGTCTGCTTTTACTTGATGCTATCTGCCCTGGGTTGTCTCCATAGTGGTATCGTGGAGATAGAAGAGGATAGAACATTGATAGGCAGGTAAGAAGCTACTTAGAAAACTCAGGGGCTGGGGGGAAAAAAGAAACCGGTGAGACTCACCTGGCTGTGTGACTGTGTAAACGCATAAGTGTCTTTAGAAGCAGCTGGAGGCTGCCAGGGAGGGGGAAGGTTGAGGTGGAAGCTCTTCTGCATTCCAGCTGTGTGACCTTGGGATGATTATATAAACCGTATGAATTTCAGCTTCCTCAATTCAGACTGGGGATAATAATAACTACCTCCGAAGGAGGTTGGGGATTAAAATAAGGTAGTATATATAAACCAGCTACTCCTTGGGAGACATCAAACAACTGGTAAATTGCAGCAGTTGTTGCAGGGGCGGGGCCAGCATAAAGGTATATGGCGTATCCACGCACAAGAAGTGCATTCAGGCAGGGCAGGGTAACCTAGGAGTCACGGAGTCACAGACATGTCTAGAAACCCACAAGCCTGATAAGGAACATTTGGGTGAAAATAAAAGCAGAAGCAACATTGTCACAGGAGCATTCGGTATGGCAGCTGGCCAGTTGTCCCTAGCAACCAGCTGCTGGGTTGCCTGTGTGGCTCCACCTACCTAGCTCCCCAGCATCCCCCACCCCAGCACTTAGATGCCAATTGTAGCTGGGTAAAAAAATACACGATGCTTCCTTCCAGTCAGGTCACTTGGACCCCAGACACCTAAAGGTGCCACCCATTATGTGCCCTCCCTCCCTCACTAATTCTGGACTTCTGCTCTAAGCTCTGTCCCTTTGCCTTTGGTCACTGTGTGCCGAATGCCAGTCTTCCTCTGGTGGTGTGCTTCCCTGAGCACCAGCCTATTTCACTGTGGCTCAATGTCATGTTGCTCTCAGCTCTGTCCAGCTGCCCTCCAAAGCATATCCTACTGTGTCCTCCCCTGTGAGACCCGTTGTAGGTGCCAAGCCCTCGTGGGAAACCTGCTAGAATAAAGCTAGTCTACTTCCTAGTAACAGCTTCCTGAGCTGTTGGTGTGGGACAACGGGCCTCTCACTGCCTGACTTTCCTATTCCAGGCTGGCCTCTGTACTCACAACCCATGCCATATGGAGTGCCCCTACCCCCGCGTTGGTCCCTGCCCTCTCTTAACGGTTTCTAAAACATCTGGTGAGCCTTTGATGGTGACATCAATAACGTTTTCCCAATGCAGTTGACCGAATTAATGGCATAGGGACATACATAGGGATAACAGCTAACTTTAATTTATTTAGAATTATCTGACAATATCGTTCTGCCTAAAAGCAAACATTAAATAAAGTTGGCACAACTTGAATTTAAGCTAATTCCTTATTGAAGAGGTGCTATTCTATGCCTAATTCTTAGCAGCCAAGAAGAAGGTGTTGGTGAAACAGAAGTGACAAACAGCCATTGCCGCACCCTTGAAGTGGCAAAGGCCAGAGAAGGTAGCTCTGCACTCACTGACCCAACCTGGACAGGCATAGCAGAGCACGCAGAGCAGAACCTCCTCGTGGCCAAGAACTAAGAAAGAAAGCTTTAGAGGAGTAAAATGTCTGGAAAATTAATTCTGTACAATTAATGGTTTCAGTAGTGGAAAAGGGATTGTTAAAAAAGAAAAAAGATCAGTGTAGTTACTTGTTCAAGTAGCAGCACACTCAGCTCCTGGTTTTAAAGGATGTTTACAAAAGGCAGGGGCAAGGCTGTGTAGCCAGTTAGCTTTATCTGAAGCAGGCTGCATCCTAAGAGCAGGTGGGAGTGAGCGCTGTAGCTCAGTTGGTAGAGCGCTTGCCTAGCAAGCTTGAAGCCTTAGGTTCCTTCAGTCTGAATCTGGTGATGAGCATTGGTCGCCCAGCACTCCTGAGGTGTGGACTGGAGGGTCAGAAATTCATCTTCAGGAATGGAACAAGTTGGAGGCCAGACTGGGATACATGAGACCCTGTCTCAAAAAATAATAATAATAAATTAAAACAAAACTAAAAGAGTCTCCAGAGAGCTCCAGTTCCCTCAGTAGATGCCTGAAACCATGGAGATTAAGAAACCCTGTGTGAAAAATATTTTTTAAAAATTAAAAAAAAAAAAAAAAAAACCCTGTATGTGCCAAGCATCTGTGATCCTAGCACTTGGGGAGGCACGCTCAGGTGGATCTCTGTGAGTTCAAGCCCAGCCTGGTCTACAGAGAGAGTTCCAGGACAGCCATTAGTATACAGAGAAACCCTGTCCCTAAAAATAAAACAAACAATAGAAACCCTGGGTGTACTGTGGCCATTTCCTATGCGTGCCTATGATAGTGTCTAATTCAGAAATTAGGGACAGTAGCTGAGATTGCAATGCATTAAAAGAGATGTTATTTAAAATATATACACTGTCTATTTTAGGAGTGGGATTTTTTTTGTTTGGTTGTTTGGTTGGTTTTGTTTTTTGTTTGTTTGGTTTTGGTTTTTTGTTTTTTTGAGACAGGGTTTCTCTGTGTAGCCTTGGCTGTCCTGGACTTACTTTGTAGACCAGGCTGGCCTTGAACTCACAGCCTCTGCCTCCCGAGTGTTGGGATTAAAGGCATACACTACCACGCCCGGCTTAGAAGTGTTCTATTTGATGCATAACTGATACCACAGCCAAAAAAAAAAACCGAGATGAACGGAAGCACTGTATAAATGGGCCCTCTCCAAATGCAGGGTCCAGCCCGTGAGCACAATGCTGTGAGGGCTAAGGTCCCCAGGCACTGGCGTCTGGGACAAGGACTGAAGACAAAGAATGAGCTATCTGTTTGCTGGACTCAGACCCAGTGTCCAGTGCATGATAGTGAGTGCCCTGACCCTGAGCTGTGCTGCTCACTTGTTTTCCTTATGTTCATGGTAAAGAGTGACAGCAAAGGAATACTGCTGCTGAATGGGGCAGACTGACGTCATTGAATGAAGATTGGTTCGTTGAGCTATAGCTTTTCCTAGGTCCTACAGAGTAGCTCCTTTCCCCTAACCATTCCCTCTCACAATCTCCTCCTCCCCCACCTCTTCCTTCTCCCGTCTTCTACCTGAGCTATGGTTCTGAGGTTGGCTTTGAACCCCCAGTTTTTGGAATTACAGGCATGAATCACGGTAGCGAGCTGTTTTGCCTCATTTTGGTTTGCGAGGTTCTTGGTTTGGATTTTTGAGACAGGGTTACACTACGTAGCGTAGGCCCGCCTCAAACTCAAAACAATCTGTGCATCTCAGCCTCCCCTGGGCTGGAATTAAAGGCATGCAGCACCAGGCCTGGCATTTGGTGCTGAGGATGAGGCTCAGACGCTTATTCATGGTAATCATGTTCTCTGCTGCTGCCCTATAAATACCCCAGGCCACTTTAAAAAAATATGCCTTTGTGTGTCGTCATCTGTATATGGGCAGACATGTACAGGTGTGTGTGTGTGTGTGTGTGTGTGTGTGTGTGTGTGTGTGTGTGTATGGAAGCCTTGATGTCAACCTTGATACCACCCATCTTACTTTTTGAACTCTTTGTTGCCTAGAGCTCAGCTATTAGGACAGGCTGGCTGGCCAGAAAGAACCAGGGACCCACCTGTCTCTATGTTCACAGTTCTGGAATCACTAGCACATGGTACCATGTCTGGCTCTTTTAAAGACATAGGTTCTGGGACCCAAACTCAGCTCTTCAAGCTAGTGCAGCAAGCACTTTACCAAGTCTCCTCAGTGACCTGAATTTCTAAACTGTGATGATATTTTGAATAGATGATGCTTAATGTGAAAGTTGTTGTTGTTGTTTTTTGTTTTGTTTTGGTTTTGTTTATTTGTTTTTGGTTTTTGAGACAGGGTTCCTCTGTGTAGCCTTGGCTGTCCTGGACTCCCTTTGTAGACCAGGCTGGCCTCGAACTCACAGCGATCTGCTTGCCTCTGCCTCCCGAGTGCTGAGATTAAAAGCGTGTGCCACCACACCCGACCTGAAAGTATTTTCTAAGGAGGCTCAACATCATTAACTGCCTTGCACCCTGCTGCAAACTGGCTGTGGAGAGGAGGTTTGAAGTCTTATGCATCTGGGTCTGTCAGCATCGATAGCTCCTGGCAGATAAGGGCCCATTTAGTGTCCCAAACGTGGTAGAGTTCTGCCAGTGGCCACACTGGAATGTCGGAAAGATCAGACAGGAGTTTGGAGGACCTGTTGGGAAGTAAATCATCCTGTAAAAGATGAAGAGAAAGCCAAATGAGCACTGCTGAACAATTTCTGAAAAGGAGCACATAGTGGAGACATGACTGAAGCCAAAAAGCAGGCTCTGTTCAAAAATTCCCAAGACCTCCATGTCTTAAAAAAAAATCCCAAGACAGTGACAAGAGATCATTACAAACCAAGAGCAAGAGTAAAGGCCGAGGGAATGTGCTTTGGAAAGGCCAGACGTGGTGTGTGAAAAGACAGTATCTCAGATGGGGTCACATGATAGTGGCTTGCCCTCAGCGGGGCGATTTGAACCATGTCTAGCAAATCGGAATATTTGCCACTGAACATAAGCAGGATGACTGACTTAGTGCCTCGCTGCTCCAGGGTCCAACTTACTCTGACTGATGATCCCAAGGAAGGCTCCTCTGGGAAAGTCGTTAGAGGTTTGAAAGAACAAAACAGAAAACGACAGTGCAAAGTGGTCAAGTGAAATTCTAATCTGCATGCCTATGTAAGACAAACAAGGGTCTAAACAGAAAAACAGATAGGCAGGAGCCAGAGACAACACCAGAAGAGAGGGCTGAGTTGGAGCCATTTGTTTCCCATCCCGTCCTCTTAACCTAGGCTAGGGGAGGAAAACAAAGAACATCTTGACCTTAATCATGGGAGGGATTGTTCCAGCCATGAGTGATCAGACCTTTAGAAACCTTGGTGTACCCAGCAATTCATAAGCGGTATGACCTTCTGAGGAGAAGACCATGGCTTTCCTGTCTTGAGTGCATCTGCAGTATAAGTGGAAATAAATAAATCTCTGAAGGTCAGAACACTTCATTTCCTCTTGCAAGCCATGATCCCCATACAAAGATGCAGCCTAAGCCATCTTTCTAAGTATGCCCCACCCCCACCCCAGCTGCCTCTTCCTTGAAGCCCCTGTAGAGTTCTGACCCCACCTTCTTGCCCAGAGGGAAACCACATGGCCAAGGCTAAGCCAGTCAGTGAAGGGCATCCCTTAATAACGATTCAGGTGTGGACATGTGATCAACGCGAAGGTCAGGATTTGCACTGAGGATGCTGGACTGAGATGCTCTCCTGGCATTGAAAACAGAAGTCTGAAACGCTGAGGGCTTAGGGGCACCACTGTGGGACCATGAGACGGAGACTTATGGAACTGTCACCTGGGCCTAAAATGACAACGGAGCTGTCAGGTCCTGTCCATACCTTCCTTGGTGGAGTATGTGGTTTACACGTATCAGGCTGTGGGTTCAATCCACAGTACTTGTCAACCAACCAGTAAATCAGTCAGTAGTGGGAGCCGGGTGCTTGGTGCCCCCAACATGAACAAGAACTTAAAGTGATCCAAATGCATGAGTAAAGTCACAGAGAAATAACTATGCACGTTCTCTACTGTGAGTATAAACTAGTACATGAATTCTAGGGAACAGCTAACTGAGCATCATATGTTTAAAACTTTAGCACATAGCAGGAAGGCATGGTGGCCCAAACTTGTAATCCCAGCATCTGGGAGGCTGACGCCAGAAAATCCTAAATTCAAGGCCAGCCTGAGTCACCCAGCTAGACCCTACCTGGACAGAAAAGAGAGGAAGACCCACTGAAAACCCTGCTAATATATAGGAACCATTCAGTCTTTAACACAGGATTTTTTTTCTCAAGACTTTCTCCAAAGAAAATAATCAGACATGCTCACAAAGTTTAATGTGGAATATTTAGTGAGGCATTCTTTTTTTAATGTTTTTTTAATTGAAAAATAAAATAATTCATATTACATCTCAATTGCTATCCCATCCTGCGCATCCTCCCATTCCTCCCTCCCTCCCGCTTTTACCCTATTCCCCTTCCCTATGACTGTGACTGAGTGGGACCTCCTCCCCTTGAATATGCTGCTAGGGTATCAAGTCTCTTCTTGGTAGTCTGCTATCCTTCCTCCGAGTGCCATCAGGCCTCCCCATCAAGGGGACATGGCCAAATAAGGGGCACCAGAGTTCGTGTGAAAGTCAGTCCCCAGTCTCCACTTAACTGTGGAGAATATTCTGTCCCTTGGCTAGGTCTGGGTAGGGGTTTGATGATGACTGCACATATTGTCCTTGGTTGGTGCCATAGATCAAGCAAAATGCATCCAAACAAATTGAAGACAAGAGGCATTCTTTATAAGACTGAATACTTGGAAATAATCTGAGAATCTACAAGGAGCCATTGCATGAAATGTATACACTAAGAAGCAGGTTTTGGAAGGTGTCATGACATCACAAATGTTATTTAGTTACATGTATGTGTGTATGCATTTGTCTGTCTGTCTGTCTGTCTGTCTGGTTTCTCTATGTCCTGGAACTCACTCTATAGACCAGTCTGGCCTCGAACTTACAGAGAGAGATCTACCTGCCTCCTCTTAAATGCTGGGTGCAACACTAGCTTATTTTGGCTTGGTTACTTATGTGTAAATGTCTTTTCTCAGGGGTGGGAGTCAGGGGAAGAGACTGGAGAGGCACCCAGTATGATATATATAGTGACAATACCTTGATAGTAGAATTGAGTTCATTTTCTTCATGATTTTTTTGTATAGTCTAAACTTCCTTAGTATTTTTTAATCTACATGCAAGCTCTTATAACCAAAGAAAGAAAAAAGATTTACCAAAAAGAAACTTATGGGAGCCCATGATGAATGAACGGTAAATTTAAATGAGATTTAAATTTCAGTTTAAATGAGAGATTTAAATTGAAATGAAATCCAAAGCTTCTGATCCATATATGCAACAAAAAGAATTTCCAGCTATGGGTGTGTTATTAGCAGTTGCTGAGGAGGGAGGTACCACATGCCTGGGATTATGCAACTTGGCTTTTAAAAAAAATTCTGGGCCTTTTGGTTTTCTTTTCATTTTCACGCTACATAGCCCAGGCTAGCCTCAGGCTTGAGATACCTCCATTTGGCGCTTCTTTACTGCCGAGTTTACAGGCATGTTCCACCAGGCCCTGCCAACCTCGCCAATAATTAAGAAAGGAAAGGTGAATTTCAGACCCCGCTGACTGAGAAGCTAAGTGCTTAGGAAAAGCTCCGTGGTATCTACATGAGCCAGCAAGGGGTTCATTGAAGTTAAGTGCGCGTTAAGGACTCTGACTTCCTCATCCCCACTGCCTTAAACCTGTAAACTTCAAAATCCTCATTCCAGACCTCCACGGTAGGTAGGACAGTATTCCCCTGGGGCAGAAGCTGGAAGCCTCAGAGGGAAAGTGCTTGTCACGTGATCTCCTCTCCTTCCCTGCCCCCCTTCCTCTCCCCTCCTCCCTTCCAGTCGTTGAGGTATGGAGATTACAGGCATACTCATCATAACTGGCATTGTAGAGAGATTTCTACGGGCTCCTAATTGTCAATGTGATACATCACGGGGCACATTATACAGGTACATTAGATGGAGAGATTACGCGCACACAAAAAAATGTGGGTTAATAAAGCCTGGTTTACCGGGAGGCTTCAAGTTGGATAAGATAACAGTTTTGTTTACCGTGTGCAAAGCTCTGTGCTGAAATGGTCTCCATCTGTTTCCTCCCCAGTGTGGGGCGAAGCTGGTGTTAGCCCCATTTTACAGGCAATAAACCAATGCTCTGATTGCGTGTTAGTGAGCGTGGGAGTTAAGACCGAGTCACAGAAAAGCTGAGCTCGGAGCCCATCACTGGAAGGCAACATCAATATTTCTTCTTGTGCTCGCTGGCTCCAGTAATGGCTCAATTCATTTCTCTTACTAAAAGAATGGTTTGTTTATCTGAGTAACGACTGAAACTGGCAAGAGAGACGGGAAGAGAAGGATAGCGAGAAATCCAAGCTACCGAACACTTCCACAGAGAAGCAGCCGGCGCTGGTTAGCACCTCAGAATCGCCCTATAGCATAGACAGGACAGGACTGGAAACCTCCCCTGCCCCCACCCGTGGACCCCACCCCGTCCCATCCCACCCCTCCTACCCCACTCCCATTCCTGTTCTCAAGTGATTTGGGATCAAAACAAAACAAAACAACAACAAAAAAAACCACTCATCTCCTTAACAAAGCCAGAATCCAAATGCAGATCTGCCCGACACCCAAACACTTGCTACTTTTACTACTAACTAAACAAACGTGTGAATACAATATTTAGGGAGCAGGGAGTGAAGGCTGCAGTTGGGTTTAAAACGTTAAATGTATAAGTGTAAGATTTGGGTGGTTTGTCAACATTGAAAGTGCAGGCTTGGGGTGCATGAGACGGGAAAACTGCAACACAAGGCTAGCCCGGGCTCTAGCAAGTTCCAGGCCAGCCTGGGCAACAGGGTGAGATTTTGACTCAAATGTACATGAGACTCAAGATCTGAGTTGCCTATGCAGCAGTGGGCTGTCAGAACATCTCTGTGATTTTAGGTAGTGTGACAAGAGGAACTCTTTTGTGGTCACGGGAGATGCCAACTTAGGTCTGGACACGGCTTATACCAGCTGAGGACAGGAAGAATTTCCTACATTGCAAAAGGGTAGAAAAGAGAGACTTTTCCAGCGGCGGCTGGAAGAAGGCAGATGTGGGACAAGTGAAAAGCCAAAATACTGTTGCACCTCGCGTATTGTTTGGGGAGATGCAAGCGCTGAGCCCGATACTTTAAACATAGCAGGCACTTAAGAAATATTCACCGATCTGAATTGGACTTAAAGTACACAAAAACTCAAGGTCATCATGTGGCTAGAGGCTAGACGGCACTCGACGGTGTACTCACGACTCCCCGTCTTTACACCTGGCCTGACTCCTGGCTCTCCAGCTTCTGAACGCCCCCCCCCCCCAATTCTAGGCTGACAGGCAGGCACTGCCATGGCGTCTGACTGTAAGATGCTGGGCAAGCAGCATAGCGCCAGCCTCTTGTCTGCTTGCCGTCCTCACCCCCCTCAGTGGAGGGCTGTTGATCTCTGTTTGTTTTTCATGGAGGGCCATATATTGTAGACCCCACTTGGTCCCTCTCTCTTCCATCTCTCTGAGAGCTCCCTTCCAGGCTCCTCTCTTGGCTTTCTTTAATTTAACCCCAATCCTTCAGGGTTCTGGCTCAGCCGTTAGTTCCACCCCGAGGCCCTTAACCATGGCTTCTAGGTGACATGCCTGGTCCCCTTTTCTCCTTACTTGAGCTTCTTCCTTCACTTCCCCACAGATTTTCCGGGTTCACCCTCCCCCCCCCAATATGAATGATCACTGCTCTTGTCAGGAATCTTGATAATTCCTCAGTGTAAACTGAATCATCTTATCAAATTCTTTCCCAGCATAGGGACAGCCTGCCTCACTGCTGCTCTCTAAGCCACGCCGGCCTTCCTTCTCCTCAGTAAACACTGTTCTCTTTTTCATACCTTTCAGTTGTCTTTCTTATCTTGTTCCCCCGACAAAACAAAACAAAATAAATAAAAACCCTGTTCTGGACAACTCGGCTTCCTCTTCAGTGTCCCACCCAAACTTTGGCTTGCCGGGAAAAAAGGCCTGGGCTTCCAGGCGGTGAGTTCGGATGACGTCACCTTGTCAGATCGTGTGGCAGCTATTTGTTTCTTTAATTATATATATATTTTTTTCTCACGTGGGGCCAACCCCATGGTTTGATACTAGGTAAGAACACTACCACTTAGGCAATCGCTCTAACCCCTGATGTTTGTTTAAAGCCATGTATTTAGAACAATGACACCAGGTGTGGTAGCTCATGAATATAACTTGAGGAGAGAGGGGAGAATCACCTTAAGTTTGAGGCTACTCATTGTTGTAACACAGTGAGTTACAGGGTGACTGTGACTGCAGAGTAAGGCCTTTTCTCAAAAAAAGGAAACCAAGATTGTGTGTGTGTGTGTGTGTGTGTATGTGTGTGTGTGTATGTGTGTGTGTGTGTAAGAGGAAGAAGAAAGGAGAGGAAAGAAGTTACTTAAAGTGAGACCTTGTTTTGAAATAGTGAAATCTTGCTTTGAAAGAAAAGGAAAGAGAAAGGACAGCGAGAGAGAGAGAGAGAGAGAGAGAGAGAGAGAGAGAGAGAGAGAAATATGAAACAAAGAAAGAGAAAACCAAGGAAGGAACCAGAGTGAGATCTTGTCTTAAAAAGAGGGAAAAAAGCTAAAAGAGGGGAAGGAAGGAAGAAAACAAGCAAGCAGTGACCCTTGTGGCAGTCACAGAGGGACGAACCCAAGGAGGCTTCCAACGCAGGGATCAAAAGGGCCCAGTAAGAGACAGAAAAGGCACAGCCAATAACACGAGAAGGGGGCGGCACTGTGCGGAAAGCAGCTATAGATGCTGTTTCCATAAGAAGTGGTCATGGGTACCAGGATCTCCTCTCTTCCAAGAGGCTGTTGGGAAGGTGGGATGACCCAGAACTTGCCTTGGACGTGACGTCAGAGAAGTCATTTCAACCTTCCCAGCTGTAGTGCTCTGTGGTCTTCGTGGTGCATTTTAAGTGGTGTTGATGGGGCAGACAGGGCGCCCAGTTAGCTTTAAGAGAGAAAATAGATGCTCTCTAAATGAGTGACAATTGGACAAAGAAAAAAAAGGCTATTTTATAAATTGGTCAGGAGCTGAAGTACTTTGGGATGAAGGCATGATTCAACGTGAAAGCCTTTCCTTGAGTGACAGTGGCATCTGGAGTTGGAGCTCGGGGTTTTAGTCCCTGAAGGCTCTGTAGTACACCATTTTCTCCTCTGGCCAGTTCCTGCAGGCCCTTCTCACATAAGGCAGCTCAGGGGAGAGCCATCACAGCGGGGATATGGTGTAGGGTTTTCAGAAGCCATTCCTAACACGGCCTGTCAGGGCAGCCCTCATCCGTTTCAGGACAGGGCAGCACTAAGCCTGAATCCTCCAGAAGAGGGGCACAGAAAATGCCTGATGGACTTGTCCAACTGTGTGTTTGAACGTGCTGTGCTTTGAAATGTTTCCATATAAAAGTATCAACTTAGTAATGGAGGTGGGTGGGGTTTTTTGGGGGGTTGTTTTTTTGGGGTTTTTTGTTTGTTTGTTTGTTTGTTTGTTTTGGTTTTTTGTTTGTTTGTTTTGGTTTTTCGAGACAAGGTTTCTCTGTGTAGCCTTGGCTGTCCTGGACTCCCTTTGTAGACCAGGCTGGCCTCGAACTCACAGCGATCTGCCTGCCTCTGCCTCCCGAGTGCTGGGATTAAAGGCATGCGCCATCATGCCTGACTGGAGGTGGGTGCTAAACCACCATTTACCTTTGAAAAAAATGGTGAGACCGAGCTTACAGCGCTCAGCTGTTAGGCCCTAGATCTTAGCCATTATGAAACTGGGAGAGCACAAACGCCAAAGAGACCAGCATGAAGCACAGATTTTCTGCTGTTCCTTGTATGATGTCACATATGTTGCCTAAGCTCCCAGAGGGACCATGGTACTGGTGCGAAGTATAAGAGTGTCTTCTGTGGGGCTGGAGAGGTGGCTCAGAGGTTAAGAGCACCGACTGCTCTTCCAAAGGTCCTGAGTTCAATTCCCAGCAACCACATGGTGGCTCACAACCATCAATACTGAGATCCTGTGCCCTCTTCTGGCATGCAGGCACATGTGTAAACAGAATGCTGTATAAAATAATAAATAAATCTTAAAAAAAAAAAAAAAGAGTGTCTTCTGCATAGAAGACTGAATTAGACATGGCCCCTTGTAGCGGGTCTCTGCAGTGATTTGCTGCAGAAACTTTCAACGCATGGTCTCTGTAGCTCTCCAGCTGCATTCGCTGTCTCTGCCTTACTTTTCTGCGTCTTTGCGTGTTGTGTGCCCTCTACCAGGAACAACCGTAGCCTCTTCCTGGAATGTTCAGCTCTGGCAAGGGGCCATCTTGACCCATTCTGCAGGCCAGATCCACACCCTGTGATCCCGACACCGCAGCTCCAGTTCCACCCCCACCGCACCTCACAATAGTTGCGCAGCCTTCCCACGCTTTCACTGGCTCATGAGTTACTTGAAGTCTATGATCTTTTACCTTTTTTTTTTTTTTTAACATTTATTTATTATGTATACAGTGTTCTGCCTGCATGTAGGCATGCTGGCCAGAAGAGGGCACCAGATTTCACTGTAGATGGTTGTGAGCCACCATGTGGTTGCTGGGAATTGAACTCAGAACCTTTGGAAGAGCAGGCAGTGCTCTTAACCTCTGAGCCATCTCTCCAGCCCCTTGTACCTGTTTTTAGCCTTTGCACTTAGAGTAGTGTTTATGAGCTTTGAGCAACCAAGTTTGTTGAGTGGACACGTGAACGTTCACAGGTGTGACTGAATGCATCATTAAATGAGTAAGTACGTGAAAGAGTGGAAAATTAAGTAGCTCCCAAAAGGAAACAAATAGGCAACAGCAGGTAGAGTTGAGCGTGCCTGCAGTCCCAGGATCAGGAGTTCAAGAGGATGCTTTTATTATATAGTAAGTGTAAGCTTAGCTTGCTCTAGCCTCAAGTTTAAGGTTAGGCTGCTTTGCTTGAGAGCCTGTCTCAAAAAAGAAGGAGAAAATAGATTATTACATCTCTGTAGAATTTGGGTTAAGATAACTTGATCATTGCCACATAACGTGTGTGTGTGTGTGGGTGTCTGGGTGTCTGTGTGTGTGTGTGTGTGTGTCTGTGACAGATTATACCGTGTAAAGGGAGGTGAAACCTGGGCTCTTGCACCTCAGTGGTGAAAATTGATTGGTTTAGATCTAGGTTTGTGCAAGACATTAGATCTGAGGAACCCAGAAGTATTTCGGTTTATGTTATTTAAACAGTGTGCTTTTTACTTTAAAAATTAGAAATGAAATAAGCTCCTCTAAAAACGTTGATTTAAGGCAGTAAAAACATGAAAAGTAAACCAGCCAGGACCCCTTCAGAATGAAGTGCTATTGAACCAGTCGGTAAAATGCTAATACAGCCTTTTAGTGCTTGCATTATAAAAGCATTGACAGGGTGCCTTAGAGAGTCTGGGTGGTTATGGTGTCTTCCTGGAAGATAAGCATTATACACGAATGAGGTATTATTATTTAGTTTTTCCTTTTCGGGACTATTAAATGAGAATTAGATGAAAACTGTGCTTTAAGCAATAGCCAGTAGGTAAATGATTATTGACTTGAGTAAAATGAGATTAAAAAAAAAAATCCTCTAGCGGTAACTATGCAGCTTAGTCTGTCTGCACAATGTGTGTGTGTGTGTGTGTGTGTGTGTGTAGGGGATGTCAGTGTGTACTGTTTGCCACTGTTTTTCGCTTCTCTGCATTCTGACCAGTAACTGAAGACAGGTAAGCCCCTCGGTTCAGGCTTTGCATTCATTTCAGAGACCACAAGATCACCTGGAAGGATTATGCTCTGGAAATAATGTTCCTATTTGTGAAGTCACTCAGCTAGTTTCCTTGCGAATACTGGGCCTAAGTGAAGTATCAGTCCCGGTTTCCCCTTTGGTCACTTGGGGTGGGCTCTGGCTAGTTAGCACTGGCACCTATATGCGTGGCTGAACCGTTCCAGGCCACAGCTTTCCTGTGTTCTTGGCATTCAGGATCATGGTACTAGAAGGGGACACAGAAATCCTGCTTGTGGGTTGTGAATGAGCTTTTCTTCTTACCGTTGAGGGTTGGTGAAGGTGAGCATAAAGGTTCATGCTGGGCAAGCCTCATTGGCCCGAGTTCGGTTCCTAGGACCCACACTAAAGTGGAAGCAGAACACTGGGAGTAAAGTGCAGATCTGTGTAGCACAGGTGTCACTGGCCTTACAGTGGGGGTGTGTGTGTGTGCACGCGTGCACGCGTGCGCTCATGTGATCTGTGCTTTCTTTGTTCCTCCTCTTGCACTGATTCCTACCCCACCTCCGTTGCTAAACCCTCAGCTCACCTTCACTCCCCAGGACCAACCTTCAGTGGCGCTTGCCGTTGTGGTCATCTGTTTTCCACCTGACCCATTTATTTTGGCTTCTGGATTTTGCTTTCAGAGAGGCTCCCCGCTTGCAGAGCTGCCTGGCCAGCTGTGGGGCCAGCTGCCTGTTTCAGATTCCAAGGTGACCAAACCTCCTCCTCGCTCTGACTGCTCCCCTGAGATAAGCCATGAAAAGAGGGGAAGAGAAAATGCATGCAAGAAGCAGTTCTGTCTCAGTTGAGCTCATTTCAGTGATGGGCTAATCAAAAACGCAGCTTGCCTTCATCCCTCACAGTGGTCCTTGGTCCAGCAAGCCAGTGTGGACCTTTGAGACTTAGAAGGAGAATAGACAAGGCAAGCTTGGTTTAAGCTTTAGCCAAGTCCAGCATTAGTCAGTAGACTACTTTTCAACATCCCCAGAGGCCTGCTGTGCATCAACTGCACTGTGGGCGAGAAGGTAGGGATCCCGCTTAAAGATCTTTCATATTGTGAAGCCTTCATGAGGGCCCCGTTTTCCCACTTTTGGGGAGGAAGTCTAAGGATGTGGGATATCTTTTTCCACCTTCAAAGCACACTGTTTGAGATGCTCGCCTGCGTGCCTTGCGTCCATTTACATCCCGGCTTACAGGGAGCTGACTGGCCAGACTGGTCATGAGTTCCTGGTGCATCTGTGGGATTCTTGGCCTTTTATCTTTGATATCTAAACAATGTTCACCTTTGTTGACCCCAGCCTACTTGCTGAAATGAGTGTTACCCTTGGCATCCATTACCCTGTGCTTTCTGACTGTTTCAGGGGGATTCTTTTTCTGCCCAGGCTTTAGTATTCCACTGGGGTCTTTAATAGATCCTTTTCATCCCCCCTGCTCTGACACACACACACCCTCCCAGACTCTTATCACCTTTTGTTTGCTGCTGTTAATCCACTTGTTCTGTGTTGTATTCGTTTGCTTTTTTTGTTGCTATGACAAAACACTGACCAACAGCAACTTGAGGAGGGAAGGGCTTATGTCACCTTACAAAGCACTGCCCGTGCATCAAAGGAAACCACGGCAGGAACATGGAGGCAAAAACTGAAGTAGAGACCATGGAGGGACACTGCTTACTGGGTTGCTTCTTCTGGCTTCCTCGGCTGCCTTTCCTCTATAGCCCAAGCCCAGCTGCCTAGGGAATAAGCTGCCCATAGTGGGCTGGACCCTGCTATGTCAACCAGCTATGTCAA
Source organism: Acomys russatus (assembly GCF_903995435.1). NCBI lineage: Eukaryota > Metazoa > Chordata > Mammalia > Rodentia > Muridae > Acomys > Acomys russatus. The sequence continues at coordinate 11,218,426 of NC_067146.1, read as the reverse complement.
TCAAGAAACTGACCTAAAGACATGCCCAAGGCCCAATGTGATGGAAGCATTTCTTCAACTGCGGTTCCCTCTTCTGAAGTATGTCTAGATTTGTGGCAAGTTGACAAAAGCTAACCAGCAAAGCTGTGTTGATGACTTCTAAACCTATTTCACCCAGCTTCCAGATCCTGTGCGCCTACCTCTGCTTTGTGAATGTCCCCAGGCATCACAAATATGGCCAAGGCCTAAATGTGTCTCTGCCTCTCCTCCAGCTTCTCAATCTTGTCTTCATTTGTCATTGTTGTCGTAATGAATGACATCATAATTCACCTGTATATATCCCAAATCAATCCCCAGTCTTGACATGTGCGTTTATGAAATGCCAACATATAGTCTGCCACACTTTCAGTGGATTCTATGTCCCCTAGTATAAGTTTCTGTGTCATTTGCGCCTCCCTGCTTTGCCACTCTCACCCCTGGCCGATCTGATGTATGCTTTCTGTCTTAGCAACATGGAACAACTTCTGGATGCAGATACTCAGCTTGCAGAGAAATTACTGTGACTTCCCCAGGATGCATGTCCCATGCTCTCTACTTGAAACAGACTGCCCACTTCCGTGGGTGGGACTAACTCCTTCACATCTTGTACCTAGGTAGACATCACGAACTGTCCACTTCCTCTCCTTTTCATAAAATCCTTATCTTCACCTCTGCCTTTCCTGTTTTTACTTTGCCCTTTCTCCAGGGACTATATTTAGTATGTCTACCTTTAGCACCAAAGAAAGTATTTGGGACAAAACAGTTGGTCAAGAATGAATGAAAGAATTTCTATAAATATCAACGTGGCTGGGGAGAGAGCAGGGTTAGTAGAGTGCTTATTCTGCAAGCAGGAGAACCTGAGTTTTATTCCCAACGCCCATGTAAAAAGCGAGGGGCAGCAGTGGGCTCCTGTAATCTTGTTCCTGGGGAGGTGAGAGATGAGAGGATCTCTGGGGCTTGGTAAAAGACCTAGATGATAATGATGATGACAGCAATTAAGGAAGAAATTTTATGTCAACTTGTGTTTTTCACACACATGTGCATGTGCACCTATCAAATACCCACAAAGTCAGACAGGACCGTGTATACACAAGAAAAAGAAATATCATGGGTATTATTGTAAGAATACAAGACAGATTTTCTATCAAAAGAATACAATTAGTATTTTACTAAGCAAAACCATATGAAGTTTCTTTTTTTTTTTTTTAATATTTTTATTTAATTTTTTTTTTAAATTTATGCGCATTGGTGTAAGGGCGTCAGATCTTGGAGTTACAGACAGTTGTGAGATGCCATGTGGGTGCTAGGAATTGAACCCGGGACCTTTGGAAGAGCAGACATTGCTCTTAACCACCGAGCCAACTCGCTAGCCCCATATGAAGTTTCTTTACCATCAAAAGGTACTTCCAAGTTGTCCCCCAAGGGCTTCTGTTCCAAAGTCCAGACTCTGAGCCATTTTTGGGGGTCACACACATACCCATCCCCTGACTCTCTAAGCGACTGAACTGGTGTGGAGGATGTCGGGGTGGGAATAAGGTGAGTTGCAGCTCCGAAGCTTTTCTCTATTCATTTTGTTTGTAACCATTCACTGTGCGTCCTGGGCCATGCTCTGAAAAGTCTCCTCTCAGGAGTCTTTACCAGGAGATGCGGCTGGCCTCCTGGTCACACGACTTGTTCTTACACTGTTTGCGTAGTCTATAAGTACAAAGAAACAGGAGCCTCTCTGAGGAGGCATGTTTTCTCTGAGGAGGCATGTTTTCCTTTTTTGTTTCATGACAAATTAAATTCTTCATCTTTGCTGAATTGACTTTTTTTTTTTTTAATGTGACGACTCATAGAGAAAAAAGGATTTTGAGGATCACAAAGACTTGCTGCTCATGGTGGGGTACCTCCTCATGCCCCTCCTCCTCTTCTGGTTTTTTGTTTCAGTTTGGTTTGGTTTGGTTTGGTTTGGTTTTTTGTTTTTTCAAGACAGGGTTTCCTCTGTGTAGTCCTGGATGTCCTGGACTTGCTTTGTAGACCAGGCTGGCCTTGAACTCACAACAATCCACCTGCCTCTGCCTACCTGAGTGCTGGGATTAAAGGTGTGCGCCCCCACCACCTGGCTGATGTGGCACCTCTTGAGCCAAATGTGTGTGTGCCCTGTTGTCACAGACAGCTGCGCACCAGACATCTGGGTTCCACCCAGCTCCACCTCACCCCTCCCCGCCCCACCCCTACACTCTGTCCTCAATCCCAAGCTTCCCCATCTCCTTACTTGCATTTGTTTTTTTTCATAACATGTGTTGTTATTTACCTGTCTTCCTTTTCTTTTAATCAACTGTCTCTCTGTACTAACTTCCTCTTCTCTGTGACTAAATCCCTGACGAGAAGCCCCTGAAGGGAAGCAGGCGTGCAACCCATCGTGGCGGGGTAGGTGAGGCAGAAAGACTATGCAGCACCTGGCCACACTATGTCCCCAGTCACCAGAGAGAGAGATGAAAGCTGGTGACCAGTTACTCCTGCTTTTTATTCAGTCCGGGTTCCCCTGGCACAGAACGGTGCTGTCTGAATTCAGAGTTCATCTTCCACACTCAGGTAACCTCTCTGGAAACACAGCCATAAGATGCACCCAGAGGTGTGTTTCCATGGTGACTCTAAGTCCAGTCAAGGTGACTGAAGATTAGCTGCCACACTAACCTTCTAGAATGTACACTTCAGGGCAGGACAGACAGTTCGTTTTGTTGGCACAACGTGCTCAGTACTTGAAACAGTAGATGGAAGACACCCACCCAAAATTTGTTTGAATGATGTATTTAACGTTTTTTTTTTTTTTAATTTTGCTCTTAAGGTGCTGAAATGTGCAATACAATATATGTCTGGTATATGTCCCTGTCCCCCTTGACATTTTTCTTGATGACTAAGATGTTAATGTTGATGGCATGCTAAGCAAATCTACAGATGACACACAAGTAGAGTTGGAGCTTAATGGATACAGCCAGGGTCCCCGCTACCCCACTGCTGACGGCATGCAGTAGTGAATCATCTGGTGATATGAAATTAACGGGTACAAAAATCACGTCCTCAAAGATCTCTGAATCCAATTAAACAGGTACAGAGTGGGCGCAAGATGACTTGCAACCGTACAGGACAGGAAGATTTAGGGCCTCCTGTTGATTGTGATGGTGAGTCAATGCCGTGTGATGTCCCTTTTGAAAAAAATCAATCTCCTGTATTAATAGCAATAGAGCATTCGAGTGTGGAGCTGACTCTCCAGTGCTCACTGGGGATCAGAATGCATTTGCTCTGTTTTATGAATTCTGGGCTCAGACAGGGATATTGATAAACAGAAGATCATCTAAGAAGAAAACAAAAGACAGTAAAGGTCATGGCAAACAGCATTATTCAGAAACACAGAAAGACTCCAAGGTCATGTATAAGTGTGTGTGTGTGTGTGTGTGTGTGTGTATGTGACAAACACTATAGATGGCCATCTTCTGCACTCAGCTTTGAGAGAGTGTCTTGTGGTGGGGAGATTCAACTTCTTCTGGGTACTCTAAATGCCAGATGGAGGGCCAGTGAGTAGATGCATGCATGTGCATTTCAGCACCTCGGGACTGGTCAGCAACTGTATCTGTGCAGCCATCAAGCGGAGTACAAGCCTTGGCTTTGCTAGCGGCTCCATAAATTTTTTCTTATCTGCTATCAAAAAATAAGAAATGAGTGTAAGCGTGCGAGCTTTGGATGCATCTGAAATGGCACCTTAGTATGTAGGAAAACAAGAACAGTCAGGGAGGGTCCTCTGATGGCAAGAGACGGCAGTGGTGATCCAGTGACCCTAGTAAAGGCCTTGAGAGTTCGTGGTCGATGATTTTCACAATAGTTACTTAAACAAGTAGCTGTTGAGTATCTGTCCTGGGCCAGGTGCATCCAGTGTGTTGGGGATACTGAGGTGCTTTGGTGGGTACACTGTAGGTAGTATGGGGTTCGGGGGGTGTCGAGATGAACAGGTAAGTAGACCCTCATAGTGTGATGTAAGAACTGCCATGGCAGCAGCCGTGGTGCAGATAGTGGTGGTGTGCGTGGTTTATTTGTTTTTGGTTTTTGTGTTCTTTTCTTGGGTTGTTGTTTTGTTGTTTTTCTTTTTTCTTTTTTCTTTTTTTTTTTTTTTTTTTCTTTTTTTGAGACAGGGTTTCTCTGTGCAGCCTCACCTGTCCTTGACTCACTTTGTAGACCCGGCTGGCCTCGAGCTCACATCGATCTGTCTGCTTCTGCCTCCCTGAGAACTGGGATTACTGGCGTGTGCCACCATGCCTGGCTGCATGTGTGTTCTTGATCACCTTGACATTTAAGGAATGCAAAAACTGAGGCATGAGCTTGAAAGAACTTGCCCAGAGTAACGAAGCTGCAGCGTGGAAGACTGGGGTTCATGCTTGTGCAGCAGACATTAACAGACACCCTTGCCTGCCTCACTGTGTTGTCTTCACTAACACACACCCACACATCACTGCCACCACCACCATCACCACCATCATCACCACCACCATCACCACCATCATCACCACCACCATCACCACCACCATCACCACCACCATCACCATCACCACCACCACCATCACCACCACCATCAGCACCACCACCACCACCACCATCACCACCACCATCAGCACCACCACCACCACCACCATCACCATCACCATCACCACCATCACCATCACCACCACCATCACCACCACCATCACCACCACCATCACCACCACCATCACCACCACCACCACCACCACCATCACCACCACCACCACCACCACCATCACCACCACCATCACCACCACCATCACCACCACCATCACCATCACCATCACCACCACCATCACCACCACCATCACCACCAGGAGCTGAACTCTGAGTCCAAGCTATTTTCTTTCACATGGCTCTGTTCCTTGGCACATGTAGCATCCAACTAAGAAAAAATGGTCACATGGGTACAAAAGGGGGTATGTAGATCTCCAATGCATGTTTTTTTGGGAGCATCATAGTGAAATCTAGAATGTACTTTAACACAGTCACCAACATGGTTTAGACCAACGGTTCTCAACCTTCCATGTGCTTTCACTCTTTAATACAGTTCCTCATGTTGTGGCAACCCCAAGCATAGAATTATTTTCTCTGCTACTTCATAACTGTAATTTTGCTACTCTCATGAATTATAATATAAATATCTAATATATAGGATATTCTACCCCAGTGAAAGAGTTATTCAATCCCCAGAGGGGTCAAGACCCACAGATTGTGAACCACTGTTTTACGCGTTCTGTGTAAGGTTCTTTTAACAGCGATGGGCCAGCCTCTTGCCCTGTCCTTGGGGGTACAGTCTGGGGGGCAGGGGATGTGGCCTACGATTGCAAGAAAATCACCAACTTTCCTCTGCAGCCATTTGAGGTAAACTTCTCATTCTTTTCTAGAAAGAAGAGAATAAAATGTAAAGATTTACAAATAAGTGTCAGGCGTAGTGGCGCACACCTTTAACCCCAGCACCCGGGAGGCAGAGGCAGGTGGATCGCTGTGAGTTTGAAGCTAGCCTGGTCTATAAAGTGAGTCTAGGACAGCCAAGGCTACACAGAGAGACCCTGTCTCAAAAACAAAACAAAACAAAACAAAAACAAAAAATAAAAAACAAACAAACAAACCCCAAATAAAACTAGTTACATTGAATACCTTGTAAATAAGCAGAGGAGGGATAGAGGCCCAAATCTTCTTACACTGAAAAATAGTCCAATATTCGTGTGCCTCCTAATTGAGTTGGGCTGGATCTGTGTCAAATCTGATTGAGGGAGAACTGGCTATTGAATAAATGAAGTAGATGACCCCTTCCTCCATAATTACAGCTTATGCTAATGAAGGCTTGGCCTATGTGATCAAAGTGACTGTGTGTGTAAGTTAACCATCTCCTTTAATTTCTGGAGATTTGGTAATTTTGAAATGGGCTGCAGGCTGGGATTTCTGTGGTCGGCGGCAGAGCTGCTAAAGGTCAGCTCTTTCTTCCCTTCCAGGTGGGCGGGGCTCGGGGTCTGCTTGTCTCCAGTGCTCTGGTTCCTGTTGTCAACTGTAGAGGCCTGGTGGATTCAAACGGTTTCTGGCCTTCAGTGGATAGCTGTCTTCTTGGCTTCTAGCCCCTGGAAATATTTGTTCAGCTGGTGGTGAGAGCGTTTCACCATGCTTTATTTAGGTTGCTTCTTTGTCTCTGTAATGCCCTTCCATTTAAGTCTGCTTTCGAGGTGTCACTTAACCTGTGTTTATGTCTGCACAAGTCCTCCTGTTAGACTCTCATGTAACCTTATAGCGGCACTCAGCTATGTGATGCACAGTAGGCACGTCTTAGGATGCCATTGTAACATTAGTAGCCAGAACAGGGATCTATCTGGGAAAATAGATTCAGCATTTGACACTTAAATGAATTATTTTTTTAATTACCAAGGAGCCATGTTCTGATAAATTTTTTTTCATTTGATCACTCAGTCAATAAAACTTGAAAAATTATTTTCTTGCATGTTTCATTCTTTAAACTTGAAGGTAAATTGCTGTAAAGAGACCATATCCCAAGCAAATAGTTTCTCATAAAGCCAAGGATAAATGAACGGAGTGGGCTCCCCTGGCATTTGGGGTGTACGTCTAATTAGAACTCCCAGTGCTTCGAATCTATAATTTGCTAAAGTTGAGGTTTTTAATTCCAAATGTTGAGCCCACTGAGTTGGAACAAGTGACCCATGCTGGAAAGATGTCAAGATTCAGCTTTCTTGTGTTGACTTCTAGTTTGTCTGTCACCAAATCAAAAGTGCTGTCTCTTCCAACACTTAGGCTGCGTGAGCATCCTTTACTTTGATTTTGCTTAAGATCCAGACAGAAAGGGAGAAGTCATATTCTTTTCTCCTCAACGATGCCTGGAGTCTGTCCGCAGACGGAGGCCCCCACCTCAGCTGGCTTGTCGCTGCGCCAGTCAAAGTTGTGTGCATCTTCCGAGGGCGGAGGAGCCCTGGGGAGATACCAGCCGTATGGGTGACTTGGCATACTGGTAGTTCAGCTCAAGGCTGGGCCCTAGACGCTGAGGACACGGGCAGACATCGTCAGTTGCCATTGTTCATAACTTGAAACTGATTATGTGAGACCTCGAATAACTAGATGATTGTGCGACCTTGAACAAGCAATTTAATCTCTTCTCTTTTGTGTGTGATGCTGGGTATTGAACCCAAGACCTTGTGCGTGGCAGGCAAGCATCTCTGAGCTGTTTCCAGCCCCTTAGCCTATTTTCTAATTTTTAAAAAAGGATTTTCTTTTCTTCCTTTGGTTTTTTGTTTTGGTTTGGTTTTTGTTGTTGTTGTTGTTGTTGTTGTTTTGGTTTTTGGAGACAGGGTTTTCTGTGTTAGCCTTGGCTGTCCTTGATTCTCTTTGTAGACCAGGCTGGCCTCGAACTCACAGCGATCTGCCTGTCTCTGCCTCCTGAGTGCTGGGAGGCACTATTTTATTTTCTTTTTTTAAATGTATTTTATTAATTTATTCATATTACATCTCAATTGTTATCCCATCTCTTCTATCCTCCTATTCCTCCCTCCTCCCGTTTTTCCCTTACTCCCCTCCCCTATGACTGTGACTGAGGGGGACCTCTTCCCCCTGTATATGCTCATAGGGTATCAAGTCTCTTCTTGGTAGCCTGCTATCCTTCCTCTGAGTGCCACCAGGTCTCCCCGTCCAGGGGTCATGGTCAAATATGGGGCACCAGAGTTCGTGTGAAAGTCAGACCCCACTCTCCACTCAACTGTGAAGAATGTCCTGTCCATTGGCTAGATCTGGGTCAGGGTTCGAAGTTTACTGCACATATTTTCCTTGGCTGGTGCCCTAGTTTGCAGCATGGTACTAGCACTATTTTATTTTCAATCACATGTTTTATGCAAGGGTCTGTGTGCCCGCTACAGCTGCCTGAGTTGGCCAGAAGTGGGAGTTGGATCCCCTGGAGCCACGAGGATAGTGGTGGTGAGCTGCCTGATGTGGGTGCTGAGAACCGAACTCTGCAAGACCAGTACAAGCTCTTTTTTTTTTTTTTTTTTTTTGGTTTTTCGAGACAGGGTTTCTCTGTGTAGCCTTGGCCATGCTGGACTCACTTTGTAGACCAGGCTGGCCTCGAACTCACAGCGATCCGCCTGCCTCTGCCTCCCGAGTGCTGGGATTAAAGGCATGCGCCACCACGCCCGGCTGAGCCTAACTACTTCTTCTTCTTCTTCTTCTTCTTCTTCTTCTTCTTCTTCTTCTTCTTCTTCTTCTTCTTCTTCTTCTTCTTCTTTTTCTTCTTCTTCTTCTTCTTCTTTTTTTTTTCTGGATTTCACAAGTTTATTGTGCTCGTTATTAAATGGCTGGGATTCTATGTGAAAATGCCTAGCTACAAAGATTGGAACGTAGATCTCAGTGTGGATATAAGTGAGGCATAGAGTAAGCCATGGAAACTGAGACCGGCAGGTGAGCCTCAGTGAGCATTATTGGCCTCTGGCTACGTATTAAGTTAGGCTACACCCGCCTCTGACAGTCTCCTCCTGTCCACATTCAAACAGTATTCTTCAGTAACTGTCTGTCAATATAGTTCACGACATATTTCATAATGATTTACTTAGGAGGAAATGGTGAGCAAAAAGCAGAGGGAAAATTAGATGAATATGATGTGTATTTCAAAACAGCTGCCCAGCTATCTAAGTATAAAATATTTAGAAGCTAGGACTGTATGTATAATTATTAAACACGCTTGTTTTTTATAAACACTATTTGGTTTTACATTTTTATTGATTTTGGAAGACTGGTTTTAATGGCCTCATCAAATGACTAACAAAGTGGCGTGCTGTTGACTACCAGTACACTAAAAAATACCCATTAATGGTCTTCTGATTCCATCGCCTCTCCTGCCCTTGCCTGGGTTTCTTAACGTGATTGCACGTGGTAGCAGCTTGCCCTCACTGGGTCTCGATGGGCAACAGGCAAGAGAGGCATCCCGTGAGGTCTGAAGGCACGGTTCTCCCCAGCTGTCAGCGTCCAGCCTGCGAGTAAAATGCAAGAACTTTCATTAGGAATCCTTTCGTCCTCTGCAAGATATCTGACTGAAATCTGAGGCGCGAGGGATTCCCATGCAAAGGTGACTTTGGAGGAGAAATGTGGTGCCAAATGAATCTGTTGTTTTTATGTTATGTAAGAAGGAGAGGAAAAAAAAAAAGCTATCTGTTTACTCTTAGACTGTACATCCGAGGTGATCCTGTTACACCAAATGACAAAGTCTCTAAAACAGAAACTTTGCTTTAGAGCTGTATTTTCATAAACTGTAATCTGTACCCACAGAGGACTGAACACGATTAGCTACTGTGGGTCACTGTGCTTTGTCATATATGAAACATAAAGAGTCATTGTAATCATTGCACCAGAAGTGAACGCTAGCTGGAGAGTAAACATGATTCTGTTACATAAAATGCCTTGTTTTGTTTTGTTCTGTTTTGTTTCAAGACAGAGTTTCTCTATGCAGCCTTGGCTGTCCTGGACTTGCTTTGTAGACCAGGCTGGCCTCGAACAGCCTCTGCCTCCCCAGTTCTGGGGTTCCAGCAGGCGTGCACCACTGGGCCCTCCCAACTCTCTATCTTTTAAAATACTTTCTTTTTCACATGCAGAGCTCAGGGTATGCCTCAGTGGTAGAACATGCACTCAGCCTACACGAGATTTTGGGTGCAACACCTAGCACAACAGGGAAAAAAAGATAAAGAAAAAACATGTGCAATGTAAGATACACACTTAGAAAGAGAAAGTATACAGTTGAACAAAGACAAAAACATGATCACCAATTTTATGACTCACATTATCATCACTGACATATTATTGTATTTCCTTTATCTTTTCCTTTAAAAAAAAATAGGTTCTTACTTTGTAATCTGGGGTGGCCTAGACCTCACTGCAATCTCCCTGCCTCAACCACCATGCTCAGGTCATTTTTTTCCTTTTAATGGGTATGTATACATACACACAAATAGACTGAAACACACACATCACATTCCGAAATACTCAGTACAAATGAATATTTGCTCACATTTTATTATAGAAAATTTAAAACATAAACCAAAGTTGGTAGAGAGCATAATTAAGCCTACTATCCTGTGGCTAGCCTGTCAAGATCTCCTGCACTTTCCTGTTTATTTTCTATAATGTGGTGCTGAGGATCAGTCACGCTTGGCAAGCTGTCTCTAACCTGGATTCCCAGCCTTACTCCTGTCATTTTGAAGCAAATTCCAGATGTTATACCATTTTGTCTATAAATATTTCAATATGGATCTTCAAAACATAGAGACTTTCTAAAACATAATCATTATCTAACTTACATCAGCAATTCCTGAGAAGTCCGAAGGGCTCGTTGTTCCAATTTCCAGTTGTCTCAGTAATGTTTGAACTTGAAGCAAGACACAAACAAGGCTCACAGACTGGAACCTGTTCCCATGTTTCGTTGGCTTTTTTTGTGCATGGGTGTGGTGCTAGAGATGGAACCTGGGGCCTCCCACATTTCAACACGGGAAAGTGCCTACACACACACACACAAACACACACATAAACACACACACATGCACACACACACAAACACACACACACACACATACACACACACACACACACGTACACACACACATACACACACACACACACACACACACACACACACGTACACACACGAGAAAGGCCCCATGTCTGTTACAGAAGACAGACTAGCTGGACAGACTGTGGTATATCCACGCAGTGGAGATCACTGACTCTGTACATGGAATTGGGGATCTTTAGATACACACGTTACAGAGTGACTTTTAGGGTGTGTTATAAGTAAAACAGCAACAGAAGATGCTAGGCATGGAGCTGCGTATACATCTGTAGCTACTCAAGGAACTGGGGTGCGAAAATTACTTTGAGATCTAGCTTCCACAAGACGGTGAGACCATGCCTCAGAACAGGAACAACATTAATTTGGTGATCTATCCAAATTGACTTTATACTAAGAACTAACTAATTGCCAAAACAGGGTTTTGGTTGATTGGCTGGTTGGTTGGTTGATTTTTTGAGACAGGGTTTCTCTGTGTAGCCTTGACTGTCCTGGCCTCGCTTTGTAGACCGGGCCAGTCTTGAACTCAGAGATCCACCTGCCTCTGCCTCCCTGAGTGCTGGGATTAAAGGCGTGTGCCACCACGCCCGGCAGCAAAAACAGTTTTTGATTAGTGCTTGGTAATCACAGTGCTGCTGCCAGTTGTCAGTGTTGCTATGGTAGGTAATGTGACATAGACCAGCCATGTGGGTTCTGTTGCTCTGGGGTTGAAGATAAATACTCAACTTTTGTCCTGCTTGGTTTTTCCTTGAGACAGAATTCTTACTAAGAGGGGATGTGATGCCTCTCCTTGGTTGGCAACTTGACTACATCTGGAGTTACCCAAGGAACTGGGTACACCCAAGAGGGATTTTTCTCCTAAGATCATTTGAAGTGGGAAGACTCAGTTTTAAACTAGATCTTTTTGAAGTAGGGAGACCAGCCTTTAATCTGGGCCACACCCACTGCTGGCAGCCTATATAAAGGACACGGAAGAAGGAAGCTTGCTGTCTGCCTGCTTGCGTGAACTGGCAAGCCCATTCCTTCACTGGCAGTATACTTCTTCTCGATCCTGAGGTATCCCCAAGACCAGCTAAGACATCCAGCCTCGGGGAGTGAACAGCTACTGGGGATTCTTGGACCTTCCATTGGTAGACCACCATTATTTGATTAGTTGGACCACAGTCTGTGAGTCATTGTAATAAATCAACACACACACACACACACACACACACGTGCACTCACATACATACACATGCATACACATACATACATACATATGGGGGAAGATAACATAGCTATAACATAGAAGAGGTTAGGTAAAATTCCACAATCCTGATTTGAATGCATATTGCTGAGATAAACTGATGGTCCATCTGTCTATAGAGACAGCCATCTCAACTCCTCTATTCATTGACAAAATGAATAGATGCTAAGCCAGTAGTAAGGGCACCTCTGCTATCTATACTGTGATCTACTTGAGGCAGGAAAAGTGTCTGCATATTGATTAAGTATACACATTGTGAATATACCCACATACACATTCATTTAGTATATGTTTCATGTTAGTGACTTAGCTATATTTTTTTCTGGTGATTTAGAAGGCTTTTTCATGTTGTACTATATCTGCTCACGTGTCTGTGCACATGTCGAGATAGAGGTTCATGTCAGGTGATTTGCTTATCTTTTTAGTGTATGTGTATGTGTAAGCACATGTGCAGGTTTCCATGGAAACCGAAAAAGTATCCAGAGCCCCTGGACCTGGGGTTATATGGATCTGTGAGCCACATAACATGGGCGCTGGGAACTGAACTCTCTTCCTCTGCAAAAGCAGCAAAGGCTCTTAAGTGCTCAGCCCTCCGCTGAGTCTCTCCAGCCCTCTACCTCCTTTTTTTTGTTTGTTTGTTTTTTCAAGACAGGGTTTCTCTGTGTAGCCTTGCCTGTCTTGAAGCTCACTCTGTAGACCAGGCTAGCCTCAAACTTACAGAGATTGATCTATCTCTTCCTCCCACAAGCTGGGATTAAAGGCGTGTGCCATCACCTTCCACCCCTCCACTTTAAGATAGGGTGTCTTACTAAATCTGAAGCTCTGTGATTTGTGTAAACTGGCCAGGCAGCAAGTCCCAGGCATGCTCCTGTCTCCAGATCCCCAGTACTGGGTTATGGCACACACTGCCGTGCCAGGCTTTTTACTGGGTTCTGGGCACCCAGACTCATGCTTGCAAGATCAGCACTTTACCAACTGAGCCATCTCTCCAGCCTCAGTTTCCAACTCTTTTTGAGACAGGGTCTCACGATGTTATCCTGGCTGTCCTGGAACTTACTATGTCGACCAGACTGACCTTGAACTCACAGAGATCCCTCTCCCTGTGCCCTTGCCTCCCAAGCCCTGTGATTAAAGGCATGTGCCCACCACACCCATCTTCAGCTCTGTATAGTCATATCTAATGCTGCATCAAAGTATCATCACCATCATCACCATCATCACCATCACCATCATCATCCTTAACAACAACAACCACAACAACAATAGCATCTTATACATTCCAGGGTAGCCTTGAACTCTCTGTACAGCCAACGATGAGTTTGAGCCTCTGCTTCTTCTTCCTGTACTTCTACAGCTCTGGGATTATAGGTGTGTGCTCTGGCATCTGGTTTATGCAAGGCTGGGGCTTTGTGCATGTTTGGAGAGTATTCTACCAGCTGAGCTACGTCTCTTTAAGTGTGATGACCTAACTCAGTGGGAGGAACATTTTTAAGCTTCTGATTAGGATTGCCAAATAGCCCTTCAGAAAGGTCACGCCAGGTTATGTGACATGTGGCAGAGTGGGAGAGAGGCAGGACTCACTGTTTTCATAGTGATAGATAGTTTTTTTTTTTTTTTAGACCGGTACCCTGACCGGTGTCTGCTTATCTGATACATCAGCTCAACTACCCATCTCCTTTTATGGTTGTCCTTTTTATTTCATTTTCTTATAGAGAAACCTTAACAGAATTAGAAATACTGTCTGGAAAATTCCAACTGATGGAACATTCTCATGTTTACATTGTGAACTTTGTTTCAACAAAGATTAGAAAGACCGTATCAAATTTAATATGTTACTTATAATTAATGTTTCAAGCGATTAATACTTGACTTGTATACATAGCCATCATGCAAGTAGTAAGGTACCAATTTGTATAGCTTTTGGTAACTCCGGTAGCTACCTTTGAGATCTCTCAAGCTTTTAATTACGACCTTTCCACTACAGACTCATTGTGTGTGAACTGCTTTTGTCAGCTGTAGTTGAAGAAGTTAACAAACAACGTCAATGTCACTTTGCAGCGTTACTTTCACTACTACAAGAGTAATGAAAGCCCAGGAAAAAAAAAAGCTGAGGGACAGAGTTGCCTCCTGTTGGAGCTGAGAGATTTTAAAGTTTATCTTGCTTCATCCCTCCATTTTGTACTTGGGAAAACTAAGGCAAAGGGCAGTTATGTAACTTTATTAAAGTCCGACAGCTTCTCAGAGACAAAAGCCTAAGTCTGATTCAGTGCAGTGTCCTTTCCACACAGCTTCTCAGAACGAGCAAAGCTCCAAAGAAAATCAGTGTTAGAGGAATGGAATTCAGGGTGTCTCCTTTCAAAATTCCAGGGTGTCATTTTTTTAAATTAAAAATGTAAAGAAGATGGGCCAGTAACCACAGTAGGAACCCAGGTGAAGGAACACTTCTGTTCTTGGGGGATCTAGACATTAAGAACGGGGCATCTAATACCGGGGTTTACAGTGATCCAGATACGCAGCTTCCGAGGGTCTTGTGTTTGTGCCTGCGGCTGTTGTAGATGCTTCGTCTCACTGAGCTCACTGAACCAACATTTTCCACACACAGAGGTTCTGTGGATGGCCCCAGAAGCCTCCTCATGAGGATTTGAGCATAGGCTCTCACAGAAACATATGGTTGCTGTGACTGCCTAGTCTCCTCTCCCTTTCCCTACAGAACCAAAGTTCCTTACAAATCTATTCACTTGCACTGGGAAGATGGCCCAGGAGGTAAAGTCTTGGCCACACAGGTGTGAGGACCTGGGTTTGGATCTCCAAAGCCCCTGTCAAAGCTGGATGTGGTCATGTGTGTCTCTATCCCCAGCACTCCTGTGATGAGATGGGAGGTAGTGACAGGAAAATCCCAGCAGCTCATTGGCCAGTTAGATGGACAAATGCAGAGGCAAATCATAAGAGATCTTTCCAGAAACAAGGTAGAAGGTGAGGGCTGACACACGAGGTCGTCCTCTGCTCTCTACATGTATGCCGTGGCATTCCCCCCATCATCTACACTGTATACACACACACACACACACACACACACACACACACACACACACAGATTTTTAAGGTGTATTCGTTACAGTGATATGATGGAAGTTAGAGCAAACATTTTAGAGAGAGTTTTTTTCAGCCCTTTGCCACTTGGAGCATATTTTTTCACTCGTCATCTGTAACATGGATGAGATAATGCCTACCTCAAAGGGTGTTTGGAGTTACAAGCACATAAGATAGTGGCGTTGGTTGTTAGCAGAATATCCGACACATGGTAAATATTCAGTAACTGTCACCTACAGGGTCATTGTCATCGTCGGGCCGTGTTATTAATGTCCTCATCACCTCATCGCCAATTAGTCTTTCTTCTCCTCCATAGTGACCTCTTTTCTTAATGCGAAACTCCTGGAAGGGGTGACACATTTCCCAGGGGGCTGGTGAGTCACCACTTGTTTTTCTCTGGACAACATTAAATAGGGCCTAGTACAAGGGAAAAGTGGGAGATGTAGCTGAGAGGTGAGCAGCGCCCGAAGAACAGGCAGGGTACCTTTATACAAAAGCTCTCTCGAGTCAGCGTGCTAGTGTACTGGACTTTATTGGGACTCCAGAGGGCTGAGCAGAAAAATGAGAGAATGAGGAAATTATCTGCTGCCTTTGTGTCCTGCCCAAGGACTTCCAAGCCCTGTGGCCACCTGCTTATCCGGACTGCAGTCGTACAAGCAAGCGCCAACCTTCCGTAGACGGTTGTTTACTGTGCCTGGAAACAGGCCTCACGCCATGGAAAAGTACCTCGCTGTACCCGTAAGTTCCGGAACCATATTGCGCAACACGAAAGCTCTTATTAAAATTTCTTGTCCTGGCTGGGATGTAGCTCTGTAGTAGAGCATTAACCTAGCAGGTCTCCGACCATGGGTTCATCCTTTAGAACCAGAAAAAAATAAAAATAAAAACAGGTTCTTGTTGACCTGTACACACTCTGCCTTCAGCCTGTGTCTGACAACAGTTTCTGACTAGTCCTTTCGTTCTGCCCAGTGGCCTGCAGAGGCAGTGGAGTCCTTTGCCTGTCACTGGTGCGAAGCCAGCTTTTCCCTCACACTAGGTACTCTTCATGTCCTTTCATACGTCCTTTCATCTCTCATCTTTCATCTTCCTGGAGAGGAGGCAAGCATAAGGTCCCATGTAAAATGGCACGCAGAGGGACCATGTGGGGAAGGCACATCTCTCTCCCGCACTGCTCCCCAGATCCCCTCCTTTATGTCCATACACGTGGACAGCAAGGGCTGTTTCCTCCCTCTCAGCCTGGGTTCTTCTCCTGACAAGGCCAAGAGGTCAGTCAGATGCCCATCTGCCCATAGGAGGCAATGGCCACAGGGGAGGAAGGACACAAGCAGGTGGCCACAGGGAATATTCTGGAAAGTCACGAGTACTGCAAACAGGAAGAAGGAAAGTCGGGGCCACCCCATCACAGTCGCACCAAGTACTGGAAAGAGCTACTGTGGAGTGTGTTCTAGACAACAGGAAAGCCAGTTCTCCATGGTGTAGGTCTGGAGGCATGGTTGAAACGTTCCCTTATCCTTTATAAAGCACAGTGTTTATCATGCCAGTGCCCGTCTGAGAAGATTACATATTCTAGCCCTCATCCTCCGTCTTAACAAGCCCAAACCCTCTTCTTTTTTGTTTTTGTTTTTTGTTTTGTTCTGTTCTGTTTTTAGAGACAGGGTTTCTCTGTGTAGGCCTGGCTTTCCTGGAACTCACACTGTAGGCCAGGCTGGCTGGAACTCAGAGATCCACCTGACTCTGCCTCGCGGGCACTGAGTGCTGGAATTAAATCCTTCTGGGAATGGGAAACTGAGGCACAGAAGAGGGAGAGAGTTGCCAGGATCCACAAAGCTAGAAACTCATAAAGTCTGTGTGCCACGTCTTAGCCTCAGTAGCTGTATCCCTGCTGCCCCATCACAGGGCAAGGGCCACGAAGACATGAGGGGCTGGTCCCCATGGTGTGAGGGAGCCACAGCAGAGTCATGCACTGAGAGGCAGCAGGTACTTTTGTTCAGAACCGCCTGCCCCACCCTGTACACGGCTATCTGTGCATCTCTGTGTACCTGTGTCCTTAGGTTTGTGCCTGCTTGGTAGTAGTCATGTTTGGTTCTAAACTTTGAAACAGTTCTCAGTTATGGGAAAGAGGGGGCAGGTCCTCTATGAACTGTGCTGTAGTTCAAGATGCTATCTTATCAAATAATGTTTCGGCCATGAGTAATCACTTCTATTTTTAAGGCCTCACAAGTACTTGTCTATTCTGGGGCTCTGGAAGTATTCGAATATGTGACTCTGCTCCTTGTGAGCCACAAGTCAATCTTCAGGTTGAGCAGCCCATTGGTTTTCAGTTTACTCACAACACGACGCCACCACGGCCGAGATCGAAGTCCAGAACATGTCCACCACCAGAAAGAACCCCTCCCCTATGGAACTTCTGTCTCTACGGGTCTGGGTACTGTGACCAGCTCATGGAATTGGAGTCCCGCAGGCTGACCTCCATGCCCAGCCTCCTGCACTCAGCATACTTCCGTTCATGATGTTCGTGACGTTGCACACGTCCATTCATGTTGCACATGTTCACCCTTCATCCCTGTCTATAGCTGAGTACTGTCCATGGTGTGAGCCTAGCACATTTGACTTACCCACTACCCAGCTGATTTGGTTGTTCAGCTTCTTGACTATTATGAATAATGTTGGGGTGCATGCGCGCGCGCGCGCGCGCGCGTGTGTGTGTGTGTGTGTGTGTCATATTTTATAATTCTCCTGAGTATAGCTAGTGAAATTGCTAGTTATTGTAACTCTATGTTTAACTTGTGTTTTGTTTTTTGGTGTTTGTTTGTTTGTTTGTTTGTTTGTGAGACAGTGTCTCATGTAGCTCAGGTTGGCCTTGAACTTGATATATAGCCAAAGCTGGCTTTAAACATTTGGTCCTCCTTCCCCTGCCTCTTGAGTACTGGGATTACTAATATTAGCTACTAGTCAACTTTGACATAATTGACTAGAGTGTATTACTTTAGTGCTTCATTATTTGGAAAGTGGAAAATACAAGACCAAATGTCCAGTAACGTCCTGTGTATGTGGTGAGAGATTAGTAGTGTTGCTTCATTCTTAGGGCTTCGTGGGTGGGTACCCTGAGAGCCACTGGTGCTTTTGGGGATGTGCTGTCCACACAGATCTTTCCAGGGCCGCCTTTTGCATTCTTTTCCATGCTATGGATGACTGTAATCATGAGGAAGTTGCCTCTAAGGAAAGCGAGGGCTAGAAGCTGAACAGCCAGCCTTTCCAAGGGCTTCCCAGAGCATCCTAGGCATTCTGCAGAAGCTCTGAGATTACGGAGCTCCCTGAGACTAAAGCTGCTGCTGCTGTGTGTGCCCGTTGGGTGCCAAGCACAAAGCCAAATGCCTCACGGCTTTGCCCTAGACCGACTCTCCATTAGTCTTACCTGGTCCTTGAAGGCTGGGAACGTGGTAAAAGAATGAAGAGATGCCGTGTGGGGCTGGAATGAAGCTCGGTTGGTACAGTGCTTGCCCAGCACGCACAAAGTCCTCAGCACCACGTAAAACAGGCACAGTGAGTGGCACATGCCTGTGGTCCTTGCTTGAAGAGTAGAGGCAGGAGGATCGGGAATCTGAGGTCATCTCCAAAGACTCAGAGTATAAAGCACCTTAATATTGAGTACTTGCTAAGTAAACTGTACTATGACAATTGAGTACACCTGCTTGCGTTCTGCTTTTCTTAACCAGCTACTGGAAACATTTAAACTGTACATATGGCTCCCATTGTGGCTTGTGTCCTATTTGTATTGGGTAGCCCTTATTCTAGATTATTCCTCACAGTAATTTGATCAGCCAGACGGTATTATCATTTCTACATTATCGGTGAGGAAATTGGGGCTTAGAGAGCTTAAGTAAATTGTCTGTGATCACACAGCTGTGGCTTACGCACAGATCTGTCTCCAAGCCTCAATTCTTACCCATTATTCTGTACCCTCCCCTCAAGTACAGAAACACAAGCCATGGCAGAACATCGCTTCCACATCCCTTTAGAGAGCATGAAAAAATAGTCCAGTTCCACAGGGGCAAATTGAGGAATTATTAGAGGAAAGCTCAAATGTAAACTATGTGTAAAGTTTGGGGTTCCCCACCCAGAAGGGGAGTTATGAAATGGTTTCCGAGCTTTCATTTAAATTCATGAACTCCTCGGCAGGTCAGGAACCCGTGCTCCCCTCAGTTGCAGTGGACACACAGAGAGACTGGGAGGGGAGGCAAAACCATCCCCGCCTCCACCCCCACCCCCCCCCCGCCACTCTCCGGAGGGGCACAGGGTCACTGTCAGCCAAACCTTCCTCTTCCCAAGGAGGGCTTCGTGGTGTCCACTCCTGAAGTCTCACGTCTACTTCATCAGGGCTAGCCGTTACTAGCTTTCCCACACTACAGCTTTGTTTAAATCTCATTTTTCTTGTACTTGCATATGGCTTGTTTTGTGAGCTTAGTTTACTTATTTAAGTTCAGATTTCAAACAGAAAGCTGGGCCCAGCACATGCTGCCCCTTCAGCTGTGTTGTCTTAGTTTGTAAGTCAGGGAATGACTAGGGTGATTGGGAACAAGGCTCGGCCACCGAGGTTCGGCCACCGAGGCTCGGCCACCGAGGCTCGGCCACAGAGGCTTGGCCACAGAGGCTTGGCCACAGAGGCTCAGCCGCAAGTCATGCTCTTAGGGACTAGAAGTGTTCCTGAGAGCTATTAAAAAGGGGAAGAAAACTCAAAACATACTAATTTCTTCTCTTTCCTTTATTTCCTTGGACTACAAATTTATACGAAGAAACATGGCAATTTAGTGGCTATAAAGTGCAATTCAAACACGGAGCTCTAAGAAGCTAAGACGTTTCTCAGGCCTTTGTTGTTGTTGCTCATTGTTTACTGTTCAGTTCAGTTCAAATTATTAGTCAGATGTTCACATCGGCTTCAGTAGCTACATGGAAAATAAATTCCAGCCTTTGGTTCATTTTTCTTTTCTTTTTGCCTAGTCATTCTGACTTAAAATCCCACGGCTCTCTCAGATGCAGCTCAGCTAGGGTGACAGTGGGCTGTAGCAAGACATCAGGAAAAGAGAAGAGACTGTCGGGAAAGGTGTGTAGAGCCCGGGATCAGATGACCAGAGTTCTAGCTCTGATAACTTAACAGCAAAGCCCTGAGGGATCTGAGATCCAAGAGCGCTGACTGGACACCTGCTGTGCTCCAAGGTTTGGAAATAGGTGCTGTCAAAGCTACAAAGATACAAAAAAAAGTAGCTCTTCTTAGCAAGTAAAATACCACCACCACCACCACTGCCGCCGCCGCTGCCACAACCATATTGGCTATGGATCTGGGCGCCCAACTTGCCTTAAAAAAAGAATAATGCAATCTGTAGATGAAGGGAGAATGAACGTATGCACAGGTCTGGTAGCAGCTGGGAAGAGAGACGTTCTCTGCCTGCTGGGTTCTTGCTTGTAGCTATGTCACAATTCATACAAAGTATGAAGCATAGGCCAGTGTGTCTGCTTGTGGGGAGCATCTGTCTCCCCACATGTACGCTTGAAGTATAGAGCTTTTCTAGAGGAATCCTACTTCCTGTTGTAGTGTCAATCGAGAAGGAAAGAGAGGAAATGCGTGGGGCCGTGGCATAGTGTGGCTCCAGATGTGTGGGTGGTAAAGGAATTAGGGAGGATGGAAGGAAGCGAATCACAATTCTAGCCAGGGAGCTGGAGGTGCCTTTGAGAAGGGGCTGTTTCGGGTGGTCTCAGACACGTGGGTAGGCTTTGTGGGCGGGACTGGGGTGGCTCGAAATGCAAGGTACAAGGAAGGAGAGATAATATAAACAGAGGTGTACAGTAGGAGAGGGCAGAGTTGGTTTGGGAAACTTGTTCGACAGGAAGGCAACACGCTTCTGGATAATAATGGGTAGTTTTGACCAGTAGATTAGAACTGTGGGAAGGCTCAGATTTCATTTGGAAGATTCTGGACCTTCCTGGTGGTGGAGAACATAGAAACAGCAGAAATGCAGAACAACCCCCTCCCTTTTTTTTTTTTTTTTTTTTTTTTTTAATTCCAACTTGACACAGCTAGAGTCTTCTAGAAAGAGAGACCATGCCTCTATCAGATAGGCCTGCAGGCAAGTCTGTGGAGGCATTTGCTTGATCAGTGATTGATATGGGAGAACCCAGCCCACTGTTGGTGGTACCACCCTAGGCAGGTAGTTCTGGAGTGTGTACAATACAAAACCAGCAGAGCAAGCCACGGAGTCCAAACCAGTAAGCGTTATTCCTCCACGGTCTCTGTTGCAGTTCCTGCTTCCGGGTTCCTGCCTTGTGCTCCCACTCTGTCTTTTCTTGATGGTGAGCCGTGAGCTTTAAGCTAAAATAAACCCTTTCCTCCCCTAGAACAGTGGCTTGGCAGCCCCAGGTGGTCTGTTTGGAAGAGGAAAGACCACAGGAGCTGGCTCGGGAAAGTGTTCAAGTAAAGCTCGAGTTGTAGGAACAACTGAGAAAATAGTCAGAAAGAACCGGTTGGATGGAGCATTGGCAGGGCGTTGACAGCCACTGGTTTGAGACTCTAGAAGGTTCTGAGCAGCAGTGAGTCAGAGGACAGAGATGTGGAGAATGTAGGAGGCTTGCCAGGGAAGACGCTGAGTGTGGCTTGAACATGGTTAGCCTGTTCTGAATAGGCCGGTAACGGAGCCCTACAGGAGCTCAACGGTGCCATCTCACCTTGCTGTGCTCAGAGCATCACCACAGTGGCTCAGCAAGCCTTCCCACTCTAGCTGCCCCTTTCCCTCCATCCTCACATGGGCCATGGTAACACAGGGCCACGCATCTGCTTAGGGTCCAGTGCTGTGGCTTACCTAAAATCGTAACTCTCATTCAAATGCCATTTGTTATTATCTATTAATGTTGTTTTTTGACAATAGATTAAACCCAGGGTCTTGGCTATGCTAGTCAAGGACTTTGCCACTAAACTATATACCTAGTCTCTTATTTATTTTTATTTATTTCTATTAAACCTTGAGACAAGGCCTCCCTAAATTGCCTAGGCTATCCTTGAAATTGTGATTCTCCTGCCTCAACTTCCCTTATAGCTAGGATTATAAGTATGTATTACAGTGCACAGCTAAGGGCCCTTCCCAGGCATCTATAAAAACAACAATGCTGGCTCTCTTGCTGTCTTTGCCTCCCTCACTTGCCTTCCAAATCATACATTTAATGTTTATTATCACGGTCTGAAAACTGAAGTTGTAAAAAATATCTATATAATGAAATAGGCAAGTGAATTTAAGAGTGTGCCAGGGGTTGCTTCTGTCACACACCAGCCTTGGAACTGGGCATGATCAACAATTTGAAAAGCAATTTGGCAGCAAGTATGAAGAGCTGTAAAATGTTCCTGTCCTTCAACTTTTTTTTTTTACGTTTTTGGGAAAAGTCAGTTCTAAGAGGATAGTCTCAGATACGAAGAAGAAAATGTGCAGGGAAATGTACATTGATATGATGTTTATAATGTCATGAATTTGGAGAGGTACGAGACTTTGAACAATACGATATAAATGAAATAGACTATGCCTCCTTTACTTAGTGATGTATTATTTGCTTGTTAAAAAGATGGTTATGAAGGTTTCTTAGCAGCTAGGAAAATGCTTCCCTAACAAGGCTATATTAAAAAAGTAGGGGCCACAGTTGTATGGCTAACCTTAAATATCCATACCAAAAAGGAATAAGAAGGAGGAGGAGGAGGAAGAGGAGGAGAAGAAGAAGAGGAAGAGGAAGAAGAAGGAGAAAGCTAGGGAGATTGCTTAGTCAGTAAAATGTTAAACTTTCAAGTATGGGGATCAGGGTTCGATCCCCAGAGTTCATACAAATAAAGCAACATGTGGTGGTCTGTGCTTACAATTCCAGTGTTGCAGACACAGAGACAGGCAGGTCACTAGGGCTTGCTGGCCAGCCAGTCAAGCCTACTTGGTGAACTCTAAGCAGTGAGAGACCCTGTCTCAAAAGCAAAAGGTTGTTGGTGCCTGAAGGACTGAACCAGAGATTGTCCTCTGCTCTCCATATTTCCATATG
The DNA here is from genome assembly GCF_903995435.1 of Acomys russatus. Classification (NCBI taxonomy): domain Eukaryota; kingdom Metazoa; phylum Chordata; class Mammalia; order Rodentia; family Muridae; genus Acomys; species Acomys russatus. Next base: position 11,195,372 of record NC_067146.1, on the reverse strand, counting down.
CACGTGCGCGCGCGCGCGCACACACACACACACACACACGCACACGCAAGCACAAAGTGATGGTTTGAATGGTCCCGAACCCCATAGGCTCTTTTATGGGATGCCTGACACCCAGCTGGTGGACTGTTGAGGAAGGATCAGGAGGTGTGGCCTTTTTGGAGGAAGCATGTCACTGGGGGTGGGCTTTGAAGTTTAACATTTAGCTCTCTCTGCCTCGTGATCCTTGTCCTGGGATGTAAGCTTCAGCACCATGCCTGTCTGCTGCTGAGCTTCCCACCATGATGGTCATGAACCAGTAATCCTCTGAGCCTGTAGTCCCAAAGCATTTCCCTTTATCAATTGCCTGGGTCCTGATGTCTCATCACAACAACAGAAAAGTAACTGAGACACCAATGAAGAAGTTTAACCCAGATGCTGATATTAAATGCATGACTAATTAGCTTATGGTTTTTTTTTTCTAAATCTTGCATTTTCTGTATTTCAGTTCTATCCTACGTACAGAAAGTTTAATTAGAATTCTTTAAGTCAGTTTTTAAGTATTAGAAACTGCTAGTGCTGCACAACTTGACACCCAGTGACTGAGTCTTGTGGCAAGTGGGTCCCAGGCCTCCTCTGTAGCGTCAAGAGTTGGTGGTGTTAGATAGCTGGCCCTACAGACCATCAGCACCCCCAGGGCTTAGTAGCCCCTTATTCCTGACTGTTTTCTCCTTCTCTTCCTGAACATTGTCAGCTGTGTCCTTCTTACCCCAAAAGTCAGCCTCACTGGGCAATGAAAGCGAAAAGCAAACAACTGACACCTTGAACCTGGACACTCACAAGCTAAGCCTCCACCTCAGTGGCTCTTAATTTGTTCTTATTTTAGCTTCTCCTACCCCTATTTGGAGGCTCTCACTTGCCAGGTTTCCACATTACAGGTTAGTAGACAACATATTATGTGTCTCAGCATGACTAAAGAACTTTGGTGATTTTATTTTATCTTTTGAGATGAGGTTTCTCATGTAGCCCAGGCTATCCTTGGACTTGCTACATAGCCAAAGATGACTTTGAGTTTCTGGCCCTCCCACATGTTGGGGCTGCCGCAGTACCATCATACCTGGTTTACACAGTGCTGGGGATGGGAGCCAGGGCTTTGTGCGTCTTAGGCAAGCACTGCACCAACTGAGCACAACCCCAGGCCTTTTTTTTTTTTTTTTTTTTAGGAACAAAACATATTTATTGAGTACAGTGCAAGGGGCCATGGGCTGGGCAGTAACAAGGTTGCTGTTTCCAGCCTAAAGTGATATGAAAAAGAAAAAGAAAAAAAAAAAGCCAATGGTTACCCACTGAGCCCTAGGTAAACTCTTGGCGCATATATATATATATATATTTTATCCTTCCCAGCTAGAGGAGTAAGTGTTGCACATTGGGAGGATTAGGGAAGTTAAATAATTCCCTTCAATTCACTTACACAAGAAGTTATCAAAATGAAATTCAACCCCTCATGTCTCTGACTTTTGGGCCTGCGCCCTTAGCTGCTGCCCTGGTAGACAGTCATAGACTATTATGATAGGCTGGGTTAACTTACGTCATAGACATAAAGATGTAAGTCAACCTAAAACTCACAGTGAGTTGATGCCAGGGGTACGTGTCTTATGTGTGTGTCCCAACTAACTCCTCATGTCTTTAGATTTTCTTGATGGCTACCCAGTGTCTCAGCAACCAGTAAGACCATGGAGTGAGCTCGGAAACCTTTCTCACTTGTGTGCATGAGAGGGTGGGGACAGTCGGTTCTTGCCCTTCACCTGGTTGAGGTGTCACCTGTCTGCTGGCTGTGCACTCCACTCTGTCTGTCCCTTGAGCCTTGGTGATGTTCCTGTCTCTGCCTTCCTCCTTAGTGTAGGAGTGGCAGATTACAGATGCTCACCACCACACCCAGCAGTCTTTGCAGGTTGAGCCATCCTGCTGCCTCATTGAACAACTAAGGATTTTTAACTATTTTGGTTATCTATACTACCCCAGGCACTCACTTATGAACTGGAATTAACTTCATTTGCTTTGATTAATAATCTTCTTTGAGGGGTTTAGAAGTTCTCCTCTGGGACAAAAAAAACCCAACCTTTTTTATGAAGTAAAATTATTAGCTGTTAAATATTAAGTCAGGTCTTTAAAAAATTGTTATTTGGACTTTAAGAATTGAGTCTATTAATAGGAGGCATGCAAGTTATCAAAAGAAGTGTTCCCACAAGTTATGACTAATACTCTTTCAGAGAAAATCTCTAACAAAAAGAGATTTTCCATATAACAAGCCATTTATTTTGAGCAGGAAAGTTTAATAAAGATCTGAAATAAACCTGTTGTAACAGGAATTGAATAGAAATTCTCCGAAAACCTCGTTCATAGTGTCCACCATTCCGACAGCTCACCAGTGGTCTTGTGTGCCTCCTGTGGCTAAAAGGCCAGGCCAAACACACACACACACACACACACACACACACACACACACACACACACACACACACACACACACCCTATCTTAGCTCCTGACCCAGGTATGAGCTGCTGGAACATGGCCTCCCACCTTAACAAACATTTTTGACAACTTCCTGTGAACCAGACTTTGCTATACACTGGGCATGCTCAGACACAAGTAAGGTCCACTCAGAACTGAAGCTAGCCTACAAGACTGAGGCGTAGGGTTAAGGGGACAGACCAGTTGATAAAATGCTTGCCTCACCCTGTGTTCCATCCCAAGAACCCACAGGAAAAAGCCACTCGCGGTGGCAGGCAGCTGGAATCCCAGCACCGGGGAGGTGGCGACAGCAGAGGCTCTGCCGCTCATGGGCCAGCCAGCTTAGTCTACCTGGTGACGTCTGGCCCAGTGATGGACTCTGTCACAAGTAAGAAAGCGAATGGTGAACGGCGTTGGCCCTGGCTCCACACACAGGAACGTGAACACTCAGATGCAGAGGAGAGAGAAAGAAGGAAGCACACACAGATTAGCAAACACTCCTGAAGAAAACACAAAGTCTGTCTCAGCGACCTTTCCACCTTCCTGTCATCTCGGGAGCGTGATGGTTTTTGTACAGAAGCGGCAAGTTCAAGTCTCCGCTTTGCGTGAATGGAAAGATGAAAGGCGATTGCTGCGGTTGCTGTTAGGCCCGTGATTAATTCCACGGGAGACTTGGCTTTGTGAGGTGAAAATTTGGAACCTTAAAAGGTCCGAGGCAGTGTGTTTCCCTGGTTAGTTTGAACTTCCTTCACAACTCTCCCTTCTCACCCAGCCTCTGAGCCTTCTAGGGTGGCCCTGAGAGCTGAGCTGTGGCGCTGTCCTTGGTCTGAGTGGCCAGAGGTCAGAAGAAAGCATTGCACGGGGTCTCTGACATTGGGGGGAGGGGGGTCGCTGTTATGTTTGTCTGGTCTGTATGACTCCACCCACCAGGGAGAAGAGTGAGGAGTTTGCCTGCTTTACGGCAAGCCTATGAAGGCGCAACATTTTACGTCAGTTCATTTGAACCTCTCCCTATAGTTGAGTGGAGTTTTCCTGCTGTAGATCAGGAAAACAGGAACCTGAATTTCGGTTATTGAGTAAAATCCTATCAAATACCTACTTTGTGCATAACACAAGCCTAAACATCACAGATGGTTAAGATAATATCTCTGCCCTCAAAGATACTTTGTATTCCAGTGACAAGACACCCCCACGTTAAATAGAAATTCAGCAGCCCAAGAATCATACAGGGACAAATCAGAAACCAACAGAGAGCCATAGATGGAAGTGTTTGGAATAGAAGACAAGATGATGAGTGAAGGCCGCCTCAGGGCAGAGAGGACGTCTGAGATAGGACCCGAGGCACAGGAAGCTGCCCGGAGTCCTACATGTATGCAGTCTGCTGCCTAAAAACAAACTAGCAGGTGTAGATAGGACTTGGTATAGTATATTATATATTAGAGGAAAAGTTTGAGAGCTGCTTGGCAACTTGTGAGCAAAAATGTCTTCATAGCTTAACTGTTGATGTAGCAGAACACCACAGGCTAGGCAGTTTAAAAAGAAAAGATTCAACTAACACAGAAATATGTGTCTATCCGCCCCTGGATGTTTGACTCGCAATTCTTTGGGAAGGCCAAGAGCACAGGGCCTTCTGATGTCGCGTATAGTTGTGGAAAGGGCCGTAGGATGGGAGGAAGAGAGCCAGATTTGGTCCTCTGACAGCCCACTGGGGTAGAGGTGGACCCAAGGCCCTGAGAACTCACTGGTTCTTGGGAGAAGTCCATTAATCTGTTCAGCAGGTTAGGACCTAAATCGCGTCCTCTAAGGCTCTCTCTCCACACAGCCATGCTGGGCTAAAGGTCCTAATCTGTGGACTTTGGTGAAACCATTGAAACCACAGCAGGTATGCATATGCTTGTATGGATATTCGTGTGTCTGTGTGAGTGTCTGTGTGCGGAGGGGTGTAGCCGGTAGTTGATGGTGGAAGGGAAGGAGGGTTAGAATTCATAGTGACTTCCAGGGTTTTTTGGTTGTTGTTGTTGGTTTTTTGCTTGTTTGTTTTACTTTCTTTCTTTTATTTTACTTTACTTTTTTGTCTTATGGTTTTTGTTTTGGTTTGGTTTTGTTTTTATTTTTTAAGACAGGGTTTCCCTGTGTAGCCTTGGCTATCCTGGACTAACTTTGTAGACCAGACTGGCCTTGAACTCACAGAGATCCACCTGCCTCTGCCTCCCGAGTGCTGGGATTAAATGTGTGCGCCGCCACCACCTGTTTTTGGGTTTTCTTTTTCTTTTTCTTTTTTACTTTCAATTGTTACTGTACATATATTTCTGTGTTGTTTGAACCTTTTCCCAGAGAGGAGGGTGCACTCGTTCCTAATTTAGTATAAGTAAAACAAACAAGATGTTTATTAAAATAGTTAAGGCTTGGGTTTGTATCTGTGAAAGAAGGGGGCTATTTCAGGGTAGAACAGCTGCAGAAAGTGCCTTGAGGCATCTGTGCCCAGAGCTGATGGAGCAGTGAGCAACAGAAAAGAGGGACCAACCAAGAGAGAGGGGTCGGGCCGTGCGGTAGCTTGGAGCTGGAGACAACAGAAGCCTGAGTCTTTTGTCTCTGACAATGATGAGCCATGGAGCCTTGTCAGGGATGACTCTGGCTGCACAAGTGCCAGTTTATTAGCAGGAATCCTGAAGTGCCAGCAAATGAGATAATAAGAAGCAAATGTACCCAGCTTGTGCCACATGGAAGGCCATGGTGATGTCCCCTACAGAGACTGCGGCACGAAACCAAGGCTGTACTTGTCAGCTAACTAAAACGAAAATGAAAAACCAGAAATGTTCTCAGATGCACTGGGGGGACAGCCACTGGTGCTATATCCTTAGTACTAATTTCACCATAAATCTTTATGAATTATTTGACATCTCTGATGAGTGATTGAAATGTAAGAGAGAACTTTGATCCCCAGTATTTGAGAAGAGACTGGGTCAAATTTTAAAAGTTCAATAATGATGACTTGATTTTAAAATGACAATCCATAATGTGTCACTTGTTCTTGTCTTGGATGGCTTGACAAATCGCTTTCTTAAGCTTGTGCTTGTAATCACAGCACATTACAAATACTATATGCATATACATTGTATTTGGTACATATACACAGACGTGTTTGTACAACAGACAGTGGAACAAAATTCTGCAGCTCCCTTGGGATGGGGAGTACCTGGCAGGTGACAGCATCCTATGTGAAAGGACGGTAGTCTATCTGGCTGATCCTTTCCTGTGGCCGGATTCAGGGTGAGGTAGCTTCCTTTTTGACTGATGAATTAAGAGGGGACCTCAGAGAGTCTTGGAGCTGAGTGGTGCCTGGAAGAATGTGGACTTTAACTCCTGAAGCGATCCTGTCACCAGAAATGCTATTCTAAGTAGAACCTGGCATCGGGAGGACTTGGGTAATAGGAAGGATTTTTTAGCCCTCAGTTTCCCTGTCAGCTCACGCTTTCTGCCCTCCCACTCCAAGCTGCCTGCACTTTTGCAGGGAGGCAGAAGAAAATGACTCAGGGTCTCACCATGTATTCCTGCTTAGCCTGGAACTTACTGTATAGACCAAGCTGGCTTTGAATTCACAGATGTCCGCCTGCCTCTGATGGGTGAAATTCTTAATGGACAGAGCTGAGTTTCCTTGGTTGGTGACGGGAAAACAAATAGGAACAAGAAAAAAAAAGATGAAAATGTTTCAATTGCTGACTCTATAGGTTGCACACACATTCCTTTCCTCTCTGTTCTTTTTCATCAGTTAAAAGTCCTTCGTGGTGGTGTCTTTTCCCACAATGGTACAAGGACAGCAGAAGCTATGTGGCCCCTATGTGCTGGGAGGTGACAGGGATGCAGGATGAGTCTGTGCTCCACCTGGTTTGACACATGCAGCCATCTTTTGAAGTCATTCTTCACAGTAAGCACCGTTCTTACATGTATTTTATAATAATTTTCATTTAGTTTAGGGTTGGGGGGCCAATTTAGAGGAAGAAATTTTGTCTATAACAAGATCCTGATTTAGATTCCCAATACTCCAAAACAAGCAAACAAGCAGATGACTCAGCGGATGAAAATGTGTGCCTAAATACTGGAAGTCAGTCCCCAGCACCCATGTAAGTGCAGGCTGGGCATACTATTCCACTCTAATCCCAGATCCCAGGAAGGCAGAGAAGGGGATTCCCAGAACAAGCTGACTGGCTAGGCAAGACATATTGACAAGCCCTGAGTTCAACAGAGAGACTCTGCCTCAATGAATAAGTGGAGGACTTATTGTCATTGTCAGCCTTGGCCTTCCAAATGCAGGTGTATATAGATGTGCCTCCCCCCAAACATGTATAATCACACATATACTCAAAAGCAGAACAAAAATAAGTATGTGGTGCACACCTGGAGTCCTAGTAAGTGGGAGGGACAGCCAGGAGGATTTTGAGCTTAAGGCCAATCTGGGTTACATAGCATGACCCTGCCTCAAAACACACATCTCATCATGAACTTGATAAGACTTGAAAATTCAATCCCAGGAACACTACTACCAGCCAAGTTGAGTAAAACAGAGAGTGCCCATCTATAGGGCTATTGAAGAGCACCCTGTTTCCAGAATAATTCATCCCAGGTGGCCTGACCTCCATCCCTTCTCACTCTCAGTCTCTGTCTCTCTTCTCCATCCTGTCTCCCTCCCTGGTAAGTGTAAATTCTAGAGGAAGTAGTCTACTACTTTGCTTGCCTTGTATGTCTGTCTGTGTGTGTGTGTGTGTGTGTGTGTGTGTGTGTGTGTGTGTGTAAAAGAGTTTGGGGGGGTGTCCAGCCTGTGTAAGAGGGAAAAAGCTTTTTCCTGTGTCTGATGCTCTTTTGCTATGTAATTTTTCTGTAAACGACACAAACTTCATCAAACACCAGAGGAAAAATATTATTTTCTTTATTTACCCTCCTTCCTTTCCTCCTCCTTCCTCTGCTCACCTCTTTCTTGTTTCCTCCTTCTTTTCTTTTCTTTTTTTAAAGAAAGAATTTTGCTATGTAGCCCTGGCTGGCCTTGAACTCAATCTTCCTGCCTCAGCCACCCAATACTCGGATAACAGGTATGATTTAGGAAAGGATCTTCTTCCTTCCTTCCTTCCTTCCCTTCTTTCCTTCCTTCCTTCCTTCCCTTCCTTCCTTCCTTCCTTCCTTCCTTCCTTCCTTCCTTCCTTCCCCTGCCCCCAGACTGAGTGTAATAGCCCTGGCTGTCCTGGAACTCACTCTGTAGACCAGGCTGGCCTTAAACTCACAGAGGATCTACCTGCCTCTGCCTCCTGAGTACTAGGATTAAAGGTGTGCACTACCACCACCCATTTGGAAAGGGTCTTTATAAATGCAGAAACCAGTGTGAGGGACTTGAGTTGCAATCCCATTTTTTTTTAAAAATTAGAAGAGATACCTTAAGATATCTTTAGGTAATGCAAAGAAAAATTAAGAATGGCTGGATAGGAAACGTTTTGAAACAACCCCCCCCCAAAAAACCCACAATAACCCCGTGTCTTTAGATCATCTATTTGCTTTTTGTTGTTGTTGTCATCACCCCCCACCCCACCCCCAGGGTTTCTTTGTGTGGCCTTGTCTGTCCTGGGCTCTCTTTGTAGACCAGGCTGGCCTTGAACTCACAGTGATCTGCCTGCTCTACCTCCCAAGTGCTGGGATTAAAGGTGTGCACCACCACACCCAGCAGGTCATCTATTTGTATTCCACATGTTTGATACAGAGCGTACAACTCTATGCAAAGCACAGGCTTCCTGTGAGGAGGCCGCACTAGCTCCAGGTCCCCAGAAACAATGGAACAAACACCCCATTCATCCCTAGATGACATCAGTCAGTTTCTGTCTGGTTAGTGACCCAAAAATGAGCTGAGGGACTTCCTGTCGTCAGTTCATGCGTGCTTGTCCTCTGAGTTCTGGGGTAGAGCTTATTTTGTTAATATAATTGATATTTTTATTATACTTAATTTGATCAAGGAACTAAATATTTATAACATGTTTATTATTTAATTATATGAGATAAATGATTAAGATATACAGGGAATGTATAGGATTCGTAATAGATTCACATTATTATAAAATAGAGGATTTGTCTATGTCATGATTACCTTGTCTTTACCTATTATTGTTGGTGGCCATCGAAGTGGTTTTTGAGACAGGGTCTCACTGGATTGTGCAGTGTAACCTTGACTCCTGGACTCAAGGGATTTTCTTGCCTTAGCCTCCAGCTAGCTGAGACTGTAGATGCTCTGTCTAGTTTTTGAGTGTTTTAAATACTTCACTATTTTGTTAGTAGAATTTTCTCCTTCTAACCAACAGCTAAACTAAGAAGGCCTATCCTGGTATGACAAGTTTCTATCTGAGTGGGGCTATAAAGACTTTTTGTCCTTCAAGCCTTCTTCCTAACATTTTTTTTTTTCTTTCAATTGTTTCCCTCATGTTAGTTTGCCAGCAGGGAGCAAAAATATAGCTGGGGCTGTGTCAAAAAAATTCACTGGCCACATTCATTCCTCTTCATCAGGGTTCCTTCAGTAGTGTCCCGTGCAGTGACCGCGCCAGCCAGCAGAAACAGCTAGCTGTTGTCCCCAGTGAAGGAGAACTGGAAGCATGGCGCCTGTTCCTTTTCCCGGGACTAACAATCCATCCATTGAACACTCTTTTGGTGCTCTTGAGCTCTGTGGTAAAGCCTGTGTCCCCCGAGCAGTGTGGAGCGCTGACAGCCAACTGACAGCCTTCTGCCGAGAGCTAGTGACAGGCCACGCCAGCATCAGGCTGAAGAACCCTAGGCTGCGGGAAACATGATAAAAGATAAAGTTTATGATGATTATAATGATAATTTCCCTCAATGACTTAAGATAGGACGCACAGAAAGGCCGGACAACTTTGCCTTTTCTCTTACTCCGTGTACCATACTATTCTCCCTCACCACCCCCTCCCCTCCCAGCAAGTATATATTGATATTTGTAAACATTCCTTACAAGGTTGCACATTTCATATTTGCATATAAAGATGTGTCTTATATGTTTTGTCATTAGAAACATATATTCATATCTTCATGCAGATAATGAGCATTGAGTCTATAGTCCTGGCCATCCTTGTATGTTTTTTTCATGGCGCATTCTAGGGAGTTCTGAAAGGAGTACATCAAAGCCTACCATTGTGATTTTCTATGTCATCTCATATTCCTTGCCTTTTGATTTTCCTTTTTAATTTTGTCCTTTGTAGTGCAAAGAGCTCACGATTTTTAACACCTTTTCATGTTTGTATTTATTCCACTGGAACTAGGCTCCCATACCTATAAAAAGTAATTAAAGAATGGTGCCTTAATAAATAGAAATGCATTTTTCTGAAAATGAAAGATATTTGGGGCTAGAATGTCCAGGGCTGGTTTGGTGGCTCCATGATTATCTGAGGTGCAGTTTTCTGTCTGCCGATCCTGCCACCTTTAGTATACGGCATTCATTTTTTAAGTCATGGTGCATACAGCTGCAGCTCCCACGTGTGTATTCCAGGCAGGAAGAGAAAAATGAGGACTATTCATTGGCGACTTCCAACTCACAGCTGCCTCAGCAGGCCCCGCCCACTGCATCCCTCACCTCAAATTGAAGCTGAAGACTGGAGGGCTTCTTCTTAGCTCGGGGTGGAGGGTTCGCCAGCACCCACAAGGCCCTCTGTTCAGTCCTCAGCACTGCAGTGAGAAACAAGGAAGGAAAATGGAGGAGCTGTTATTCTTAAATCTGAACACACCTCAAATGAAGCCGAGGCAGGCACGTTTGGTGTATGGTGTACCCTCCGGCAGGCTCTACCTTGAATCTCCATCATTTGTTCCTGCTAAGCGAGTGTGGCCTTGAATTTGACATCAATACTGACACTTTCGCTTTTGGCTTGGCGTACATCTCCCCAGCCATTTATTTTCTTTCTTTTCTTGAGATAATTTCTTTATACATATCTCATTTTTTTAAGCTCAGTCTTGCAGATCTTTTTAAAGGGAAACTCATTCCAATGTGTATTTATTCATGTTTCTTCCATCTCACATTTATTAAGTTTTAAATATTGTAGTTTCTCTTTCCCCTTCTTTAGGTTTGTTGACATGACCATTTATTTCCCCAGGTATTTTCTTTAAAACAGAAAGTTTCCCATTAGAGGCTTTTCATTTGTTTGTTGGTTGGTTGGTTCGGTTTGGCTTGGTTTTGGTCTTGAATAAGCAATCTCACCATGTACCATTGTCTTTGAGATCCACCATCAGTATGCTAAGGAACAAATGGGATTTAGTTTTTCATCAGTGGCATATAAGACCATTGGAGGCGTTTGGTAATTGAAGAAGTCCATTGTCCTCAATGCTCTTGATGCCCTTCACAGACACTATGAACACCCCTACCTCACCCACACTCTTTATTTATTTATTTTGTTAACATTCCAAACATGTTTAACCAACCAATCAACATGGCCTAGTTTTTTTTTTTTTTTTTTTTTGATTGGTATTCACTTCAGTAACTTGAATCCACAGATATAAGCAGTATATAACCAGAGAGTTGCAAGTAAACACAGATTATACATGCAAATTTCTGCTCACAAAGGTCACGGGTGCAGGTACATGAATTAGAAACATGCTCTTACACAGAGCGGCACATGACCCTTGTATGACCCGGCTTAGGTTCCTTTCCAGATCAACCTCATGGAGGAAGAAGTTATGCTTCTGTCCCAGAGTTCCAAAGTTCCCAGGGAACCATTAGCTGTAATCCCAGAACTGTGAATGCTGAGGTGCGAGAACTGAGAAGAGTTCAAGGCCTTGGGCTATAGTGTGAGACCTTGTCTCAAAAAACAAGCAAACAAACAAACAAACCCAATGAAACAAAAACACCAAACCAAAACACAGTGCCCACCTGGGAGTGAATAATAAGGAACACTTAGCCTTGGGCTTGGTTTTCTCCACTGAATGCAAATCAGTTATCAGGAAGGGTGAAGCCATGGGTAGGACAGCTTGTGGCTTGCTATCTGTATTAGTGTTTCCTGCAGCCTTGACAATATGCTTAACAAAAGCAACCTGACTGAGGAGAGCTTTAATTTGGGTTATAGTTCCAGTCCATCAGGGCAGGGCCAGCATGGGAGAGTTTACAGTGGCAGGAGTGTGTGCAGGCTGGTCACATAGTGGCAGCAAAATGGAAGCAGAGAGGGTGGATCAGCATGGCACCACGATGACCTGTCACCCCCAGAGGCCCATTTCTTGTTGTCTATCTCCTCCCACAACGACTTGCCACCTAAAAAGTCCACAGCCTCCCAAAATACCATGACCAGCTGGGTACAAGTGTTAAAACACATGACATTTCACGTCCAAACCACTACCATATCCTCAGTAGACGTGTGTGTGTGTGTGTGTGTGTGTGTGTGTGTGTGTGTGTGTGTGTGTGTACATGCGTGCGTTGTTCGAATGTGGATGGATGTGTAGCAATCAGAAGACAATTTGTGGGAATCAGGCCAGTTCTTTTCCTTGGCCGTCTGAGTCCCAGGGATGGACCTCGGTCATCAAGCGTGGCAGTGAGCATCTTCACCCACTGAGCCATCCAGCTGCTCTTGCATTTGTTCTTTAAGCCGCTGAGAACCTTCCATGAACGGCTTGTGGAATGGGAAGGCTTTGGCTCTTACAGGAACCTGCATATGAAACGTAGCTTTATATTACTCCGTGAAATCGCTTGTCTTTTTTTCTTTGCTTTCTACATTTCTGTGAGTGTGTTGCTTGTGAAAGAAGCCTTTTGTCTCTTGTCTGGTTGCCAATTGCACTTTCCACGTCTTGCCACGGCAGGACACTCGTTCCCAACAGCAATCAAGGATCCTAAAATTAACCAAATGCTTCAAGTGTTACCAGTTAGATAGGAAAGCTGCTGATTTCTACCACAGGGACAAAAGAAAAGGAGAAACTCAAGTTTTATTAAAACCATACATACAACTTCTACCCAACTTCTCTCTTCTAGCTTATTTTTCTTAAGTTATTTGAGATCTCATATAAGTAGGATCCGACTGTACACTGGTATAGACTCTGCTAAGTCTTGAAATGATAATTCCATATGGCAAACATTTAGCAATACATATGACGTAAGGAAATAACCTGTGTGCACGGAGGCTCTCCGCCTTGAAATGCTTGGCTTATGATATCTGCTTCTGGTGCACTCTCCGTTTGCTATTGAGATTACAGTGTGACAGCAACCCCACCTCCATAGTGTTTGCCACTCCCCAGATATCACTGGGACAGAGGGACCAGGAACCGTTTTTATGTTTTATGGAAACAACAGCCTTCCCAACACCAACGCCATCGCCATAAGAAGAGAACAATTAATAAGTCAGTGACTGTTCAAGCCGCCCTGTCTCCTCTTAGGTGTTTTCCTTCTGGCCTGACTGTGAAGGGAAGTTGGCTTCCTGCCAGCCTCAGGAGAAGTGGGAAAGCTTCGAGTCTCAGAAGGAAAAGGGCTGTTGAAAATAGAATTAGAGCTGGGCAGTGGTGGTGCACACCTTTAATCCCAGCACTCGGGAGGCAGAGGCAGGCGGATCTCTGTGAGTTCGAGGCCAGCCTGGTCTACAAAGTGAGTCCAGGATAGCCAAGGCTACACAGAGAAACCCTGTCTCAAAAAACAGGGGAGGAAAAAAGAAAATAGAATTAGAGAAAAATAAAGTAGTATACACTTGCTATCGACTTTGACCATTAAAACGTATTTCTACATAGTATATGGCTACTACAAATATCTGCTAAAAACCAAAACTTCAAGACCTGGGAGTATATGCTTAGCACACACAAGGCCCAAGCTTCTCTCTCTGGTGCTAAAAACAAAGGATAGATGTGGTGTGTGCCTGCAAGCCCAGGACTCTAGAGGCATAGCACGGCGGATCAATGCAGGTTGAAGACCAGCTTGGTCTACATAGGGAGTTCCAGGCCAGCCAGAGCCGCATAGTAAAATCATCTCAAACAAAAGCAGAGGCTCCCAGGGCTGCCTTTGTGTTTACAGATGCTGAGTGTTCGGTGATGAGTTTGGGGGTTTTGTTTGTTTATTTATTATATTTTTCTATCTTCAGGTATATTTAATGCAAGCAAGTGCTTTAGATTGATAAATTCCTCTGGAATGCAGCCCTGGAAGTAAATTCATCAGTACTATCAAAGCTGGCCCAAGTTCAGGACTTTAACAGCACACTTCAAACCTGTACACAAACCCAACGGCTCACATCCTGGTTTAACTTGGAAGAGAGTAGATTCATAAGTTTCATAAGTAGATCTGAAAATCTGCATAGAGCTATTTCCGTGAGAGATTCTTGTACTTAATGACAAGTCATGGTCCTTTAGCTGTTTGGGATTTTGTCTGTTTTATAAAATCTAGAAGCTGGGCGTGATGGCACACACCTTTAGTCCCAGCACTCAGGGAGGCAGAGGCAGGTGGATCACTGTGAGTTCGAGGCCAGTCAGGTCTACAAGAGTCTAGGACAGCCAAGCCTACACAAAGAAACCCTGTCTCAAAAAAAATTAACTAATAAATTAATTAGGTAATTAAAATAAATCTAGATATTTTTACTTTCATGTTATTTGGTTCCAGAGAACTAGATGGGGAACTAGGAGTAAACCCACCCCTGGAATATACAACATATTCATTTCCTTGTGTCTCTTTTGTTGTTGTTGTTGTCGGTTTTCTACTTAAGAGAGCAAGAATCCAGAAACTACACTTAATATTTTCTAAAAGCACTTTAGATCCATGTTTGAAAGACTTCTAATGTATCATATAGAACACTGTCATAGCCAAAAATAAATATAGAACAAATACTATAAATGAATGACTTGTTCTAAGAGACGCTGTGATAGTGTTACCGTAATTTCTCATATAAGGCACCTTGGTTCTCCTTTTCTCCGCTGCCTGGACTGACCGAGCCACGATACAGGCCTAGAGCTCCTGTGTCCACGGAGTGTGCCGCAACACGAAAGCATGCGCAGTCCCTCCTTAGGGGACAACTTATGGGGTTTGATAGCAGCACAAGAGAGGTTCTGAAATAGAAGTGAACGCATTTGTTCCCATGCGTCCTGGGTGACTGACGTGACTAACATGCTCTGTTTGCTAGGATTACAATCAAACTTAAGGTGACTATGGGGTGAAACACACCCTATCAGGAAGATGGGAAGTGGCTTTACTACTCAAATAAAATTAAATTCCAGGAAACAAAATCCTTAAAGGGGCTGGTCGTGGAGAAGAGGGAAGACAATACGTTATCATTAAAAATCAATCAGATATTTACTAAGTGCCTCTCTGAGGGTTCCTTACATTTCAGCCCGTGGCGGCTCTTGGATTACACAATACTTTCACATGCATTATCCTATTTGATCTTCCCAACAAGCAGGGAGGCCAGAGAGGGATCTAAAGATGAGGGAATTGCATCATAGACTTAAATGTTTCTGAAGACCTCCACAGAGCTGGAGTGGGGAGGGGTGGGGGGAGGAGGGGAGGGGGAGGGCAGTGGGGGGGGGGGGGGTGGAGGAGTTGAGGTCCTCCAATTGTCCTCTGTCACTCTGACCTCCACCAAGTACTGTGCCATATTGTCTGTACAGAGGAGCCCAAAGGAGTAAGACGATGGTCTTGACCTTCGAGGAGCTTATTATGGTCAGGTAGAAAGATATGTTTGTCAATGGAACAAGCAGAAGACTTTTCGTTGTTAACCTGGAATCTGGAATAACATAGGACAGGAAAGTTGGGTTATTTTAATTGGAAGGTAAAGTGCTATAAATTCCACCCTGTGCCTTGAAAAGGAATATGAATCAGATGGATGTTCTGAAGTTTTCCAGCCAGGCCATTACTTTCTTGCACAGAATTTCCTCACCAGGAGGAAAGCCACTGGGCACAGTCCTGCGCAGGTGCATGGGAGCACCCAGATTATTTGGCGTTCTTACTGGCCTCTGTTTTGCTTTGCACTGTGATCTAGAAGCCTATGGGCAGTCATTGTGACCACTGCTCAGCCCTTTAAACCATTAGACAGGGTCCTGTTTTAGGGGACTCTATTTGCAGGGCTGCCCCAACCACTTGGAGCTGCAATATGATGCTGGCATGTACAGATGTTGTAGGCACAGCTGTAGCTGCCTTGGATACATACAGCCCGTATGGTTGGACATGTCTGAGGAGCGGAAGACGGACTTGTTTGGTATGGATAAAGGACCGTGGCCATGGGGGGTCTTCAGAAACTGGCCTTTTTCACTTCCCAATGTCCCTGTATTCGGGCTTAACATTTCCCAAGTGCGTATTTGTCTCAGATGCAAGCTTCCATTCCAAGTATCTGTTCTTTGTCTTTTCAGCCGAGCAGGCCTGTGCCGAGACAGCTGTGGTCCAGTCACTGTGTGTCCCTGCCTTTGTCTCACTGAGAGGTGCACTGCCTGGGAGGCAACGTGGGGCCTGCCAAAGCTTCAGCGAGCAGCTGGCTATTATGTTTGTACAAAAAGTGCCCGTGCCTAGCCAGGTCCAGCAGCCTCATAGGCAGTTCCAAGTAATTGTCTTCCAAAGGCTCAGTGGTGAAGTGGGCCAGCCTAGGGGTGATACCGTAAGATCCTGTCTGCTGTTGGGGAGGCCTTAAACAGCCTCCTGATGCAAATGTGGGCTGCGAGGCACCGTGCTGAGTAAACGTGGTAACTGAGAAACCCTTGGGGGTACCATCAGTGCCACCCACCTCTCTACACTGAGCACTTGAGTACCCATGTGATGCAAGCCTATTGACTGAAGTCCAAGTGTCCAGCCACCCCTACTCACGTCCTCAAAGTTTCATTCTCTGACTTCCTCTTTGAGGATGGAAATGGATTTATGCTGAGTCACTCCAGCTTCCCTTTCCTCCTGTGGACCTAGCTCTGTCCCACACTAGCTGGGCAACCTTGGGAAAGCTACCAGAGAATCCTTGACGCCTTCTGTTCCTGATACGTGGCGTCACGATGATTGTAACAAGTACCTCAGAAACTTACTGATTGATTTGGACCACATGGAGAGCTGAGAACACAGTGTGAGGTGTGCTCTACGCTGTGTTAAGTGTTCGCTCTTTTCATCCGCAGAGCTGCCCACTGAAAGTCTGTTCTGGACACTGCCAGGGTGAGAAGATGCAGCAGGTGGCCGTGGTGGGTGGGTACACAGTCTCTGTGGTAAACCACTGTGCATCTTGTTTGTTCAACAGGTGGGAAGGACTCAGCGTGAGCACTTCGGAATGTGCGCCTGCCTTGAGGAAAGTCACGGCACGAGGACGTGGAAATTTTCAGTCAGATGATGATATAGAGCAGTGTCGGCACACAGTAAGTGGCTAGTGCCATGGAAGCAGTTTCTGTTTTAATTGTTCGGCTGGCAGAATGGATGCTGAGACTGAGCGTGTGGCCGGAGGTTGAGGGCCAGGAGGTGGAGGTGCTCCTGGGGAAATCTTCCAAGAGGCAGTATCCTTGAGCTCAGCTCTGACGGGCGAGTAGGCGTTAGCCAGTAAGAGAAGAGGGCTGAGAGTGTTCCAGGCAGAAGGGACATTGTGTGCCGAGTTAGGGAGGCGTGAAACAGCACAATACTCCAGGCAGGCAAAGTACGAGTGGTGCCCCGTCCTTACTGAGTCGCACAGCAAAGTACGAGTGGTGCCCCGTCCTTACTGAGACGTACAGCGTGTGTTTGTTAAATGAGTATTGGAAGTCGGAGGCTGGGGGATGGAGCATTGCTTGATCAATCTGGCCTGTAGCACCTTAGGGGCTTTTAATTGTTTCCTGTAGTGTGTAATCAGTGCCGTCTCTGTACTGTGTCAACTCTTTTTTTTTTTTTTTTTTTTTTTCCTTTTTTCAAAAATTGAGACAGGGTCAGGGTTTCACATAGCCCAGGATGGCGTATGCAACCAACGATAACCTTGACTTTTGATCTTCTTCCCAAGTGCTGAGATTACAGGCATGAGCCAGCATGACCAGCTTTAGGTCGCGATTGGGTTCCGATCTTGGGCCTTGTGCATGCTAGGGCAAGAGTTCTCTCTACTAAGCCACATCCCCAGCCTCTTCTTATCTTCTTCTACCTGAAGTAAACCCAGTTGTGTCCCCCCCCCCCACCTGCCAGAGTGATAGAGATGAATTACAGGGAAGCTGCTTGGGTCGCAGAATGTGTAGCAGTGCTTTTGTAGGTAAGACATTGCTTTAGATGAAAGGTCTAAGGGCCAGACCCAGCGCGCTGCCTGGGACTGGGTGGCCTACGATACCATCTGCTGGGACATTTCATCCCTGTGGTACACGATTGCTTGTCCTCCCACGGGTTGGCCTACGCTCAGCCAACAGCAGCAGGTACGAGAGAGAAAGTGGAAGTACGCACCTGAGGCTCGGCTTGTGTTCGGCACGGTTGCTTCTGGCACATTCTGGTAGCCAGAGAAAGGCAAAAAGCCAAGCCTGGATGGGAAGGGTCTGGAAATTGGCCCCAGTTCTTGATTAGAGCCGCTGCAAAGTGACACTGTGGAGAGCGGGGAGACTGGAGGGCTTGAAATCACATGCGATCAATCATAATCCAAAGCAGCATGCATTCCAGCCACGGATTTTTTTTAAAAGTCATCTCTGTGGTCTCAAGTGGAAAGATGTATTCGTCATACATGCCTGTTCAGCCCCACCCACAGCTATGAATCATCAGTGTCTTCCACTGAGGGGGACTATTATCCTCCAGCACATGACACATGCAGAGGAGGAGTAGAGTGAGGCTGTCATCTGAGACCCAGACCCACAGTCAAATACCACCTGATGAACTTCACTAGGGAACCAAGGCTCGATTGTTAACCCATTAAAGGTATGAAGCAAATCATTATCACAGACGCAAGCAGCGACTGAACCGAACAGCCTTTGGCACCGGGGTCTAAGCAGGCCCTCAGTAAATACTCTTGTCCACCATTCCAGGCCTGTTACTGTTAGCCAGGTGGCACTAAGATTGGCCACTTACGCCTCTATGTATACTGTGCCTGAACCAACAGACCATGGGACAGCTGCTTTACTCACTAGCCATTCGATGGCTTTTCCCGTTTAATGCTCTCTTTCTTTCTCATGTGCTTGCCTGTCTGCCTGTCTCTGTCTCTGTGTCTCTGTGTCTCTCTCTGTCCTGTCTCTGTGTCTTTGTCTCTGTGTCTCTCTCTGTCCTGTCTCTGTGTCTCTGTCTCTCTCTCATGTCAGGGTACACATGTAGGAGGTCAGAGGTAACCATCATCGGAGTCTTCCACAATCACTCTCTACTTTATTTTTTGAGACGGGTTGTTTCTGATCTTGGAACTCACCAGTTTGGTCAGACAGACTCACTGGCCGGTGAACTCTAGGCATCCCCCTGTCTCTGCCTGCCCACCACTGGGATTACAGATGCATGCCATCATGCCTGACTTTACAAGAGTACCCGACATCTAATCCCAGGTCCTGATGTTTGCACCGCAAGCTTCTTTCCAACGGTGCCACCTCCCTAACCCATTTTCCTCTTCAGTTTGTCAGGACAGGGTATCACCGTGGCGCTCTGGTAGGTAGACTTCCTGCTGTGCCAGTCCTCCCGTTTCAGTCTACCAAGTGTAAGCAAGAGACTGCAAGCAGGAGCCACCTTGTCATACTGTTTTAAGTTTCTTGGCAGAAATCCTTAACTGTTACCAAACTTGTTTCAATAAACAATGTTTGCCATAAAGACCAGCAAGGGTGTCAGAAGCCCCCCCCCCCATGGCAGTTCTTTCCATGCTACCATGGGATGGAGGCAGACAGACCTCATAGGTAGCACCTGTTTCTTAAGAATGTCCTGAAAGGTGAAAAAAACAGACACACACCCCCCAAAAAAACCCACAAGGCTTTGGTTTGAGGATATTCGTTCTGTGTTCCAAAGCCACTTTGGGGTCCTTGGGCATCTGCAGGAAGCTGACGCTGTGACACTGTCTTCCGTGGAGCTGCTGCCATTAAGACTTCTGTAGGAACAGCGTCCGTGGGTGGCAGGAACATGCAGGGGCCCAGGGAACTATTAGACGCCTGTTGACTCAGGCGGCAGGACCAGCTGTGAATGACAATGTATTTTTACGTAGCTACAGCAGAAAGGAACAGGGCTGTTGATATCGCTGAGGTGGGGACAGAACCTGCTGGGGTAATTTGTGGATGGCTTAGTTTATGGGGGTGGGGAGTGAGGTTGTCTCAGGAGGTACAGCTGAAGACGGTCAACTCAGAAGTGCACGCTGGGCGCAATGGCACATGCGTGTAATCCCAGCACTTGGGAGGTGGAGGAAGGAGGATCAGAGGTTCAAGGCCAGCCTGGGCTACGTGAGACACCGCGTGGAGAGAGAGAGAGAGAGAGAGAGAGAGAGAGAGAGAGAGAGAGAGAGAGAGAGAGAGAGAGGAGAGAGAGAGAGAGAGAGAGAGAGAGAGAGAGAGAGGAGAGAGAGAGAGAGAGAGAGAGAGAGAGAGAGAGAGAGAGAGAGAGAGAGAGAGAGAAATTGACTGATTTACTTGGGCAAGTCACATGATGATTAAATGATATGTCCACCAGGTAGAGTGCTTTCAAAGTTAGACCCCAACAAATATTTATTCCTTTCATGTTTCTGTGTCTCCCACCCTCCTTAGGAATGTCTTTTTAAAAACCCACAAATCCTGCCAGCCAGCCAGCTGCCCCTGGAAAGGCGTCAAGTGGGATAAACTTCCTGTTCAGGGGGGCAGGAGCAGGGGTGTCACCTCTGCGGCCCCTCCCCTCCTGCCAGCTCTTCGCAACACACAGATCTTCCCTCCTGCCTGCAGAGGAAGCCCATGTGTTCTCTCAGTCCTACCTTGGCATTCCTTGATGTCTTAGAGAGGCAGATGACCCCGGCTGAGCCAGACAGTCAGCAGCTCTTGATGCTGCTGTGCTTGGAAATTTCCATTCTTTGCTTGCAGCTCTGAAGAAAAAAAAAAAAAATCTAAAGAGCCCAGTAGCTGGGAAATTTCCACAATGGAAAATTTTAACATATTCTTTAGCTCTAAACTATGCAGGTTTATAGACATTATTTTTTTTCCCTTTCTGGTAATTTCCTTCTTTAACAGCAATTTATGAACATGGTGCCACTAGATCTGTGGAAACAGGAGGGCAGGATGACCTAGGGGGTGGGCATAGCTTGCCTAGCAGGAGCCTGCACTATATAACCCTGTGACTACTCAAAGCTTAGAACAACCATCGTCATGAGGCCCACTGGGTAGGAACTCATCCAAATCAGAGCTCGCTTGCCCAGCAGCACTGCAGGGAAATCTGTGTAGAACCTTGAAGTGGAAAGTTGGGAGCCCGACATGGTGAGTCACGTTGCCCACAGAAGCAACCTCCAGTCGATCCCTGAACACATCCTGAACCTAAATGTGAGCTTAGGTTGAGGGTGGGACTAGCCTGCATCGACAATGGATGCTGGTTGTAGAGGTGATGCTGATGCTGCCCTTTCTGAGGACCACGGTGTGCGGCACAGCAAGACCTTCGTCAGCATGCAGCCAGTGCCCCGGTGGTGGCTGAACACTGCCAGAGGGTGGCTGGAGGTGAGCTCAGGTTACAAAGCTGAGGTCTCGGAATGGAACTCAAAGTCCTCTGGAGAGATAGATGTTCCATGCCAGCCTGGGTAAAGGGGCTCTTTTAGACTGAAGGGATGCACAGCATTGCCAGGAGGCTTGGCTTGGAGAATTCTAGAAATCAGGACCTTTCCAGAGAAAACCACTTTAAGCTGGTGATGATTCCTAAGCCGAGCCTGCTTCCTGAATGGTTCTCTAGCAGTGAGGGGAGGTGAATAGCCAGGGTACCAGCTCCTAACACTAAGGGAGTACTATAAACCATAAGCCTCTGAAGACAGGAGTCAGAGAAGCAGTTAGTGCCACTGTTGTTCACTATCACTAAAAGAAAAATTAACAGGGATTGGAGATTTCCTTAACAGATACCTAACCTGAGAGGGAGAGAGAGAGAGGAAGGGACAGGGAGGGAGAGAGAGGGGAGGGAGGGTAGCATCATTAATCTAGGATTTTTCTACCTTGTGATCTGTGATGTGTCTGCTCTGTGCTTTTTAAAAAGCAACACTCGTCCTAGTTTTCACTTTTCATTCAGCCGGGTTTCAGGGTAGTTTGTTAGTCCTTCCTTTTCAAATGAAAGTGACACAGAGGACCCTGCGCGGGGAAGGCAAGGTGGAGGAAGATGATAGTCATGCAAATGTGACCGAGGTCAGAGAGTAGTACCTGTGAGACAGGTTTGATTCATGGAGGATCCTATCTCTATCCTGCTATGCTAGCACCCACATAGTCGTTTAAAATTTTCCGTGGCTTTCGGGATTGCTTGGGGATTTGAACATCTGCAGATTGGTTGATAGCTTTCTTGAGATACTTTCACCCCGAAGCGAGGTATGACTCAGCATGAAAAGGCCATTCCCATGGCTCCGTACAGGAAAGCAGATTGGACTCCTTAGCTTGCTTGATGAGTCATTATTCACCTAAGAACTTGCCTAGGCCCTGCAGTCAATCAAACAATTGGCTTGATCCATTTAAAGTCACTTTTTTTTTTTTTTTTAATTCAAAGGAGCGTTTCATTGCATGCTTCAGGTGAAATTCACGGAACAGAACTCACCATTTTAAAAGCAACTGTAAGAGGCCTACAGTGTCTTTGTGACACTGCACAACTCCCCCTGGTATCCAGCTCCCAAATGTTTTTTTATCACTCCCAAAGGGATGCCTTGTATCCATTAAGCAGCTACTGCCTGATGCTGGCTCCCTCCTTCCGGAACCTAGCCAGCACCAATTTACTTTCTCAGTGGTTTCCAGTCTGGATATTTCACATCCTTGAATTCCAACCATATGTGGCCCTTTGTTAAATCACATCTCCTAACATTGTTGAGTGTTTATTACACGAGACACGTAAACATTACAAGTAGACCAGTATACAGATGAGAAGGCTGGAAGTCAGGGAATTGCCTGAGACCCACACCTTCTGGCCAAGCATACATGGCATCTCTGGTCAGGCCCACTTTCACTAGTGCTTTCCCCAGTTACGGTAGCTGCAGCTCAGCTTCTTTTCTCTCCTTGCAGACAGATGGGTAGAAGTTTAACAACTTTACAGAGCCTTGACTCGAATTCTGAATGCAGTGTTAGTTGCTTACAGCTGCTTTTTCTCTGCAGTGCGGTGAGTCCAGGCAAACTCTTTTGAAGAGCTCATTAAAACTGCTAAAATAAAGTCTTAGAAGCAGGTGCATTCATTAGCAGAAAATGCAGACGATTATGTTAATATCACATTCAGGTGACAAATTTAAAGGCATGAAAATCGTGGAGGATAAAAGGATTTTTCAAGGCTAGAGTTAACGTCTTCCTTTGTGGGACTCCTTGTTCTGTGAAGCACATGACTGGCTACAGCCGTCCAAAGTGGGGAACCTTCGGTCTTAGTTCACAAATATGAAGCTGTTCTGTGATGCCATGTTTCTTTTTTACGATTTCTTGGGTCTCTGGTTATGAAAAAAAAGATGAGGGATTGTCTACAACCCTAGCGCTAGATCCAGCCCTCCGCTGATAAATTATGGTCCACCAGGCCCTCAGGGAGAGGATGCTGAAGGAGATGATCCAGATCTGTCCCCAGGCTGCAGAAGTTGCTCGGTGGTATAGCCCCATACACACTCGGTGGTATAGCCCCATACACACTCGGTGGTATAGCCCCATACACACTCGGTGGTATAGCCCCATACACACTCGGTGGTATAGCCCCATACACACTCGGTGGTATAGCCCCATACACACTCGGTGGTATAGCCCCATACACACTCGGTGGTATAGCTTCATACACACTCGGTGGTATAGCCCCATACACACTCGGTGGTATAGCTCCATACACACTCGGTGGTATAGCCCCATACACACTCGGTGGTATAGCCCCATACACACTCGGTGGTATAGCTTCATACACACTCGGTGGTATAGCCCCATACACACTCGGTGGTATAGCCCCACACACACTCGGTGGTGTAGCCCCATACACACTCGGTGGTATAGCCCCATACACACTCGGTGGTATAGCCCCACACACACTCGGTGGTGTAGCCCCATACACACTCGGTGGTATAGCCCCATACACACTCGGTGGTATAGCTTCATACACACTCGGTGGTATAGCCCCATACACACTCGGTGGTATAGCCCCACACACACTCGGTGGTATAGCCCCATACACACTCGGTGGTATAGCCCCATACACACTCGGTGGTATAGCTCCATACACACTCGGTGGTATAGCCCCATACACACTCGGTGGTATAGCCCCATACACACTCGGTGGTATAGCCCCACACACACTCGGTGGTATAGCCCCATACACACTCGGTGGTATAGCCCCATACACACTCGGTGGTATAGCTCCATACACACTCGGTGGTATAGCCCCATACACACTCGGTGGTATAGCTCCATACACACTCGGTGGTATAGCCCCACACACACTCGGTGGTATAGCCCCATACACACTCGGTGGTATAGCTTCATACACACTCGGTGGTATAGCCCCACACACACTCGGTGGTATAGTGCCATACACACTCGGTGGTATAGCCCCATACACACTCGGTGGTATAGCCCCACACACACTCGGTGGTGTAGCCCCATACACACTCGGTGGTATAGCCCCATACACACTCTGTGGTATAGCTTCATACACACTCGGTGGTATAGCCCCACACACACTCGGTGGTATAGCCCCATACACACTCGGTGGTATAGCCCCATACACACTCGGTGGTATAGCTCCATACACACTCGGTGGTATAGCCCCATACACACTCGGTGGTATAGCTCCATACACACTCGGTGGTATAGCCCCATACACACTCGGTGGTATAGCTCCATACACACTCGGTGGTATAGCCCCACACACACTCGGTGGTATAGCTCCACACACACTCGGTGGTATAGCTCCATACACACTCGGTGGTATAGCCCCATACACACTCGGTGGTATAGCTCCATACACACTCGGTGGTGTAGCCTCATACACACTCGGTGGTATAGTGCCATACACACTCGGTGGTATATCTCCATAACACACTCGGCGGTATAGCCCCACACACACTCGGAAATATGGCCCCCCCACACTCAGCAGTATGGGCCCACACACACTCAGCAGTATGGACCCACACACACTCGGTGGTATGGTCCTACACACACCCAGTGGTATGGCCCCACACACACTTGGCAATATGGCCCCACACACACTCAGCAGTATGGCCCCACACACACTCAGCAGTATGGCCCCACACACACTTGGTGGTATGGCCCCATACACAAGACCCTGGTTCCCACAAGCCCACGAGTAAATCACTATAGGCAATGAGTTTCAGTTTGAACCAAAACTTATTTTTACTGTGCTCTTCTTTTTGCATTTAAAAAAAATATTGAGCATGAAATAAGACTGCTTGAAGTTTTTATTTTGAGGTGTGCATATGTTTTTTTTATTTCCCAAATCTTCTATAATAAATTTGTTTTGAAATACAAAATATCTACTAGCGTATTATTTTTAAAGTATTTAAACATTATAAAGGAGTAGCTTTCTACCATCAGTTAAATTTCCCTATAAAATTGGAATGATATTTAATTGCTTGGGATATGAAAGCTAGAGAAGAAATGTCCCCAGTTCCCTTCTGTTTCCAGTTCTAGGGTGTCTGTGGTCATTCTGGTCATCCTTTCCTTGGGAAAGGAGAGACAAATGTGGCTACACATCAAGTCACTTAATACATATAAATAAACTGTGCAATATATTATTGGATTGTATCAGGTAAGTGGGCATAAACTGAAAGGAATGCACTTGCTACTTGGGGGAAAACAAATAAGAGACTTTTTTGGAGACATATACTTTATTTTTAAATTTTTAAGTTATACACTCTGGGAAGCCTTTGACTAACTACTTTTTTTTCCCTCCAAAATGGTATACTTAAAATGACTATTTCTGATTGCAGAACATAAATACTGAAGCTGCAACACATTTATAAGGCATGGCTACAGATTGTGTGTGTGTGCGCGCGCATGCGTGTGTGCTCATGTGTGCATGCACACACTTAAGTGCATCAACAGTGACCAGCTGAGAGACTCCTTGTGTGTATGACAGTCCGGTCTTTGCCTTCGTTTGCCTTCAGGTCTCCTGTTTTCTTCCCCTGCACATTTCTGTCTTTTCTCTCATCCTCCCGTCTTGGGCTGGGCTGGGTGAATGCACACAGTGTGTTGGATATCGCAGTACCCCTCCCACATACGGGATACGCTCTAAGAGTCAGTAGATCCCCAAAAGCATAGCTAGTACCAAGGCCCATAGTTTAATTCCTTTTCCATCACGACGGAGCACATACGCCATAGCCTAACTTTTGCAGTTTGAGATTGGTAGGAAAGGTAGCATACACAGATTTCTTTTTCTTCTGTATCATTTCATAGAGAGAGGATTTGTTTTTTCTGTAGGTCTCAGAAACCTCAGCATCTACTTTTTTTTTTTCTTTCCTTAGCAACTTAAGAAAGCTCACCTCTCCATGTAAGAGAACCTTCATGGATTCTCTGTTATCAGCACCATTATATCTACAGGCCACTAGTCAGTCAGATCAGGGCTCCTTAAAGGAACCACTGTGATCTCGTGACAGTTAACGTGGTAGCCAAAGTGGCTGCCAAGTGGCTCATGGGCCACTTATAATGCGGATACACTGGCCAAAGGGAGATATATATATATATATATATATATCTCGGGAGAGCATGGTGTGAGCGTTCATCATTACCTTCCAGAATGGCATGTAATTTAAAATTGTATTACACTTTTTTCATTTCTAGAACTTTTCATTTCCTATTTTAAGACCAAGTATTGCTGGAACCCAAGGTAGAGAAAACAGTTGTGTACATGCAGACACACACACATACACACACACACACACACACACACACACACTTCTCTGTGGTTATGAATGCTCTTCCTGAAGCCTTGCTCGGGCCCGCCACACTTGGTGTGGTTCCTGGGA
The DNA here is from genome assembly GCF_903995435.1 of Acomys russatus. Lineage (NCBI taxonomy): Eukaryota > Metazoa > Chordata > Mammalia > Rodentia > Muridae > Acomys > Acomys russatus. The sequence continues at coordinate 11,168,906 of NC_067146.1, read as the reverse complement.
CCTCACTGTGCAGCACTGTGCAGCAGCGTCTTCACTGCTGGACAGCTCCATGTCGCCTACAAGTACTTTTCCACCCACCTCTCCTCCTCCTCTGTTTAACTCTCGGAGCTGGCATTCTCACAGTGATGAAAATGGCAGTGAGTTTTGGAGAAGCAGATTTTGGGTGATGCGTTAAAAGAAGAGAAAAGCCTGAACTGCTCTGCTGGCTAAGTAGAACTGAGAGGTTTTTAAATGATTATTATTTAATGACTTGTAAAGAAATTCATACATTAAAGAGTACAAGAGAAAGCAAGAAACCATCCTATGCTTCATCCCCTCAAGATAACCATTGTGAATGCTTAGGGGAACAACATTTCTACATCATGTCAGATGCAGGAACAGAAGCTTATTTCTTAATTTACTTGGGTTTTTTTTTTGTGTGTGTGTGTGTGTGCAATTGTCCGTGTGCCTGTGTGCGTGTGCTAGACACACATGCCACGGTATAGGGATTCAGCTCTCTCCTTCTACCTTGTTGGTTGGAGGGGTTGAACTGAGGTCATCAGGCCTGTGCAGCAAGCCCCTTCACTCAATAAACCCATCTTGTCAGCCCACTGATTGATTGACAGGGGGACAGGGGGCCTTGCTATATAGCCAAAGCTAGCCTAGAGTTCACTAACTAGCCTGCTTGAATGTGACCTCAGCCTTCTGAGTGCTACGGTAGTTTAGAGTGTTTGGATTTATACATAGAAGCATATTTTTTTGTTTTTTTGAGACAGGGTTTCTCTGTGTAGCTTGGACTCACTTTGTAGACCAGGCTGGCATGGAACTCACAGAGACCCACCTGCCTCTACCTCCCCGAGTGCTGAGATTAAAGGCATGCGCCACCACGCCCAGCCAATACTGCTGAGTTGATCAATGCACACTGCATCTTTGGATTGAATTGTCACACTCTACCCCATAAAAATAAGCAATTATTACATGGTAATTAAAATCAGTTAAAAATAAGATATTAGAACCAAAATAACAGAATTTGCTTATACCTACCTGTAAAATTATCTTTTATTCTCCTGGCTCAATTGTTGTCCGGGAGGCTAACTGCCTCCTTCTGCTAACCTAGGCCTAGGCCTGGAAGCTTCTAGCCTGCCTACAATCTAATCTAGACCTAGAATGTTTCCGCCTCTGAGACTTACTGCTTAACAAGCTCACCCTTGTTCTTTCTGAGCTCTGGGCTGGCTGGCTCAACTCAGCTGTTCTAGCTCAAACTCCAACTGACTTATTTAATCTGGCTTCTTTCTCTGCCTGCAGTTGCTCTGCTTGGCCTCAAACTAACTCAGCAATCTGTTCTAATCTTCTGGCTTCTTCTCGTTTTCTGGCCTGTTCCATCTTCACCCGAGTGCTCTCTCTGCAGCCCATGCTTCTATTACTGTTCTGGTAAAACTGCCTCTCAAGTAGCTTCCCTTTTCTCTCTCTTTTCCTGAGAGTTGGGTGTGTCCTGTTCTGTCACATCTTCTCCGACTCTTCACCTTTTCTTCCATTCAGTTAGACATCGTTTTCAAACATGGCTGCTTCCTTCTACAAACTTAACTTTACCTTCGTTCTAAAGCACACTGCGAAAAGGGTGTGTCTGTTCCTAATGTCTTCAGTTTAGAAATGAGCTTTAGAATGATGGGTTTTGACCGTACTAAATGTTGAAAGCTGCTCTCTGGCTTTTGCACGTTAGGCCACTTTAGTTAGTTGGACATGTCTTTTGACTGGTCAGAGCCTAAATGTATCAATTATTAAACACTCCAGACACTATCCCCAGAGTAGAAGATGAAGGAAATCCATATTTTTGTCTTTTTTATTGTAAGTAAAAGGAGGCCTCAACGATGGCCCATTTTCACAAGTTACAGCACTCTTGTGTGCATTTGCGTGTGCGCATGCACACGCATGTGTGTGGGTGCACTTGTATGTGGGTATGAATGCATGTGGAAGTCAGGGGTTTTCATTGGTTGTCTTCCTCAGTTGCTTTTCGCTTTAAATTTCGGGACAGGTTCTCTCACTAAGCCTGGAGCTCACTGATCCTGTTAGACTGGCTGGCCAGTAAGCCTCAGGGAGCCTCCTGCCCCATCTCCCCAGTAAGCCTCAGGGAGCCTCCTGCCCCATCTCCCCAGTAAGCCTCAGGGAGCCTCCTGCCCCATCTCCCCAGTAAGCCTCAGGGAGCCTCCTGCCCCATCTCCCCAGTAAGCCTCAGGGAGCCTCCTGCCCCATCTCCCCAACACTGCCCCACCTGGCACTATGTGGGTGCTAGGGTTGAATTCCAGACCTTGTGTTTATCAGCGGAACCACCTCCTGGTCGCAGCACTTTTTCAGAGAATACTAGATGTTTTCCCAAGTCCGGTTCTCCTGAGTCACTTTTTTTTTGCAGTGCTACTCTATGCTAAGCAAACTCTCCTGGTAAGCCACCCTAGCCCAGCTTTTACTCTTCTACATTTCTAATTTTTGGTATTTAAAATGTGCATTATTTTTAATCTCATTCATTTATTAAGGGTCTCCTCCTCCGTAAGATTGCTTTGTTGTATACAGCTGAGATGATTTTACTTATTTATTCTTTTATGAAAAGCAAAGAGAACACTCTGTCCTTGCTCCTAAGTGTGCTTTACTAAATCCACATTAGACAAAAATTTAACTGGAAAACTCCCAAGCTTTGCTTTTTTGTACAACAAAAGCCAAGAACCCCGCGGCCTCTGTGCTGTGTGCGTATCCAGAGGACATTGCTGCTAGCCTGAACAGCGGATTATTCCAGGTATTTGGGTGGTGGCTCTCCCATCCCATTTGTATTTGATGAGTACTAATACACAATTACAGGCCGTTTCCTACCTTACTCATCAACTTACAGATGGGTCAAACAGGCCGAAGAAGAAAGCCAGCCACTGCTGGGAGACCCACAGGGCGCAGCAGAGATGATTGCTCCATCACAATTACAGATTTTCCAGTAACAATGACTGCTTTATTTCACTGACCTTAGATTACTAGACGCCCTCGCCATTTTTCCTGAAAGAGCTGTATTAAATAATTTTAGTAAAGAAAATCATAGTTTCACTTTTAATTAATCTCAAACTAAAAGAGATATATAACTATTCTGTTACTAGTTATGCTTGTGTTGTATTTGAATCTGACCACACAAACACACACACACACACCACACACACACACACACACCCCAGCTCATGATTTGAACCCTGTCTCTCAGCTGTTGGCGCTATTCAGGGAGGCTGTAGCACCTTTAGGAACTGAGCTCTATCTCCTAGAAGTAGACCATTTGGGGTGGCCCACAGATATAAAATATCACCTCTACACTCGCCTGCTGATGAAACCCCGACTCCTCCTCTGCAGCCGCCCATCCCCAAGAGTCTGAAACCCCCCAAAACCAGGAGCCAAAATAAGTCCCTCTATGTCAGACATGGCAGCACAAGTGTGTAAAGTAACACTTGGGAGGCTGAGGCAGGACGGCTGTCAATATGTTCCAGGCTAGCCTGGGCTACAGTGTTAGACTCTGTCTCAAAAAGCCCAAAATGACAGCTGGTTCTTGGTGGAGCACGCCTGTAATCCCAGCAACTTGAGAGGCAGAGGCAGGCAGATCTCCATGAGTTTGAGGACAGCCTGGTCTACAAAGTTCCAGGACAGCCAGGGCTACACAGAAAAACCTTGTCTTAACAAACAAACAAACAAAACAAAACAAAACAAAAAACCCAACAATGACTAATTTAATTTTAAAAGGAGGCGCTAGAGAGAGGACTCAGCAGTCCAGGTCACTGACGGCTTTTTTCAGAGGACCTGGATTTAATTCTTGGAACTTATGTGGTAGCTTGCAATCACTTGTTTGTCTATTCCCAGGGCGTCTGACTGCTCTTCTGGCCTCTGAGGTGGATCAGGCATGTATGTGATGCATGGACATACATGTAGGCAAAACACTCATACATGTAAAATACATACATACATACATACATACATACATACATACACAAAATTAGAAAAAATAATAATTTGGAAAGGGAAGGCAGGAGAGAGGGATGGAAAGAGAAGGAGGAACAAAAGGAGGGAGGGAGGGAGGATGGAAGGGAGGGAGTCCTGGCTTCTTAGGTTGTCTGTGTCAGATTCTGGTGAAGCCATGAACACATACTGAATGCACTTGGCACATACTAAGCAATGCTTTGCTTTAACCTGGTGTTGTACATAAGGAGCAGAAGCCACATGATATATAAAATGTTAATGTCCCACTTCAAAATTCTACTCCCTTGTTCTTTTAAATTCTTATTTTTAAAACCCTTTTTATTCTTTGTGAATTTCATATCATGTACCTCAATTCCACTCATGTCCCCTATGTCCCTGTCTCTTTGTATCTGCCCTGGCAACCTCCCCCCCCCCCCAAATTAAAATTAGAATAAAAACAAAATTTCACTGTGGATGCTGCAGTGTGTCATGGTGTGTCCCACAGTCCCCCCCCCCCCCCCGCCTCGCCCTTTGTCCACACATCTTCCTGCAAATGTCCACTACCATGAGCCATTGGTCTGGTCCAAAGCCTCTGGTTTCTGCCACACTATTAATGCTGGATCCTCACCAGGACTCCTCTCAGATTATCTTCCTGTTAGCTTGTGTGATAGCGATCCTGCAGCTGATCAGCTCTCTTGCACACACACCACCACGGCAAGCTCTCCAGCACTGCCCCAGCTAGCTCACCCAACGCGGTTGCCAGCAAAGGATGGAACCAGCTCTCCTGCCTGCCACAGGTGGCGAGGGGGAAGGGGACAAAGGCATTTCTCCCCACCCATGCCACTTAAGGGCAGACAGCAGGTGAAGCCAGCTCACCCAGGCCCCACCCCACTGCTGATAGTCTCTTTTTTTTTTTTTTTTTTTTTACTATTTTTGGTTTTTTGAAACAGAGTTTTCTCTGTGTAGCCTTGGCTGTCCTGGACTCACTTTGTAGATCAGGCTGGCCTCGAACTCACAGCAATCCACCTGCCTCTGCTTCCCGAGTGCTGGGATTAAAGGCGTGCGCCACCACGCCCAGCCTTAGTCTCAGTGTTTTAATGCTTGAAAAATTTGAACTTTGTTCAAAATCATTAAATCAGTGCTTTAAGAAACAGGCTCTTTGTCACGGGCATGAGTTAGTAGGCGCAGCGGGCCTGGAGGAGCCAACATGCCGGTTGCCAGAAGTTGGGTTTGTCGCAAAACCTATGTGACCCCACGGAGACCCTTCGAGAAATCTCGTCTCGACCAGGAACTGAAGTTGATCGGAGAATATGGGCTCCGGAACAAACATGAGGTGTGGAGGGTCAAGTTTACACTGGCCAAGATCCGTAAGGCTGCCCGGGAGCTGCTGACGCTCGACGAAAAGGACCCAAGGCGTCTTTTTGAAGGCAATGCTCTACTGAGACGACTTGTACGAATTGGGGTGTTGGATGAGGGCAAGATGAAGCTGGATTACATCCTGGGCCTAAAGATTGAGGATTTCTTGGAGAGGCGGCTGCAAACCCAGGTCTTTAAGCTGGGCCTGGCCAAATCTATTCACCATGCCCGTGTACTTATCCGCCAGCGTCATATAAGGGTCCGCAAGCAGGTGGTGAACATCCCATCCTTCATTGTCCGACTGGACTCGCAGAAGCACATTGACTTCTCCCTCCGTTCTCCTTATGGTGGGGGCTGCCCAGGCCGAGTGAAGAGGAAGAATGCCAAGAAAGGCCAGGGCGGTGCTGGCGCTGGTGACGACGAGGAAGAGGATTAAATTCAAACCTTCCTGCACTGGAGGACTGTCTAGCTTTCCAGTTGACTAATAAAACAGTTTACACTTGGTTAAAAAAAAAAAAAAAAAAAAAAAAAAGAAACAGACTAATTTAGCCAGGCGTGGTCATCGAAGTCTACAGAGCAAGTCCAGGACAGTCCAGGCTACACAGAGAAACCCTGTCTCAAAAAACAAAAAGAAAAGAAAAAAGAAGCAGACTAATTTCAAGTGTGGGACACTCTGAATGCTACTCTAAAACACCTTCCTGGCGTGTAATCCAGCCTAACTACAAGGAGGAATTTCCAAGACGCCATCGTCAGGATTGTTTTAATAATAAGACTCTTCTTTCAACTGTAGGCAAACAGGTGTTGCTAAATTGTGTGGCTATGGTCAGTTCGTTTTCACTGAACATTTCAGTGCCTTGACATCGCCTAGAAGAATTGTGTTCCTTTGTCCCCACCCACTCCAGTGCTGGGGATTGAACCTGAAGCATGCTGGGTGAATGCTCGGCTGCTATGCCCATCCCCATCCCAAATGTCATCTTTTTAACAGTTCACCTTAAGTTACCTCCCATTTTGCCTGGTGACTCCTTGACTCACACTTTATTTGGCGCCCATCTAAATGTACATGTGGTCAAAAGACCCCTAATAGATATTGGGAGTTATAGGTAGAAATTCAAACTGACTAAAGTCTTAGGGTGAAGGCATCTGCCATGTGGACCACCACAAATCAGTTTACTAAGCCGGCCAACAACAAGTCCTCTATTCTAGTTAATACAGCTGGTACAAGGTTTCTTGGCCTTGGCACTATTGACTTTGGGACTGGTAATTCTCGGTTGTCGGGAGTCTGTGTTTTGCATTATTGCATGGCTGGCTTCATTCCTTAGGTACCAACAGCACTTCCCCCACCCTGTCCTAATAATCAAAAATGTCTCCAGCCATTGCCAGAGTTCTCCAAGGAACGAGAGGATTGGCATCCCCCTCCAAACAGCCCCCCCCCGAACCAGGATGTACATCACGCCTTCTTCACTAGGCTGTGGCGCCTCGGAGGGCACAGACCCTGTCTGACTCATCACTCTATCACCCCCTTCTCCATCAACTAAATTTAGTTTCTGGCACAGAATGCTTCTTGAATGTTCTGAAAAGAACAAAATATCTCCAGGGTTCCTCTATTGTCGTCAGTCCTGCACCGCAAACTCGGAATGGGAATAAGGCAACCTGGATGAGTCATCTAACATTTTGTGTGTTTGCGTGCGCAGGTAACACGTGCGCATGCGTGCAGAGGCCGGAGAACCAGCTCGGGTGTTTCTCCTAGGCTCTGCCCGCTGGAGTTACTACTTACATCCTTAATTATGTATCCCTTTAAACGTTGTTTGTTTGCTTTGAGATAGGGTCTTTTACTAGCCTGAAACTCACCCAGTAAGGTAGGCTGGCCAGCCAGTGAGCTGCACGGATCCACATGCTCTGGCCTTTTAGACCATGGCTTCTGTGGGTCATAGTGCTCGCAAGGCTGCCACTTGGTCAAGTGAGATCTGTCTTCGGCCTCCTTTCTAATCTCTTTACTATGTGACTAGCCGACCTGTCTGTAAAGCTGTAGGCCTGCTTTAGTGCCTGCATTTGTAAAGGCTCAACCTGTGTTTCAATCATGTTTTGTGTAACGCTACGTCATCTAGAGGAGACGCTGGTCATTCTGGCCATTCCAAATTATAATGGAAGCACTCAAGCCCCAGGGACATATTCTTGGGCAGGAGTGGGGGCCTTTTTGATTTCCTGCATATTCCTTGATTAAAAGAAACTCATGTATTTAGGGGGTTGTTGTTGTCAGTTTGCTTTGCTTTGCTTTGTTGTTTTTGTTTTTTGAGACCGTTTCCCTACACAGTCCTGGCTACCCTGGAGCTCACTCTATTGATCAGGCTGGCCTTGAGCTCACAGTGATCTGCTTGCCTCTGCCTCCCTGAGTGCTGGGATGACCGCTGTGTGCCACTGAGTCCTGCATAGACTTAGTTTATCAATGGGAAATCTGAAGTTCATATTCCTTCTTGTTATGTGAGATGTAGGATGTCTCAACGGCTCTCCAGTGATCTAAGTAAGGAACGATGATTTTACTTGTATTCCTGGAAATTGCCAGAAGGTTTAAGGGGAGGGGAGGGTAAAAAGAATGAGGAAATTTTCCCTGTGGGGAAAACAAAAACATTTTCGTGCTGTGGAGGTTTCTCATGAAAGGAGGGTTGGCCAGCAAGTGGCTGCATCTGAGCAAGGGGGATTTCCACATTTGGGGAAACATGGTAGTAATTAATGACTTTGGAGAGCCAAGAAAGTAGACCATGTTGGAAAAATAGTATCTTCAATGGCCAAGTCATTGTCAACTGGTGGGTCCCGAAAATAGGATTGCTTTAGAATGAAAACTTTTACTTGTGGCCGATTACCTGTGAGCCCTCTCTCCCATGGGTCTAGAGCGTACTGCATCCCTGGCTGTGGGCTTCTGAGCCAGCCCCTGCCTTCCTTCTTTGATTTTGACTGTGATGCTCGGATCTAGCCAGCAGGACTGTATCTGTTCGAAGAGAGACTGATTATTGGGAACCCTGGAGCAAGCGCAGGGAATGAGATGGCCTGTTCCCAGTGCAGCTATCATCAGTCGAATGTTCCACATCCCAGGCCTTGTTCTGAGAACATAGGACACTTACCCTGATTTGGCCTGAGTAAACCTTGACTCGGGGCATTTGAGTCACTTGTCTAGGACTGTGCCATTTTCACGACCAAGCTCACAGCATACAGGCTCTTCCTGTATGGAGAGCCGACCCCTGCACTGGAGTGCTTTCACTCTGGATACAACCTCTGGCTTCTTTAACTGCCGCCCTTTTCTCTTCCCTGCACAGCCTTGTTTAAACTGCGTCTGCTCTTGAGTTGAGCTCATCAGAGTGTCCATGGTTACCTCTCATTTTCTGGAGCAGGAATCAGGGCTGGCAGATCCAGTATTGCTCCCTTCTCCATCCACTTAGGGAGGATGTGTGCTCAGAGTCCTTGTGACCTGCTTTGAGCCTTGCTTTCATCTCCTTCATCGGTTTTATTAAAATGGGTATGATCCCTCTTGCCTCTTCTCTCATGGTTTTTCTCAAGATTAGAAATAGCTTGCCAGATTTCAACAGAATTTTCCAAGGAGAAGGTCATTTTTTTCAGGAAGGAAAATAAAGCTTACAAAGGAAAAAAAAAGAAATCTCTGAATTTGAAAAGTAGATGCGGGATCCGGTACAGCATCAATAAATTGAGCAGACTGTTCTGTGCATTGACAAAGCTGCAGGTTAAAGCGTGTCCTCCCTGAAGCAACATTTCCATGCTCCTGAACCATATGACGGCTCTAAAGTTAGCTCTGTCCTGTGAGTACAGGAAGCACGACAAGGCAAGCATAAGGAGGGTTCTCGATCAAGCTGCAGCGGGTATTGTATTTAATACGAACATCACAGCATTCGGCAGTAACTTAGCACATTTCTGCTCAGTCAAACCTGTAATGTGCCCATTAGGGCTTAACACTGCCTTTAGAATATTTCTTAGGAATAGCCAGGAAGTGTTGAATTTATTTCAGGTTGGGGAAGCTGAGCAGATGTATTTGTTTTCTACTGCTGTGGGACAAATTACCACAGGTTTGAGAGATTGGAACAACACCCCAGATATTCAGTGGGTTTTGCTATTCCATAGGACCTAGGAGTAGAGGTGGCCTTTGGCTGTATTCTCTGCTTAAGATCCTAAAGATGAAAAGAACAAAGGTATCAATTAGGCTTGGCTTTTATCTAGGTACCTGGTGTGTGTGTGTGTGTGTGTGTGTGTGTGTGTGTGTGTGTGTGTGTGTGTGTGTTTGTAATGTGAGCTGCTTCTAGAATCTACAGACTCCTGGGTCCCTTCTTCCTTGATTTCTCCATCCTCACGGCCAGCAAGCACCTGCGTCTTTCCCCTATGTGGAATCTGAGCTTCCTCTTCTGCCAGCCAAGGAAAATGGTTCCTTTAAAGTACTCACTTGATTGGTCCAGGCCCACCTGGATAGTCTCCATCGGTTCAAGTAAACTCAGTTGGGACTAAAATCCCTCAGAGACAGCAGTCTCTAGGGTTTCTTTCACTGGATAACCAACCAGTCCCAGGCAGCCATCTTCACAGTTTGCCTACTGTAGTGAAACAGATACTGGATTAACTTGAGATACAGTCTGGAAACAGACTCTTGATAGGGCAGAGTCAAAGAATTTACGTTTTTAAAAATTCCTTCATCGTTTAGTTTTCAGATATACATGTAGGTCTTATTTTGGAACACACAGTGCTTCAAGGGCTTGTGGGTTTCTGTGAGGTGGAAACTAGGGTTAAGGTGGAAGTGAGGTTTCTAGTAGATAGTGGGGAACATTTTGCTACAGATAAGGAAGGGACAGTGGCTAAGATTTTGAGGGGCCCAGAGCAATAGTTTGTTTCTATTTTAATATATTTACTGAAGACCGTTGAAGATGGTAATTCTTTCATTATTTTCGTGGCCTTGTTCGGTTTTCACAGTACTAGGAATTGAACCCAGAGCCTTACATGTGCTTGGCAAGTGGCCTGCCACTGTGCTCCAGCTTCAGCCTTTCTATTCCATTCTATGAACAATTCTAGAAGTGCAGACATAAAGGGACTTTGTGTATGAGAGCGTGTGTGCACATTCGTGTGACTTATGAGTGATACTTGAATAATTTTTTTCTAAATATAGGTGCATTTTGGCTGTTTGAATAAGCTTTACCGGGATGTTGTGCCCCTGGTGTGGGTATGAGTGACCTTCATTTTAACTTCCATGTGCTGTGGCCTGCAAGTATACTATAAGTCTGCAGCACTGTCTGAGTTTTGGGCCCTGCTGATTGCTGATCTAAAGGTCTGAGCCCACAATAGGCCATCTTAGAAGTGAAGAAGCCAGGACAAACCTGAGAAGACCATAGAAAGAGAGAGAGAGAGAAAAGGAAAAGCCATGTTCATTTTGTTGGCCTTGTCATTATTTTTGCTGAAAGAGCTAGTTAATGAAGAATTTTTAGATTTTGGTTAGAGAATAGGAGATAGCTTTAGCCTTTGGAAAGAACATATGTAAAAACATGAAAATATAAGAAAAAGGGCAAACATCTCAGAGGCTGAATGTTTCCATCTTTTCTCAAGAACATTTAGGCTTTCCCCTTCTTGAAATCATGACCAAAAAGGCACGGAACGAGGACATTTCCCACATGTTTTTTCGAACTCTCCTAGGCATTCAGAAAATGGTGAGAAATCCTGCTATCAAGCAGAGAGAAAGTTCATCTGCCGTATCAGACAGTGAGTAATGGGACGTAGAGCGCCAGTGGGGCGAGAGGCCAGGCTGGGGTATCAGTTAGTGATACTTGGGATATCTTAGAGCAATATGTATTTTGTGTCTTTTGACTAAGTGACTGTTTTTTCATAGTCGATCACTTCATGGATGCTGATAATATATTGCAGATGTTATATTTTTACTCCAAAAGCTTGTACTTTAAAATCTCCCCCTTTCATGGCCGCCTTCAGTCATTCATCCGGAAAGGTCTGTGAGACCTTAAGAGGTCATCATTTAGGTACCAGGAGCACATTGGTAAGCACAACAGATGAAGCCCATTCTCGCTGGGAGTTTCTATCCTAAGACGAGGGCTTAGAAAACACAGCAATCCTTACTTTTCATGAGGTGCTACATCTATGTGTATATCTGTTGCCATGACAAACACCCTGACCAAAGGGTTTCTTAATTTGGCTTATAAATCCAAGTCCACCATTTTAGAAAAGTCAAGGCAGAAACTCGAGCAGTTAATGACGTTCACAGCCCAGAGCTAAGTGAGAACAAACACATCCTTGGTCATGGCGAGGTGACTCCACGCTTGCTGAGCTTCCAGAGGGCCTGAGTTTGGCTCCCAGGACCCAAGTCTGGGAGTTTGCAGTCACCTGTAACTCCAGGTGTAGAGAGTCCGCGATGCCTTCCTCTGGGAGCAAGGACGGAGCCTTTAACTTCCTTTCCTTGGCTGTCCTCTCTTCCTCCTTGCTGACAGAGCCCTCCCTTGCTTAGAACAACAATACACCCCCCCAAGTGATGCATCGGGATGCTTGACTCGGTCATAAAAGTCCCATTCTCTTCTGATAGGCACTCAATTCCCCATCTCCTTTGCAGCTAAGGGAGTCTTCTTCCTAGCTAATGAGAGCTGGATGAAAGCGTCTAGGGTTACATGTAGCTGTCTGGAATTCCATCGCAATCGTTGGAAACCTGGTAGACATCCTGATTTTAAGGCAAAAGGCATGAAGATTAAAGGTCAGCATGTTCAGTGGCTGAAGCTCTGCAGTTGGTCATCTATTAATCTTACGAAGCCCCAGGCTAGCCTCAGACTTGCTTTGTACTTGAAATCTGAGAATGAATGAAAAGCTTTGGCTCCTCCTGCCTTTCCCTCTGTAGTGCCAGGATGACTTGCACTGTCACTGTCCTGGTCATGCGCAGAACGGGGGACCGAAGCCAGGGTTTTGTGCATGCTAGACAAAGCACTCTGTCCACTCCTCTACACTCCACCCCAAACATCTTGTTTGTTAAAAACAACTTAAATGTTAACCTCCCTTTCATTATTTTATCAAGCACAAGAAGTTTGAGGACACAAGCAAGAATTGTCCTTTGACTGTGTCAGTTTTGAGATGCTCTTTAGATATTTATGTGCGAGTAACTGTCCTGCGCCTTACCTTCCACAATGGAACAAGTTCTAGACCTTTTAAGCCTGCATACAGAGACGTGTAGCATATGATTATAGTCCTAGGACAAACCCATAAATGTCAGGGTGAGAAAATGGCAGTGGCTATAGAGTCCCCAAATTAGAAGTTGGAGCTTGGTGCATACAACTGACTCTTGGAGGCCTGAAGAGGCGGCTCAGTGGTTAACAGTACAAACGGCTCTTGCAGAAGGTTCAAGTCCAGTTCCAAACCACCTGCAACTCCAGCTCCAAAGAATCCAGTGCCTCTGGTTTCCCTGGGTGCCTGCACTCCCCTATACATACCTACACAGGCACACAGACACAGACATGTACATGTACGCACACATGCACATAATTAAAAGATAAAAATACTTTTTAAAAGCTGAGTCCTCTCGCATAATGAAGTTAGCAAGGCTGAAGTTAAAACAGAAAACACAGTTAGGCTTCAGTGGTAGAGAAAATGTACTCTGAGGCCCGGGAAGGTCTCTGCATTTCCAGCAACCTTCTGTCACCGTGGTGGGACAACACTGTCTTAGAGAACTTGCTTCTGTTAAGACGCTCTCTTTCCTATGTAGCGCAGCCTGTGTGTATTACTACAATTCTCTCCCTCCCACCCCACCCCCCCCCCCATTACATAACAAATAGTCTTGTGAAATTTCCTCACTACCTTATCAAGGAACCTAAAGTACGCCAAATTGAGCTTTTAGCACAGATTCTTGTTGCTGATAAAAATCAGAATCCACAACCCAATCACACCTGTGTCCATTAGCGCTCTTACCGAGGGCTGTACTTGCTGTTTTGGTCATTATATCTGCTGATGCTTGTGTTTCCCCCCTAAACACTCTCTCTCTCTCTCTGTATTCTGGATGGTTTTGACTCCATCTACAGAAAAGAACAAGTGTGAGTTGTTGAGGGGTTTTGTTTGGTGGGGGTAATTTTTTTTTTTTTTTTTTTTTTTTTTTTTTTTTGGCCACTGGCTTTTCAGAAATAGCTATTGGTTGTGGTTGTTGTTGCTGCTGCTGTTGGTGGTGGTGGTCTCTCTCTCTCTCTCTCTCTCTCTCTCTCTCTCTCTGTGTGTGTGTGTGTGTGTGTGTGTGTGTGTGTACATGAGTAACCAAGTCTAAAAACATGTCTATGCAGGCTAAATACCTTTGTAGTCTACCCATCCTGTGAGTCCACGGTCTCCTTGGGGGCTGTTGGCTTTGCATAATCTGCTTTCTCATTCTCCCCGCTTATCAGTGGGGTGAGGGATGGGGCCCATCGCCTTTCACTTTGTCTTTCCCTGTTTATACCAACCAGCTCTTGTATTTGTTAAGCACTGTTTTGGATCTGCATTAATTTTAAGTCCCCTAGGAGCACTGTGTTCCCAAACATTGTATTCTGCACTCTCATGCTCAGATCACTTTGTGTGGTGCCAGACACCTCCTGGGATCCCAGGAAATGTTCTTTCTTTCTTGAAAAAAAAAAAAAAAGATGGGCAATTACTCTAGGATGCCCATAAAATATCTTTTCCCCCCGATGAGTTCCTCTTGCCTTTTGTTTATCCCCACTGACATAAGACAGCATATCGACCGAGAGACCCTGAGGCTTTGGGAGGACTGCCTAGGCTCTACACACAACTGCACAAGCAGAGGTGGATACCAACTAGCCTTCCAGGAAAGAAACAGTGAAAAGCCTTGGAACAGGAAAACTCCTGGCTGTACCTGTGAAATGTTGGGAAGATGGCAGCCGCCTTACCAGGTGGGCCTTAGCGCCCTCACTGTGGGAAGCGGTTCTTTAACCACAGTGAATGCCCTTCCAGACTGTCTGCTAGTGGCACAGGCTGCAGGTAGCAGGGGCTTCTGTGCAAATACTCAAGCCAGCTGTGTTCACATTTCCCCTCTCTCCGCTTCCGGTCTTCCTAGGAAGCAAAGTTGAGCTTGCTTCTGAATTAAGCCAGGACAGAATAGGACCATGGACAGTGGTCCCGCTGCCAAGCCCCAGTCAGCAGGAAAGCCAGCATTCTGTGTGGCAAGGAACCCTGGGAGAGGGGCTTTGCGCAAGCGTGATATGCTTTACCCAGGGGTCACTTCTCTTTCTCGGAATGCCTTTGGGACGACAGGTTCTTCCAGAGGCCCAGATTCCCTATACAAGCTTTCAGCTCCTGAGTCTGTCTCTCTCTCTCTCTCTCTCTCTCTCTCTCTCTCTCTCTCTCTCTCTCTCTCTCTCTCTCTCTCTCTCTCTCATACACACCCAAATCTCATTTTTGCAAATCTAGCTCCTAAAAATGTTTAAATATATCTTCATTATGAAACATTTCAAACAAACAGAAAATGCTTTAACAGACATCTGCACTTAAAACACCCACCCGAACAGATCTTCATATTTGAATTACTTGTGGATCTGTCGTAAAGCATCTGTAAGTATTGTTGACTCACCTTTCTCTCTCAGTCTCTTTCCTCCTTCCTTCTCTCCCCAAAAGTTGTTACAAATCATGCCATTCCCATGTGTGCAGTTATGCTTCCATTATATAGATCTATTGATAAACAATATATCGTATTACTCTGTGCAGTATACAAATATAAAATAAGTCACCACCATGTGTTGTTTATTCATCATTAGTTTTTAGATTTCATATTGTAACCCATTGTAATGGGCCCATTTCTTACAACTGCTGTAAATGTGTGCCTCCTTTGACTATCTCTGTAAGTTACTCGCTATTCTATTACTTTAAGGACTTGCGTGTTATTTTTAGTTTGCTATTTGCTCTACCAAACAATGCTGCAATTAACATTTGCATACCAGTCTCCCAGGCACGTGATGCTAGAGATTTTCCAGGCCAGGGCTTCAAATCCTGCAGTTGCTGACATGGGCTGGGGGGGTGGGGTGGGGTGAGGGGGGAGGTGGGGCAGTGTTGTGCTTCCCTGTCAGTCAGCATCCCTCACCTCCTCCCACATGGTCCCTCAAGCACCACTGCTTCCTGTGTGTGACAGCAAATCTCATCTCCAAACACTGGCTGAGTTTCCCCAGGGGAGAATGCCCCTTGACTGACTCTCAATAGTCCAGGCAGTGGACCCAGCTGTCAGAGTGCTGGGTCTCACCATTGATTTTCATACACATTTTCATTTTGTTTCCCCAGGAGTTCTGTTTCTCTGTATCTTGTTAACATCAGATATTTTCGGAATTAAAATTTTTGTTGCCAATTTATGGGTATGAAAAGATGACTTTTCAGGCTGGAGAGATGGCTCAGAGGTTAAGAGCACTGCATGTTCTTCCAAAGGTCCTGAGTTCAATTCCCAGCAACCAAGTGGTGGCTCACAGCCATCTATAATGAGATCTGGTGCCCTCTTCAGGTGTGCAGGTGTATATGCAGGCAGAACACGGTACACATAATAAATAAATAAATAAATCTTAAAAAAAAAAAAAAAAAGAGAAGACAACTTTTAAGTTTTGTTTCGCTATAGTTTCTACTGATAGTGAACATTTTCATGTGTGTTTGCCCTTTAGGTTTCCTTTCCCAGTACTTGCCTATTCAAAATTTTCTTTCTTGCTTGCTTTTTAAATTTCTCTTAGGACATCATTTTAGGTTTTAAAACTATAGTCACTTCAATAATTTTTACATCTTGGAAACTATCTCTTAAGTCAATCTTACTTTGTTAAGGACATTCTTTTATTTTGAGTTACTGAAATATAACAATACTGTCTTTTATGTTTTATACTTTTGTGTTTTATTTAATTTCTTTCCCATCCCAAGTGTGTAAAGATAACCCGTATGTGTTCTGAGGAATATATACTTTTACTGTTCACATTTAAATCTTTCAGTCAAGTTAAGTTGTTGTGGAGTAAAATAGTATAGGCATATACAATTATTCCAACACATATCTATTCAACAGTTTGTCTTTGCAAATTTATTTTGAAATTTGTTAGAACAATATCCAGACTTAGTATTTTTCTTCAGGAGCTTGGCTCTCATGGTAGGTTATCTGAGCAGCTAATAGCATCTCTTCCTCTGGCCAGCTGAAAGCATCTCTTTTTCCTTTCCAGCTGGGATTTCCCATTGTTCACGGGCATCTGTGGACCCACCCCCTCTACCCTATGTAGTCTAAATTCGTCCTATCAGAAAGGGCGCAGGCATGAGTCTAGCATTTCTCCAGTGAGAACTACGTGGAGTTATGTTAAAGTAAGAGTGGAGGGAATAAGTAAGGTTCCTCTTATTTTTAGAAGGTACATAAGAAAGAGATTTACCCTTCCTGTCCTTGTATAAAATTGGAGGAAAATACAACGCCTAATACTGTGGCAGCATCTTCCCACCAAAGGAGACACACTGGAAGCTGGCTCAGAGACTGGCTGAGCGGAAAGATGAAAAGGCCCCTGGTCCTGATGCCATCCAGTGGTGGCAGTAGCCAATACTGGATCACCTGTGAGCTGAAATCATTCATTTCTTACTGCTCAAGTCACTTTATGTTTTATTGCCTGTTACAGCTACATTTTGAACTTTTATATATATATATATATATATATATATTTTGTCATGTGTGTGTTGAATATGAAAGTCAGAGGTCAATTTGTGGGAGATGTTTTTTCCTTCTACTTTGTGGCTCCCAGGGGTTACGCTCAAGTTGCCAGGCTTTGTGACCAGTGCCTTAACCCACTGAGCCGATGTCTCCACCCTGAACTATTGTATTCAATGTGAGTTTTGTGGTCATTGCTCCATGTTCCCAATCAGATTGGGAATTTTTTTATGTAGAGTGTGTATCAGAAGTACACGTTAGCTTGGGGAGACCTAATTCCTCATGATAATATTACATTCACGAATATCTTTCATATTCAGTGTTTAACGCTTTGGTAGAATCTGTTGGATTTGGGGAACAGGCCACTGAGATTGGATCTTGATATGTAGCCTAGGCTGCATCAAATTTTCAATGCTTCTGTCTCAGCCTCCTGAGCGTTAGATTACAAGTGTCCCCGGCCCTGCTTACTTTTCTTCATAGACAGTTAGAATTAACAGTTCCCTTGCCGTGTTGGGATAGCAGGTAGATACAGCCGCGGAGATACGTTGATTGTAATTTTCCATCTTGTGTGTTCCCTAATGCAAGGATCATCAGCAGACTTTCAGCAACCTTCTCGGCTCTTTAACAGCACAGTATGCGTGTGGGGACATGGGGTAGGGGGTCTCACCCTATCCTGGATGGTTAAGCACTGGGTCTGGCTTCCCACCCACTCTCCAATGTTCTCTATCAGCTTTCACACACAGAGACCAATCAGGGCTCTGTCTTCAGCCCCATTCTTCACTTTGCATTTCTGGTTCATAGAAAAGTTTTATATATTGGACCAATTTTTTTCTTTTGTATTTTAAGAACTATTACGATATGGATATAGTTGGCATATATCCTCCCGGAACTTCTGTGCTGAAGTTTAATCCTCATTTTGAGACATTAATAGAGTTGCAATTTAATCTAACTGTTGGCCTTGAACTCACAGAGATCTGCCTACATCTGCCTCTTGAGTGCTGGGATTAAAGGTGCGCGCCACCAGTGCCGAGCTGTGTGGATGTCCTTCAACTGAGCCGACCACATTTCAAGTCCGTGCCTGGCTTCATCCAGGTAAGTTCCCATGGACCAAGGAGACCTCCGGTGAGTCCTCCGAGTCTTTGCAGTATCATGACCTACAGAGCAGAAAGGAAAAGAAAGGAGTGACAGGTGCTGATTTCCAACAAAGAGGGTGGGAAGGAATTGTCAGTGATATTTCATCTAGAAAATGAATTTTGATCAAAGTCTAGATTTTTTTTTGTGCTCCTCTCCTTATATAAACTTAGTATGTAAATATAATCAAAATAACAGTCATTAACATTGCAAAACTTATTTATTAAAATATGTAAAGCAGACAGCTGCAACAGTGGTGACTAAGAAGTATAAAAATACTCTGTTTAACAAGTTTTTCTGAACTCCTACTATGTGCTCACACCATACTGGAAGTAGGCCTACGAGGAGAAATAACACAGGTCTCTGTAATTAAAACTGAGTTGGTGAGCTGGGTGTGGTGGTGCACACACCTTTAATCCCAGCACTTGGGAGGCAGAGGCAGGTGGATTGCTGTGAGTTTGAGGCCAGCCTGGTCTACAAAGCGAGTCCAGGACAGCCAAGGCTACACAGAGAGACCCTGTCTCGAAAGACAAAACCACAAAAAAGAACAAAAAAAAAACCTGAGTAGGTGGGCTGGAGAGATGGCAATTAAGCAATTAAGAACATTGGCTGTTCTTCTAGAGGACCTGGGTTTGATTCCCAGCAACCACTCGGCTGCTCACTACCTCCTGTAACCCCACTTCCAGGGGATCTGATGTCCTCTTCTGACCTTTTCAGGCAAAGCATCTACAATATGAAATAATAATTAAAAATTAGAATTGGTCCTATATTTATTATAGAACAAATATAACAGGTTTTTTTTTTTTTTCTGAGACAGGGTTCCTCTGTGTAGTCTCTGCCTCCCAAGTGCTGGGATTAAAGGCG
Source organism: Acomys russatus (assembly GCF_903995435.1). Lineage (NCBI taxonomy): Eukaryota > Metazoa > Chordata > Mammalia > Rodentia > Muridae > Acomys > Acomys russatus. Next base: position 11,149,957 of record NC_067146.1, on the reverse strand, counting down.
TGCGCCACCACGCCCGGCTAGGATATATTTCTTAAAAGAGTGTTAGTTTACGAGCTAGAGAGGCAGTTCCATTGTTAGGATCATGTGTTGCTCTTGCAGAGGACCTGAGCTCATGTCCCAGCACCCAGGGCAGGATGCTCACAACTGCTTAAAATTACAACTCTGTTCTGGCTGACTTAGGCACTGCAGTCACATGCACATTATGTGTGTGTGTGTGCTCACACAATTAAAAACAAAATAAAATCTTTTTGAAAATTGGTGTTAATTTAGCTGGGCATGGTGGCTCACGTGATCGTGGCCACAGTGTTTTGAGACAGGGCCTTTTATCAAGTGACCAAGGTTAGGTTTCCTAGGGTGGAGCGCCCCCATGACTGGAACAGGGTAGGGGGGTTTTATAAGAAGAGAGAGACCAGAAAGCACACACATACTTTGTCTCTTGTCATGTCAAGTTCTGTGCCACTTTGCACGTGTGGCAGCTAGAAGGTTATCACCAGGTGCAACAGAAGTTTCGACTCCCACAACTCTAAGCTAAACGAACCTCCTTTCTTCATAAAGATCCCAGCCTCGTGTATTTTGTTAGAGCCATGCCAAACAGGCTAATAAACAGCCATTGCTTTGTGTTTAGAACAACAAGGGTTTCTAAGGCTTAGGACTGTGCCTCCATGAGACATATACAGGTTGAAGCCGGAAGATTGTGAGTCCAAGGCTAGCCTAGGCTACACAGCAAGATCTATCCAGGAAGAAGAAGAGAAAGAGGAGGGTAACTTTCAAGAGATGTTGTATGCCTCTGTTCTTAGCAGCAGTATGTGCAATAGCCAAGAGGCAGAGGCTCCCTGTGTCCCCGGATGAAGAATAGAGACGTGTACATAGGATGCTATGTCATTCGGCTTTAACAAAGAAGGAAATTCAGAGGTGTTAGGATACGGATGAACATTGAGAACATTGAGCTCAGTGAAACAAGCTAATCACGGGGAAGAGAAGTCACTGTATACTTTTACTTATATGAGTGCCTAAAATAGAGTCATAGAATCTCGGTCGCCAAAGCCTTCACCATAAGTGACATCGGAGTTACTTAATGGGTATATAGTTTCCGTTTTGCAAGGAGAAGAATTCGTAGAGACTGGCCTGTTAACAGTAATGAATAATGTTTTACCACAAGGTTTTAGTTAAAAGAAATAAAAAATAAAAGTAAAGAGCGGAGGCTTACTACAGGCAAGGGGCTGTGGTGTTCACACAGAGGGTCTAACGGAGGGCCTGATACAGCGTAGGTACTTGGCTAATATTTTGCCTGCCTTTGGCTTCTCCTCCCTCATCCCACATCCCATGCAGCCGGACAAGGGCCAAGTGGTTCTGGGAGCCAGTTCAGCAAACAGAGGCTCTTCTCTCCTCAGGGCACAGAGGGGAAGAATTTCAAATATTTGTGATCTGATATTTGTCCTGGTCACAGCAACCCTTCCTTATGCCCAGTTACGCTCATCCAGGCTCAGCTGGCATTTCAGCGTCCTAAAGATAGATCCTGTTTCTACTTCCTAAAGCAAAATAGAATTGCAGTGGACTTTGTAAGGAAGAAAAAAAAAAAACATGGAAGAAAGGCTTTGAGATGCAATCATGATTGGGCTTCTGGGCGCTGCCTGCAGCCCCACACAGGAGGAGGGTGAGGTAATTAGCATGTATCTGCAGTTCTGTACTTGTCTTTGTCCCTTCACTGGCTCTGCCTCATCCTCCTGTGCTTATTTTTTTCCCCCAACTTGGCCAAAAATAGAGAGACACAAAAAAGTTTCCTTGTACTTTCTTTGGCTTTTCTAGTTTTTTTTTTTTCCTCCCCTGTTGCATTTGGTTTCTTTTTCCATGGTCTTTCCTTTTAATTAACACCTGCTAGCCCCTTGCCCCGATATGACTGTGCTCTTCTGTGGGACCCTGCCTGAGTGGTGTGTGGGTTCCTGAGCCGAGAGGGATTCCCCCATGAGAGGATTGTGTTTCCGGTGCCCGGCATAGGGCAGAGCTTCTTGGTGGCTATACTTGGTCTGGGTCCTGCTTGTGTGTGTTGTTAGACTTCAGCATAGAACCTCCCTGGGGGCAGAAAGTATCAGAGTTCTTTGCCTCTTTGTGTGGTTGTGGGAACCAACTGAAGACTCTGGCCATCCTAGAACCAACCACAGTGTCCAGGCCTGGCAAGTTGTTCATGTTGCTTTTTAGATAGTATGTCCCTGTCCCTTTTAGTTTCACTTTGGAACTTTGGAAGAGCAGCCACAGCCAGTGTTCTCAGCCTCTAAGCCATCTCTCCAGCCCCTTCTTTTCTTTTCTTTTTCTTTCTTTCTTTTTTTTTTTTTTTTTTTTTTTTTTCTCCCTGAGACAGGTTTCTTTGTGTAGTCTTGGCTATTCTGGATTCGATTTGTAGACCAGGCTGGCCTCGAACTCACAGAGATCCACTTGTCTCTGCCTCCCCAAGTCCTGGAATTGCAGGCGTGTGCCACCATGCCTGGCCCTGAGTCCACATTTTTAACCACTTGTCTTTGCTGCTTATGTTTTATGTACTGTTTCCTAGATTTCCTTTAAAGGTTTCATGTCTGGCTTTATGAAATGTCTCCGCCAATTCGTAATGTCTCACGTTGGGCAACAAATACATACCTCTGAGCCTTCTGGGGAGCTCTTGGCACATCCATTGGCAGTCATATCCACAAGGCTCCCCCCTGTAGAAGACATAGAATCTGACCTTTTCTTTTTTCCAGGAACCAGAGAATAAGGAAACAGTGTCTACATACAAACTTTGAAGAACTAAAACTTCAGCAATGATGCTATCATCCTTGTATAAAGTGCCCTGCCCCCACAGAAACAAAGACACTCCCCTGAGATCAGTCCCCAGTCAGAATGAGTTTGCTAGAAGCCATCCAGCCTCTTGGGAACAGGGTCATGAATTTTTTAGATGATAGGCTGGAGTCAAGAGAGTGGTTCAGAGCTTCAGGACAGACCTTCCGGGGATGGTCTGGAAAGGAGCCCGTGACCTTGGCCCACTTGCCCTGGAAGACCATAACCAGGGCCTTGCACATCACGAGGCACCCGACTAATCCTCTAACTCTACCTGTGTTCCTCTGGCTGGGCCCCAAATGACTTTCCCTGGCAAGAACTGCAAGCTGAGAAGAGGATTCACAGAAAGGCAGGAAGACCTTGGGCTGATGCGCCGTGCCCTCACGTTGGTGTCTCATTGTAACACGAAGATTTAGCTCCTTACCTCCTGTCTACTTCCTACTAGTAATTCCCAGGGCCTCCACCCACCTAGAGCTTCTTCCCACAGGGCCCTGGTGTCAGACTTGCTAGAAGGAGCAGAAAGCCAATCCTGCTAAGAAATCAGCTGATAACATCTGAGCTAAGGCTTGGCTTCTGTGTGATGCATGAGCATCTTTGCAGCCACAGCAAACCCAGGATGCTTAAAGATCAAAGGCGTGAGCCATCCGGTAGCAGCATCAGGCTCTTCAACGTGGGAGGGATTAGTGCCTTAGTGCTTTGGGGCTGCTATAACAAAACAGTGCACACTGGGTGACTTAGAACCTACAAAATGTATCTCTCACTGTTCTGGAGGCTGGAGGCTTAATATCAAGGCATTGGCAGGTTCTGTATCTGGTGAGGTCCAGCTCTCTTGTCCACAGACAGCCATCTTCTTTGTTGAGTCCGCACATCGTGGAGAGAGAAGGCATTTTATTAAAGGCACTAACCCCTTTCATGAGGGCTCTGGCCTCATAACATAATATTACATCCAAAGGCCGCACTAAGGCCACTGCTTTGGTAATAAGATTTTCAACCTATGAGTGGGAGGAAGAGGTCATATTTATCCATAGCAGCTGCTATTCTATATTCGTTCTCACATTCTATTTGTTTTGGTTTGGTTTTTCTGGGTTGTATTTGTTTTTGTTTGTTCATTTGTTTTGAACAAGGTCTTGCTATGTACCCTTGGCTGGCCTGGAACTCACTGTGTGAACCAGATTGGCCTCAAACTCATAGAGATCTATCTGACTCTGCCTCCCAAGTGCTTTAATCCCTAGGAATGGAGTTAAAGGTGTGGGCCATCAAATTCTTATAATGTATCTAAGATTGGCCCTGATTGAGCAGGCCTACCAGAGACCTAGGATTCAGGATGCAACGTCAACTTTGAAGTTGTCGCTTTGCATCTCTGCAATGACTGGCCAGATTCACCCATAACAAGGCTGCAGAGGTGTCCTCTTTAGGGATCAGTCTGGGCCTTTGTCGAATTGAGCACACCCTAGACCACTAGGCTCCCAGAAGGCCTTCGCCAGGAAAACCCGCTTGCCCTTTGGGGAGGACAGTCTCTCCAGGATGCCGACTTTGGGTTAATGACCTTTGAACCAGCAAGGAAACAAAGGTGTTTATTAGATCTTGAGGCCAGAGCCCTGGCGAATGAGGCCAGTACCCTTACCAAAAAGGCCTCGGCAGCTGCCAGGCCGCTTCCCATTTCACCAGACCAGAGGCCAATTAGAAAATGGCTGCCAGTGAACCAGAGAAAAACACAAAGCACCTTGGGATTTGGGCGGATGGAACAGTCTCTAGAATCAGGAGAAAGGGGCCATTCTTAGCCTCGGCAAAAGAAAGATGGCATGCTCGGAGCTGTGGCTGTCGCTGTTGTGAGTACGCTTTTGGAATCCTGGAATGGTGACGGTTTCCGAGAGCACTGTCTCTTGCCTGCCCTGCTGCAGTCTTCTGAGGACCAGCCACTAAGGGACACCGTTTACTTCCGGCCCTTTGTGGTTCTTCCTCGACCCCTTGTCTCAAAATATTCTTCTCTTTCCTCCCTCAGTGCCAGACTGCTGGCATCTGCCTCGCGTCCTGTGCAGGCTGCCATGTCTAGCTTTCCCGGGTTTATAATTGCCTCTGGTTAAAGTTTAAATAGATGGGTTTCAGCCCGAGAGAAAAATGTAAACAAGCCGTTCCTGCCGGCTCTCGCAGCTGGCTTTCAGGGCTCCTGAATTCTGCACTATGGGAAATTCACTTTGCCTTTCGCTAGCCCAGGGCCTGAGCCTCCGTCACCACCACAGGGTTTTCAGAGCCCTGAGTGCCTCTCAGAAGCCATCGAGGCCATCGAGAGGCTTTTAGAGGACCCGCACTTTCGCTTTTAACTCAATTAAGCCATCAGGATCCTGTTCCCACTCCAGTGAGCTGGTCTGCTGCGCTGAGGTGGGGACAGGGCAGCGCTGTGCCCTGGGCTGACTGCCCAAACAGGAAGGAAAGGAAGGGACTGTCGTTTCCCAGCTGGAATTTTTTTTCTCTGTGGGGGAGGAGGGGTTACATTCGTTGCCCTCGGGGGTTTTGGTGAATGACCGACCTCCAGTCAGGAAAATGGGTCCATTCGTGGCTAAAGAGGAAGGAAGATGGCTGTTCTTGGCCGTCTTTCCTCAGAAGTAAGCTGGCCTTTGTGTTTTTGTCAGGGTTTTGGTGGTGGTGGTGGTTTTGTCTTAAGAATACTGACTGACTTACTATATTTTTCTGCTTTGTGTACTGGAGTAAGGGTGAACTCAGCAATACTTCAGGGTACTTTAATCGAAGATCTAACGGGACCATTGCCTTCTCTGCTTAGATGCCTCCAATAAGTCCTCATTTCTAGTTCAGAGGCTTCTGCAGGAGCGTCTGCGGTATAGCTCCACCCCGCTTCACCTTCAGCGATCCCAGCCCCAAAGCTGAACTCAGCTGAACTGGCTTGAACTCTCCCATCCTGCAATATAACCCATTGCCCTTCTCTGCAGTGTCCCAGCACCTGAGCCGCCTCCAGAGGCGGCTCAGAGCCGCCTCCACCCCCCACCCTCCCTCCCGCCAGCTGAGTGGACCCTTCCTCCAGTTCTCTCACAGCCTTGGCAATCCCTTTTCCGAAACCCTGTTTCATTGTGTCATTCAGCCAGCATGTGGGTGTCAACTTCTCAACCTTGATACCTAGTGTCGGAGAGGAGGATCATTTTCCACCCCTTCCACACCGTCCAGTGTCAGATGTGACCCACAGTGTCCAGTACATATTCACTCTTTGGTGGGGCTGGGGACCCAACTCCGGATCTTATACATGCTAAGTAAGCACCGTGCCACTGAGCCACACCCTTTGCCCAACATTCAGTCTTTGTTTTCCAGCCCCTCTGACAAGCTGTCTGCTTCTTAAAAATAGCTCTTGAAGTTGGGCTTGGTGACACACGCTTGTAACAAACAAAAATCCAAACCCACAGACAAACAAGCACACAGGAAACAGCTCTCAGGGAGTAACAGAGAGACAAGTTCAAATCTTAGTTCTGCGGTTGTATCGGGACAGGATTGCTTCCTAGTTCTTATTCCTGCAATCCCTACTCTCTCCATGTAGAAAAGGAAGACAGCAAAACCATTTATGGTTTTGGTGCAGATTAAACTGGGATCTTTCTTTTTTTTTTAATTTTATTTTACTAATTTATTCATGTTACATCTCAATGCTTATCCCCTCCCTTGTATCCTCCCATTCCTCCCTCCCTCCCATTTTCACCTTACTCCCCTCCCCTATGACTGTGACTGAGGGGGACCTCCTCCTCCTGTATATGCTCATAGGGTATCAAGTCTCTTCTTGGTAGCCTGCTGTCCTTCCCCTGAGTGCCACCAGGCCTCCCCATCCAGGGGATGTGGTCAAATATGAGGCACCAGAGTACGTGTGAAAGTCAGACCCCACTCTCCACTCAACTCTGGAGAATGTCCTGTCCATTGGCTAGATCTGTAAACTGGGATCTTTCAAGTAAAGAATCGAGCCCTTTCCAGTGGCTCTGCCTCACAATGAGGAGCCGGCATCTAGGCTTGCAGTCCTGTTGCCTGAGGGCCCACTGCAAAAGGCAGTTGCAGCTATAATGCATTGCAAACATGGAAGTAGCCTGGCCAAAGTGAGCAGGCCCAGTCCCATGGATCTGCAGACCCCATAGCAGTCTGCTGGCCTGGACAGCAGCCAGGTCCTTGCGAAGGGTGATGGGCATCTGGCTCAGACTGACGCTATCAGATAGTCCATCTCCAAAGCCATGGCAGCCTGTTACCACAATTAGGTGGGCAAGGCTTGGAAGAAGGAGATCAGAGACAGCCTCATCCAGCATGACGGGACCCTTGGCTCACATACTCAAGCAGCTTTCAGGCCCTGGTACCCATGCTCACTACCATAAATCCTACCCATAAACCCACTGTGGGGACCAGCGTTCGCTGTTGTAATAAGCACTGTGGGTTTTAATGTGTGAGGGAGGAGGAGGAGGAGGACACAGTGCCCTTTTGCCCTTACCTTCTCTTTCTACCAAAACCTCTTAAATATTGAATCAGACACAGAGATGCAGAGCTTGTCCGTCAAGTTAAAGGCTATTCGAGGCATTTCTGTTCGCCAGCATGTTCTTCCTCTATATGGCCGCTTCTTCTGATTGCTCTTACAAAGCTTGGAGAGACTCCTTATTTGTTTGCTTGTGTGTTTTTGAGACAGGGTCTCACTATGTACCCATGGCTATGAGGTCCAGTGTGACCTTGAACTCACAGACTGCCTCTGTTTCCAGAGTGCTGGGGGTTAAAAGCATGTACCATCATGCCTGTCTCCTCTTGTGGGGAGTGTTGGACCTATTTATTAGTCACTACAAGACATGTGGGGGAGGACGCTGAGGCACCAGGCAGCGCTATGTGTTGCTAAGTTACTCTTACTTTTAGCTCTTGGCATGAGGTCGGCTCTTTTCTGTCAATCTTCTGAGACAGGCCAATAAGGATACCCTAATCTCTGTCCTTTCACAGAGTCGCTCACTTCTTCCTGTGAGGGGACGGAGCATGGACTCTGCGCCTTCTTCGAGTACATGTTAATACCGTGTAGCAGCTACTAAGATTAAAGTAGCCCACTCTTCAATCTAATGGCTTGTTGACAGAAGGAAGAGGAAATACCTAAGCCAGGATTACAAGAGGCAGAGGCAGAGACAGTGCTGTCCTGGCAAAGCTTCGGAGAGTGACCTGTGGTGAGCCGTGAGGAACCAGTGCACATCTGTCAGTAGACAGAAAAAGCTTTCCGGGTGAAGGATCACAAGTCTGCTTTTGTCTGTTCTTCCCATGACAGACAACCTGAAGCCTTGACCTCTGTCATCTTTAAGCTGTGTGGCCAGCTTCTCCTTGGTCTAAAGTCTCTAAGTCCTCAACGTCTGTTCTGATCACAGTCCTGACATTAGGAGCCACTGCTTTCATCCACAGGGCCAGTGAACAGCTGGGTGGTGAGTGCCCAGTGGGACGGCGGAAGAGTGAAGGCTCTGTGTGCGTGTGTGTGTGTGTGTGTGTGTGTGTGTGTCTGTGTGTGTGTATGTGTGTCTGTGTGAGTGTGTGTGTGTCCATTTGGGTAAATGGGGTACTAGCTGTCTGTGTGTAAGTGTTTCCACAGAAGGCAGAACTGGAGCTACAGAAAACAAAGCGGAAGTGAACTGTTCAGGGCAGGGGACTCTGAAACAATCCCTGACCAAAACAAAAACAGAGCAGGAAGTTGCATCATGGGAGGAAGACTGCCAGCGTCCTGTTGAAGAGACAGAATGTCACAAGACAAATAAGATGTGTGGGTCTTACTTTGCCCAGGCACACACTGTCACAATGCTTTCTTCTTTATAGGGATGTGAAATTATTGAAACCATATTTGGCAAAGCAAACAGAAAGAACACAGGAAAAAATAGCGAAGGGAGATCGCCATTGTTTTCACAGTCACATGCACCATATTTTGTTTTCTTGTATCAGTAACCGATTACAGCTCGGCTCTGTCCCTCCGCGTAAATGTTTCCTTTTTCCAGAAGTTAGAAATATTAAAAACATATTACGACGAGATGGCCTCACTGAGGAACTTTATTAGCACACGCTGAGAAATTCTAATAAATATATTCTAACAATGGTGATGCGATTGAATACATCAGAGCAAGAAAGACAGGTCCCACTCCCACGGGAGTTATTCCAGTTTTCAATTTAGTTCAAGTAAAAAAAAAAATGCTCGTCTCTTTACTAAAGAGACGTAAATAGTTAATTTTTCTTTTGATTAGATTCTGATAACAACACACATGAAACACTTTTGCCATTGGCTTTAGGTGAGACTGTTTTATAAAAGCTTGAAGTGGCTTTTGACTGTGCTTGGCACCTGGACCTCAGGAAAGTCCTTGGCATATGTAAGCTTATAAATGTAGGCATACCTATTGACGTCCTGTCACCATTCTAGAACTGGGGAGGCTTCAGATGATTAGCCCATTTGCCAGTGTCACAAAGAGTTAAAAGGATGTTGTGAGTTTGGCAGTGAATGAGGCAAGTTCTGTGGACCTTGGCTACAGTGCAAACAGGGCTTCCACGCTGGGTGCACTTTCAGCATGTGCTCCAGTTGGCCAGCAAGAGGAACCGGAGGAGAGCTTGGGTGGACAGAGTGGACGGGGACCTGAGTGGACAGGAGGAAGGTACATCCTCAGGGGCCCTTGCTTTCTCTGCATGGGGTGGGTATGGTGTTGATAATTATTAAAGGAAGAAATGAATGGGCCAAATAAAGGAGAAAGTGTGCATGAATACCCACCTCAGCGCTTAGGTCTGGCTTCATAGCTGGGTCATGCTGTCCCCACTGCACTGGCGGCCATCTGCAAAGATGCATGCTTTGCGGAAGTGAAGAATCTGAAGCTCGCTTACTTTTATTGTATGTATGTAAGCACTTTGCCTTGGAGTGTATGTTCATACCACATGTGTCCTTGGTGCCCTCAGAAACCAGAAGAGAGTGTAGGATCCCTGGAATTGGAGTCACAGACTGTTGTAAGCCAGCAGGTAGGTGCCGGGAACTGAGCCCGTGTCCTCTCAAGAGCAGGAAAACAAGCCAGCTGTGTTGGAGGACTCGCAGTGGTTCAACAGTAGTTACAAGCAAACGCTGCTCTTGCAGAGGACCCTTCCCAGCACACCATGGTGTCTCATAACTACCTGTAAATCCAGCATCAGGAGTGCTACCACCTTTGGACTCTCCGGGCACCTGTACTCTCATGTACAGTGCTCTTGCCCCACATATATACATGACTTAAAATAAAATAATAAATTTTTAAAAGACTAAGTTGCTAAAATTCTGGTTTGGATCGTGTTTGTATGTTTGTTAGATTTTTTTTTTCATACGTATAAATTCAGTATTACTTTAGGAACACAAAATTATGCATTAGGAAGAAATTGGTTTGCTCAAAATTATTAATTACTCAGAATTTTAATTTATTCAAATGAATAAATCTAATGTCTTTTTCATTTTAAAGTTACAACTGGGGAGTAGCTGATGAACTGGAAGACACGTTTGACCTTTGTGCATTAAGACGAAACGATCGATGGCTTAGGAAAAGTACCATAAGCATCACAGCACAAACCACACAACCAGAATGTTAACTTTTGTCCTAGATGTGCTGCCTGCCATACATCGTTTACTTCAGAAAACATGTACAAAGGAGCAACCATTTTCAGAAACTAACCTCAGGGGAAAAGGTGCAGAAGAAAAGGAGGAAGAAAAACTCAAGCCTATTTATTGACTTGTTTTCTCAAGATCTTTTTTGTGAGTGCGTAAATGTCCCCACACATTGCCTATTTCTCAACTTCCTGGCTTATGTATCTCCACCTGGATGTCTAGTCAGCCCACTGTATCCGTGCATCCTGCATCCTCAGAATCAACCAATAGCGCTGAGGATATTGGAGGGGGTTGCATATACCATGAACATTCTTTCTTTTTTTCCCCCTTAGTATTCCTGGACAGGCTAACATAACAGCAGCCACACGGCATCTATATGGTGTGAGGTATTACACAGTACCTAAAGGGAGTTTAAAACATGCAGGAAGATGTGCGTCGGATGTGTGCACATAGCATGCCATTCTATAGAAGGGACTGGAAGCATCTTCCTGTTTTGGTGTCCAGGGAGATCCTGGAACCAACCCCCTGTGGGTACAGCTATTGCTGTAGATCTAAAGCCTTGCTCCCTAGAAGCTGCAGCAGCTCCCTGGCCCAGCTTAGGTTCTAGGAAGTTCATCTTTTTCTGATGGTCTCACCAAGGAATGGGAAAAGAGGTAAACTCAGATGTGCTAAGCTCCATTTTACACTGTAAATCTGTAGCTCTTTTCTTCAATGACTATCTGGCCATTCTTGAATCTTGCTCTTCTGTGCTGGAGAGCACAGCATCTCCGTCCCTGGAGAGACAAAGGAACTTTGCTCTTTGCCCAAAATACCTCCCTCTCCCAAAGCAATTTCCCCTCCTCTGAGAAATGCTGTCGTGTCAGGCTGCACTGCCCTTGAACCAGACAAGTTTCTCTGCTTCTTTATCTGTCTAAATAAAGCTAACCTACATTTGCTGTCTAATTCATTCGGATGCTTGCTAGTGCTATTTAAAGTACCCCTCTAGGCCCCTGAGAAAAACAAGATGCTTTATCGCCTGTAAGGAACTTTAGGTTTGCTGGTCATTTAAGGGATTCCAGAACCTTAAGGAGCCATGCAGCCTGCTCCGATGTGGACACGAAGGACAAAGGAGCACTTCTGATTTTTGGTTCCGCACAGCTTTCATTGATTTGTACAGGGCTGAGAGGAGTTAACAGAAAAAGATGTTGAAAAGTAAGTGTGTGTGTGTGTGTGTGTGCGTGTGTGTGTGCATGAGTGTCCTTGTCTCCAAGTTTCATGAAATCTAACTTTTCTGAGGGTTAGTCTGTCATTTTTCGTTGTGGTCTCTGATGACAGATTGGGTCACTGTGAGTTTATTTACCCCCTTGGGAACAAGTGCAAGTTTAAAGACAGCTGTCATCTCAGTAAACTGGCTCTGAGTGTTTGGTTTGCTGCTACCTTTCCTTTTGGCCTTCATGGGCCATTTCATTAGAGAGCTCTGTTTCCTCCATGTCCCAGAAAAGCAAACTGTACAGAGCTTGTCGCAGAACAGACTTCCACTGTGAATTTATAAAAGGCTGGGCTCAGAGGCCTGGGATCTGCACTTGTTTCTTCAGTTCCGGAATGTATGGGGTCTGGTGGCTTGCCTCGTGGGAGGGTAAGCCAGTGCGGCTCGATTGTCTTCGCCATTAGTGCCCTGCTGCTATCGTCAGCTCAAGCTTGTTATCAGCATCCACTTATTCAGCCAGGATGCTGTGACGTCCATTGCAGAGAGTGAGTCAGAAGCCACAAGCTAACAGGTCTATTCCTTTCCTCTGTCACCTAGGAAACCAACTCATCATCCACAGGAAATGCAGGCCCCGATGGGGAGTGTGCCCAGATCAGGTTAGAAAGCTGGCAATGAGGTTTTTCAAAGGAGGTCAAATAATTACGTGCAGAATCTTGGTCTGAGGTGGGAAGTGGATCCAACCTCAGAAGCATGGATGAGCAGGGGGTGCTAGCCATCAGAAACATCAAGAGAAATTAATCAGCTAAAAGCAAGATGTCTGCTTTATAAGAACTGGATGAAGGGCAGGAAATATACAGACATGCTCCCATGCCCACAGCAAACAGCACTTTTTTACCCAGTAGCTGAGGGTCTTTGGGAGTGGGTATGCTTATACTGTGTGTAAAATGAGAAGAAATTGGCAATGCACTCAACTACGCTTTCTGTAGTTTGAAATCCCACTGTGTGGTCATTATTCCTTGAATGTAGGAAGTGCGGGCAATAGAGTCCCCAGAACCAGGAGCCATACACTGATTCCCCTGAGCCTTGTCAGTGTGAGCTGGTGCTGTGTTTTTCTTGACTCTGTACAGGCGTCCATCGTCTCTACTATATATTTCTGCTTGCTCACAGTACTCAGACATCAGTGGGTACCAGTTTAGCACAGCTGAGAACAACTACCTGTTGTTTTTCAAGTTGTTTGATAAGCTAGTTGTTTCCAGGCAGATTTACACTCCCATTGCTTTGCGGGTAAGAGATCCTACATCAAAGTTCATGCATTCTCCCAGAATTTCCTGTTCTACTCACAAAGGATTTTTAAGTAGGAAATAAAATGTAGCAACTGTGTGGCCCAGCCACGTCATTTTTTTATACAAGAGAGGTAGAGTGACTTGTCTAAAACTGCACAGGGAAGTAGTATGTAGGCAGGGGCAGGGGTCGTCTCCCTGAGATGGAAAGAAGAGCTAGCAAGTGAGCTGGAAATTTCAGATGGATCTCCAGGCCACATAGATATCTCTAAGACTGTTTAAAATTAGTGAACTGCTTTGATTAATGTATGCAGTCCTAGTGGAGAGGGACAAGTGGTCCGTCATGGGCTGGACAGTGATCCCAAAAGTATGGTGTTCCCACCATGAACAGAGAACTGTGACAGCCCCGAGTGTGTCTAATGGAGGAGAAAATCAGTCCTAAGAGTTCCGGTCATGGCAATCTTAGAAGAAGAAATGAAGAGCATAAGACTATTTCGCCTGGAGCCCAGAGGACTTACTATGGGAGAGGTCGGCGGAGGCGTTGTCAAGGAGCTGAAGGTCTGTCTTGAAGACAGACTACTGAGATTTATTTTGTGTGCCTGAAAAGACAATAAGAAAGTCATAGAGTTTAGCTCCATGTGAGTAATTTTCTAATATCTTAAGCTGATGAATATGACTGATAAAGGGAAAAAAGAAAAGAAAAGCAATGGGGTGATATCAAAGTAAGTGATATGGTGAAGAATGCGTTCACTGTCCCTGCAGGAGGCCCCGTGTTCGTTCACTCCTCCAAAGGCTGTGGAGGATTCACTGAACAATTGCTGCACGCCGTTTGCTCTGGGCACTAAGGTGTGAACACAAATGATAGTCACTTCCTGCAAGGAGTTCATAGTCCAGGGGAAGTCTCTTGGGGGTGGGGGGATCCCAGAAATCTAGAATTCCAAGAAGAGACTCACACAGACCGAAGGGTGGACCAAATGTGCCTTGTGTTTGCTGTCTGTGTTAATGAAGACAATACTAGTTGCTGCAGTCTACCTAAAAAAAAAAAAAAAAAAAAAATCTCATGGCGCAAACATATGGGAAGGCTTTCTTACCCTTCAACATCCAAAATGTGTAATACTGTTTCTAGCAGCAGTTCAAATACCCCAGGCTTTCTATCTTAGGATTCTGCCATCTTCAGTGCGCAGCCTACAGTCTCTGTAGGCATTACCCAGCTGCTGGCAAGTGGGAGGGAAGAACATGGTGTAGTGGGTTATAGGTTTGGACTGGGCCTAGAAGTGGTGCTTGTGTCCTCTGCTCATATTTAGCTGCTGGAATTTGATCGTGTGTTCACACTCAGCCAAGAGGAAACTTAAAATACAACCTTGGTTTTGGTAGTAGTTCAGTGGCAGAGTGTGCCCTCAAGGCTCTGAGATTGATCCTCAATAGCAGCGGCAGCAGCAGCGGCAACGGCAGCAGCAACACATGCACACACACACACACACACCTCACAAACACACACACACACACACACACACACACACATGCACACACACACACACCTCACACACACACCACACACACACACCTCACACACACACACACACCACACACACACACACACCACACACACACCACACACACACACACACACACACACACACATGACCAGGTAGGCAGCACAATATATTCCTCAGCGTAAAATGAAAGCAGATTTTGATGCCTGAGTGACAAATCCTTTACAGTAGCCGATTCTGAGACTCCCAGACTATGACATAACCAAGATAAGATTTGGGGGGAGGGGCTGGGTTCTCCATCTTATTCATTTGTTTTCTTTATATTATGTTCAGGTATCTTTCTTGGTTGATTATTGCAACTCTTACATATTTGTGGTCTACATCATATTTTGGTACATGTATACAGTGTGGAAAGGTAGGTCACACTAGTTAACACACACACACGTATATATATTCCTTCACATAATTATATTTTTCAGTAGTGAGACAAGATTTTTTTGAAATGTTCTTGTTAAGGGCGGTATCATTATGTCCCATGTATACACTGTGTCTTCCCATGGGAGGTCTGCTACTGAGGATGTATTCAGGGAGGTGCATTTTACTTTAGTTTGTGGTGGTGTCGACTGAATATAGAGTCTAGCACATACTTTTTTAAAAAAAGGTCTATGATGGAGTGGCATCTCTAGCCCTCAAGATGGATTACAAGTTGAAAAGAAGTGAGGTAGAAAATGCAACAAACTTCATGTGTGAACAGGGAAATGCTGTCTGTTCATATTTGTTTGCATATACGGAACACGGGAGAGATATGCAGGAAACCATGGCGACCAGGATGAGGGCAGAGGGGGGATGGCAGCATCACTGGGAACGAAGCCTCATGTGTTCATTTAAATATTTTCTTCTTGTCTATTTATAAAAATGCATAATTAAGCACATCTCATTCTGTTGCGGAAGAGCGTTCCACTGACTGACCTCTTTTTGTTTTCGAATGAAGAGGAGCCAGGAATAGGGACGCTGGGGAAGGTGAGCTGCATCTACGTCCTAAGGCTGAGGTAAGAATTGTGTCGAATGTGGAGCCATTCTTGTTTTAACAAGTCTGTACTTGGCTAATTAGAGCTTGCAATAGAAAGAAAAAAAAATGTTAGAGCAACGACCTGGCTTTATGAGGGATCCTCTGAAAGTTTCTGAGTGCTTTTATATTAAACATCTTTGTTGATTTTCATAACATTCTGGCCTTAGCTTTCCTCCACTGTAACAAAACACCTAAGACAATTAACTTATAAAGAGAGAAGGTTTGTTTTGGCTCATTGCTGTCTTTAGGCCTGTGGCAAGACAGCACTCTGTGGTAGGAGTGAGTGGCAGGGCAGAACTTTCCACCTCATGTTCAGGAAGCAAATACAAAGAGGGGCAGAAGGTTCCACAATGTCTTCTGAGGGGACGCCCTCAGTGACCCAAGGTCTCCCACAGGACCCTGTCTGGTAAGGATTTTACTGTCTTGCACTAGCACTCCTTTGGGAACCAATCTTTTTTTTTTTTTCTTTAATTTAACTTTTTATTGATTCTTGTGAGTTTCGCATCTCGCCCCTTAATCCTTCCCATCTTCTGGTCCCTTCATCTCCACCCTTTGCTCTTGCAAACCTCCTCCCCAGAAAGAAAATTTTAAAACAAGAATTAAAAAGTAAACAGAACATAACAAAGCATAAAGGCTGTCGTCGTGGGTGCTGGGGTGTGTCCCACAGCGTGCCCTTTGTCCAAACATCTTTATTTGTAAAAGCTAGTTGCAGTGAGTCATTACAACGAGTCTGGGGCGGGGCCTCTGGCTTCTGCTGCTGTGGCATCAACACTGGATCCTCACCTGGACCCCTCTCCCGTGTCCTGCTGTTGCCCGGTGTCATGGAGATCCTTCAGCTTTCAATATGCAAAATTGGCACCAATTTTAACATTTAGACATTTGGGGCTTCAGTCAGTGTGTGAACTACAGCAATCTCTAGTAACTATTAAAACAAAAACTATTAAAACTAAAACTATTAAAACTTAAAAATTGAAGATATTTTCAAGGCCAGGATATGAGCTTGTCTACAGATTCTTACTAGGCTTATTAGCAAATGTTTTTGATTTCTGGATGGCTTCATCACTAAAAGAATGGTATAAAGATGCTTGGTGCTGCATAGCACTTCCCCATATGTTTTCTCACTAAGTCTTTCCATCAGCCATGCATTCTCATTGGAATCGGTATTACCTTAACTTTAGAGAGGAAAGACAGAGGTACCCACTGCATATAAAGTAACAAGACCCACAAAAAACCGGAATGTGAGCCTATTTGATCGTTACTATCATTAGTAGAAACAGATATGTCGACAGAAAAATTGGCCAAGAATATAAGTGAAGTGAAATAAAATAAAATAAAAAGAGACAATAGTGACAATCCAATACTTTCAGAAACAATTTGTTTGTTTTGTTTTTATTTTCCAAAACAAGTTTTCTCTGTGTAGCCCTGGCAGTCCTAGAACTCACTTTGTAGACCAGACTGGCCTCGAACTCAGAGATCCGCCTACCTCTGCCTCCCGAGTGAGTGCTGGGATTACGAGTGTGCGACACCACTGTCCAGTTTAGAAACGTTTTTATCTCCTCAAAATGGAGATATAGGAAAAACCATCCCTAGTTAATTGTTATGTGGGCCGTCCTAATAGGCATTGATCTGTTTCTGGGAGAGATATTAGCACAGTTTTAAGGTAAATTCAGAAATATATTAACATGGAAAAGATACTCTGTAACTTCTTTCTGCAAATTATTTTGATTAAGAAGGCGTAGTGACTTATGACAATTATCATTAATTTGAGTATTCTTCTGAGTCCAGTGAAAGGTGTGTCAGATGACACAGTAAGGAAATGAGATGCCAAATTACTGCTTAAAAAAAAAATGTAAAACACATCCTAGCTAAACTTGAGGATCTATGTGTGTTTAGTTCCCATGTGGAAAAACCAGTTATGGAGGCATGTTCCTGTAAGCCTGGTGATGGGGAGACAGAGACTGGAGGTGTCTGGGGACTTGTTGGCTAGCCATCCCAGCCTTATTGGTAAACACCGTGTCACAGTAAGAGACCCTGTCTCTCTATCTCAAGGTGGACAGCTCCTGAGGAATAGCACCTGAGACTGACCTCCACGTGCACACGCATGTACTCATGCACACATGTGCAAGTGCACACAAAATTATGTTAAAGAACTACACAAAGGAAAAAAAATAGTCTGAGTTAGTAAAATATGCAGAAATGTGTATGGGCTTTATAAACCAGCGAGTTCCGAAAGACTGTTAATAAGCAAAGCTGCCAAGAGTGATTTACGTTGGGGAAGCCAAGTTGGTTTCTTCAAAGCTTTAAGCATAGGCTGTTCTCTGTCTTGCCAATCAATTCTAATGGGTCACTTCATTCAAAGTAGAGCAGTTTATACAGACTGGAAGTTGGGAAAGGCGGCCCCTGAAGATCGCCGCCAAGCGCCTTCCACGTTAGCGGCCCACAGGAAAACGGGAAGGCCGTGTGGACCCTGCAGACCCATGCTGGTGTTCAGCAAAGGTTTCAGAAGTTATCCTTGAACACACCTGGCTTCTAAGCGCTTGCACGGAACCCAGCTCTCGCCCGAATTTGTACTTAGGTTCCGGGTATTCAGCGTTGTTACTCGTTTTCCTAATGAGGCGTTCAACCATGTTTCCATTTCTCAGCTTGCTTTTCCTCAGTTTTGCAGATCATTGCACAGGCTCACCAGTGTTGCCCACATGTCTCTGCGTGTCAGGATGAGCTCCATACTTCATGGTAGTGCCTAGCATGGCAGTGCCTAGCATGGCAGGGGCCCTGGGCTCAGTCTCCAATGCAGATGAATGAGCCATTTCTTTTAACCCACAGGCAGCGTTGGCGCCTTTTCTCGCCACGTTGGGTGCCTCGAGGTCTTTGCTTTTGTCAGGATAAGCCTCCCCTTATCAGCACACTCAATGCTCTCCAGGGCTTTCATAATTATCAGGCAGATGGGGTTATAATGTTATAAAACACCCAGCTCTAAATACAGGCAACATGATGGTGACAGAGACGTAGTCAGCCAAAGCTGAAATTAACAACGGCCAACTCCGTCGCTGTCTGCTGGGGGGCAGGGGAAATGAGATTCTATGCCTTTTTTTTTTCCCTGTTTGTGAGAGGTGACAGGTTGCCGAGCTGCCAAGAACTCCTCCTGCCTTTACTCATGCAGTTGTGCTGAGGTGCATTTGAAACATCAGCCATCAAATTACATATAAATATGTAATCAGCTAAAGTTATTTTTAGCTGGCTCGGTGGGTTTACATCGACTGAAGGGGCTGAGGCTGCTGGTTTGATCCTTTGTGGCTTATGCGACACATGAAGAAAATTCGTCACCTAGGTAGCCTGTCCCTATACTCAACCAGGTTACAACTGTGGGAGCTTCAGGACCCCAAGCTATATTGTGTAGGGGCAGTTGTACCATAGCGCAATGCAAGTGCCAACCTCCATAACAAAGAGTGGCCTTGGAATCTTCCATCTCGGAACCTCAATTAGCCATTCACAAAAGAGAAAATGTCTTAGTCATATGTTTAGAACAAATTTTAATGTATTTATAAGCACAGGTTGGATCACAATGTTCTCAAATGTAAAATACTTCTTTAAAAAAAAATCAAAAGAGGCTCCCCCTCCCCTTTCCCCCACAGACGGAGAGAATTAGAACCCTAGAGGGTGGGTACCTGATTCAGCTCACTGCCTAGGGGCCTGAAGACAGCTCATTCCTACTGCATTGGGTCAGGGTAGCTCAAGGATGCTACGCAAAGTGCTCCTAGCACGGAGGGCTGTGGATTCACAGCCAGCTTCTGGGCTTAAGAATAAAAACAACCCCTATCTCCCTCTGTTTGAGGATCTGCACCCTGCTCCAGAGCCCCCAAGCAGTTCTGAAAACAAACAAACAAACAAAACAAACAAAACAAAAAAACAAAAACAAAAACCACCACCTCCCTGTCCTCCTAGCTCTGGTTTGCAGGGCCCCTTTGAGGTCTGCCCCACAGTGCTTCTCTCTCCCAGGCGCCTTGTTCGCCCTGTTCTCCTGTTCCTCTGAGTCAGCCTGTGACTCACCTCACTCATTAGCCAAACTCGCAACGCCTCTCCATCCCCGACTCTCTTTTGTTTCCTTGCATCTAGCTGGTTTCCTGGCAGCCCCCAAATCCAGAGACAACCTTGAAGCTGGGGGGGGGGTGCCTTGCGCCGTGATGGTCGGCTTGGGGAAGAGACTGGCGGATGGCAGGTAGAATTAAGATGGAGATGGGGGTGTGCACACAGGGTCCTTGGAGGGACATCGGTGACCAGATTTAACACCAAGCCTCTGTCTGGTTACAGAATGACACAAGGATCATTAGACCTTGGTGCCCCCTACCTCTTTCTTCCTCTTCTTCCTCCTCTTCTCCTCCTCCTCCTCCTTCTTCTTCAACAGGGTCTCATTATGGAGCCCTGGCTGGTCTAGAACTTGATCTATAAAAGATCAGGGTGGCCTCAGACTCACAAAGATTTGCCTGTCTCTGCCTATCGAATCCTAGGTCAAAGGGAAAGCAAACCACACCTAGTTACCCTTCCTTTCTCTTTCTAGTTTTTTTCTTCCCCTCCTCCTTTCCACACACACACACCTTTGGATGATACCGGAAGAAAGCTTGCAGGCTGTTTGAGGGACATTTTACTTTTCTTTCCAGTCCCTTCGGGTCTGTTTTTCCATCTCACTTCTCTTGATTTTACGTCCCACAATGCCTTCCTTCTTGTGGGAGGTGGACGGGAAAGGGTGCTTGAGAGATGGAGTCATCCCTGTTGATGCCTCCAGGGTCTATGCAGACGCCCAGTGAGAGGATGCTAATAAGAACCCTAAATTCATTTGTAGGAACAGTAGCACCGTAGCAGCACCGTTATTAATTCATTAATCTTAAAGCCCTTTGTAAAGTGGGGAACATTCGACTTGGCTGAGTGTGACACTTTTCATTAAATCCAGCCATTTAGTTTTGAAGAGTTCCTCAGAGACCGCCTTCATGTTGCATCCTGTCAGCCTTTGCAGAGCACCTGTGCCGGGCGAGCCTGATGGGGGCTGCCCTACCGCTGCTCTGTGACGCAGGCGCCTACAGTGGCCTCGGAGGCTGGCTAAGGAGCAGATTCCAATTCAAGAGGTCAAGTGGGAGGCTGTCTTCTGCACATCTGGAAGTTTCCGGGAGGTCCCACTAGCTTGGAGGTTGTACAGAAAGTGGGGCAAGGCTCACTCTGTCCCTGAGAAACAACCTGCAGCTTAGGGACACTGCCCTCCACATTCCTCCTCCTCAGCTGATGACATTTGTCCGCAAGGCCCAGACAATGCTGGACTGTTCTTTCTGATGCTGCCCAGTGGGGAATGTTAACATCGAAAGATTTAGCTTTGGGATTAGTACAAGAAAAGGTTTCATGGATTTTCAACCTTGCCAGTGAGGCCTAATCTAGCTCAAATTACCAGGAAGTTTAGAACTTAAACTCAGGCGGAACTTGAATAACAATAAACTATTTCTTTGATTGTTATGGGTATCTCTTCTTATTATTTGGAAGGTCAGTCTTTTGCTGATTTTTCTCCTGAGGTTTTTGCCTTTTAATTATTGACTTAGGATAGGCCGTTATTACAATAATAAGGGAAATATTATCTTCCATATATATATACATGTATATATTACTTTATTAATTTTAGGGTTTGGAGACTTAGCCTGTAGGCAGACATTTTTGTTAATTTAGTCAGGCGTGGTGACACAGACCTATAGCCGCAGCATTCAGGAAGCAGAGTCGGGAGGGTGATATGTAATTTGAGGCTAACCTTGGCTATACAGGGAATTCTAGGCCTTCCTGGGCTACAGAGTGAGCGCCTGTCTAGAAGTAACTTCTTCTTCTTCTTGCTTGTCTGAGCAAGCTCCCATGCAGTACAATTCCATCTCGGTGTGCGGAAGTGTTGACAATGACTACACATCTCTGCGAAATGTTGACAGTGTGGGACAGTGCTGAGCAAATACACACGCATGCCACGCTTAGCGTGCTCTCAGAGCGTGTGCTAGCCCAGTTGCTTTAGTGACCCTCGTGCAAAGCACAGTGACTGATGTTGACAAATTCCAGCTTAGTTTTGCTCCACATTTAGTTTGGCTTTGGCATACAAACGGCAAACAGACATTTATTAGGCACTTGCAAGGACTCTGCGTAGCATCCTCAGTTCTGGGTTTAGGAGAATCGCAGGGTAGAGTTAAGAGTTTCCTCTGTGGATGAGGCATGGTTTGTGGCAGCCTTTGGCCTCCGCCGCCACTCCCACTGAGCTCCCTGCGATGTACTTTTCTCCCATTCTCCTACTCCTAACCATGTAGGTATGAAACCCCCGCAGCGCCAAGGCAAGACGGCTGGGCCCCTCCTTGTCATCTTCACTTGCTCTCACCTCTATTGGAAGCCAGGCTTCTTACCATTTGACCCATATGCAGCCTCCCTTTTCAGTACTGGAGGTTGAACCTGGAGCCTCCTGCCTGTTAGGCAAACTATCACTGACTGTATCCCTAGCCCTCTTTTTACTTTTTGTATATATCCTCTGATAGGTTTGGGGGTTTTCGATTGAGTCAAAGGAAGAAACGTCTAATGGCAAAATTGATCAACTATCCAGGTAGAGAATGCACCCCACCCTTCCTGGTACCCCTGCTATCCTTTCTGCACACAAATCTACCTTACAGGTCCTGCCACCGAGTGAACGTAAGATGAGCAAGTCAATATTATCGAATCCCATGCACTTGCCAGTCACTGCGCTAAGTGCCTCCACATACCTTTTCTCATTTAATGGCGCCTCGTGCTGCGTACTGACTGCAGTGGAGAAAGCGCAGCGGGGCCTTCGGTTGCTCCTCCCCTCCCTGCCTGAGCTAGCCTCCTGCTTAAGCTGAAACGAGATCCATTCTTTCTGCATTTCATCTTCGCCTATGGCCAAAAGTTGGTTTCTCATTTCTAGAAGATGAAAGATGTGATGATTTAGGAAAAAGTGAGTAGATGGGAGGCCAAAGGCTATGTGCTGCCTCACACCACACAGTGTGCCCATGTGGGTGGGCGCCTGCCTCCCATGAAAGGCCTCTCTCAACTTCTGGCTTCTTTCCTAGATCAACTATCGTATTCTGTGGGACAAGGGTCTTCATCCATTCACCCCGTCCCTTTGATTGATAACTGAACATATGTTACTTAATACTACCACTAACCCCAAGCCCCCTGACAAAACAAAACAAGACAAAACAACCCTGTCTCCTGGAGACACTAGACATGTCTTATCCATCCCTGAGACAGCTTGCTGTTTTCTCTTCTTACTGTGATTCAGACTTTGCATTCCCTAAGGACAGCGTTGCCTGGGTGAAATTGTACCACCAGCAAGAAAGGAATCTCCCAGGATTCCAGGAGAAAGTTTGCCTCCTCATCTCAACTCATAGGAATGGCTCTCCGGCTGCTGACATAGCCACACAGACCCAGCCCCAAGGGTAGTGTAGACCTCCCTGGTGGCTTACAAAAAAAAGGAGGCAGCCAGGAGTAGCCAGAGCTGAGCGGAGGCAGTGACCCGTATACAGAAGTATCTCCAAACACGGTGGCCAGCCGCCCATGTTGCAATGTCTTGGCATGTGGTTAAGTCATAGCTGGACTAGGCTGGTAGAGTTTAGGTCCCCAGCCAAAGATGACTCTTCAGCAGGACCTGTTTACCATCAGCGAAGTGTAGGGTGACATTTTTATTTCATAGGCTTCGCCCATTCTCTCCTTTGTGCAGCAGGCATCTGAGTAACTGGTGGGCACTGAGCTGGAGGTGGGCACATCCACAGTAGAAAGACGAGTAGGAAGATATGCAAGAGACACTTGAAACTGAAAAAAACAAAACAACAAAACTCTAAATTGTAGAACTGAGAGCATAGCCACTCAAAATGTGTGAGAACTTGCATAAAATGGCATGATGGTTACTTCTGACAACTTGACACATCTTGGAACAGAGACTTAATAAGGTACACACACACACACACACACACACACACACACACACACACAGTGTGATGGTTTGAATGGGAGTGTTCCTCCACAGACGCAGATGTCTGAGCACTTGGTCGCCAGTTGGTGGCGTTCTTGGGAGGTTTAGGAGATGTGTGGTTTTGTATGGGTTAGAGGTACGCTTTGAGTGCAATTTACTCATGTCATTTCTGGTTCATTCTCTCTGCTGACTGCTTGCTGTTCAAGATGTGAGCCCTCAGCTGTTCCTGCCACTATGTCTGCCAGTGCTGCCAAGATTTCCTGCCATGGTGGACCCTTACTCCTCTGGAAACGTAAGCCCCAGTAAACCTGCCCATAAGTTCCCTCAATAATGATTTAAAAAATAATTTATCTTTATTTTATGTGCATTGATGTTTTGCCTGCATGTATGTCTGTGTGAGGGTGTTGGGTTCCTTGGAACTATAGTTTGAGACAGTTGTGAGCTGCCTTGTGGGTGGTGGGAATTGAACCTGGGTCCTCTAGAAGAACAGCTCTTAACCACTGAGCCATCTCTCTAGATCCCATCGTGGTGTTTTAATTACAGCAAAAGAAAAGTAAAAAATACAATCAGGTTAGCCAGTGGGCATGTTGAAGACAGACGTTTCCTGAGTGCATTCACTAGGAGTACCCACCCTGAGTGTGGGCAGTGTCACTCCTTGGGGTGCCCACCCTGAGTGTGGGCAGTGTCACTCCTTGGGGTGCCCACCCTGAGTGTGGGCAGTGTCACTCCTTTGGGTGGCCACCCTGAGTGTGGGCAGTGTCACTCCTTGGGGTGCCCATCCTGAGTGTGGTCAGTGTGACTCCCTGGGGTGCCTGCCCTGAGTGTGGGCAGTGTCACTCCTTGAGGTACCCACCCTGAGTGTGGGCAGTGTCACTCCTTGGGGTGCTTACCCTGAGTATGGGCAGTGTCACTCCTTGGGTTTGGGCCTGGGCAGAACAGAGAAGGAGCTGAGAGCAAGTCAGCCAGCATGGGTCCACCCTTCTCTGCTCTTGACTGTGGATGTCATGCATCCAGCTGCTCCATGTTTCTGCCTTGATTCCCCTGCAATAATAGCCTACAGCCTGGAATTGTGAGATAAATACGCTCTCCCCATATCACGCTCTTTGGTCAAGGTATTTTATTCCAGCAACTGAAAAGGCAAGAAGAGAACACGCCACGGAGCCAGGAGCAGGAAGCGGTGCCGAGCTGCAGAGGCCAGGAAGAAATATGGAAACAGAGCCACCACCAGCAGAGTGTGCAGAGAGAAGGACGAAGGAGGAGGATGTGTCTGGGAGGTGAGCCAGGCCAATCAATAAGGGCGTGATCTTGCTTGTCCCTTACAGGGTCTGAAGTCTGTCTGAAGCAGTAGGACCAACAGTCCTAGTGAGGGAAGGACATTAAATGATTTTTCTTCTTTGTCCATATTAGGGGATGGAGGGTTTGTGTGTGTGTGTGTGTGTGTGTGTGTGTGTGTGTGTGTGTGTGTGTGTGTCCATCTTCTAGAGACTGAGCCTAGCACATGTACTACACAGCTCCTTTCTCAGTCTCATATCTTGTTTTCAATAGAACAAACTTTACACAAACATTCACTGGAAAAATTATGAGTTACTACTTTTATTTCTCATTAGTAGTATTTTTGGGAACCAGGCAGTGGTGGCCTTTAATCCTAGCACTTGGGAGGCAGAGGCAGGTGGATCTCTGTGAGTTCAAGGCCAACCTGGTCTACAAAGTGAGTCCAGAAAAGGCTACACAGAGAAATCCTGTATCAAAAGAAAGAAAGAAAGAAAGAAAGATAAAAAAGATTAGCAGGATTGTCTTTTCCTCTTTCTTTCTTTCTTTATCTCTCTCTCTCTCTCTTTTGTTGTTGTTGTTGTTTGTTTGTTTGTTTGTTTTGGGAGACAGGGTTTCTTTGTGTAGCCCTGGTTGTCCTGGACTCACTTTGTAGACCAAGCTGGCATCAAACTTGCAGAGGTCCGCCTGCCTCTGCTTCCCAGAGTGCTGGGATTACAGATGCACGCCACCACGTCTAGTGGCCTTTCAGTCTTATTGGGCGTCTGCCATGCCTTTCCTTGGAGCCTGCAAACCCCTTTCTTCTAGCGCTTTATAACGTGTGAAGTAAGTTCTGTCAGCTATATTCACACTACTGTGTTGTCTTTGCTTCCTAACTAGCATGTATTATTCAATCTCCCTCTGTCCTGCATCCACTTCCTTAAAAACGTAACATAATAACATGTCATAAAAAGATGGAGACTGGGGTCAGGCAGTGGTGGCGCACACCTTTAATCTCATCACTTGAGAGGCAGAGGCAGGTAGATTGCTGTGAGTTTGAGGCCAGCCTGGTCTACAAGCGAGTCCAGGACAGCCAAGGCTACACAGAGAGACCCTGTCTCGGGGACAAAAAAGATAGATACTGGGGCCAGGCATGGTGGCACACTCTTGTAATCCCAGCTCTCGAGAGGCTGAGGCAGGAGGATCTTTGTAAGTTCAAAGCCAGCCTGATGTACTAGATGAGTCCAGGACAGCCAAGGCTACACAGGGAAACCCTGTCTCGAGAAAAAATATCGAGACTGGATGCATATTAGTACTGGAACCAGTGTGGATGATGCTACAGTACCTAGAAAAGCAAATAATGTGGGTCCAACAGGCAACAGGGATGCAGAGAGCAGACTCTGAGAGGTACAAAGCTGTTGCTCCAGTTGGGGCCAGAGACATCCTGATGACTCTAGGCTTTGGTGGTTGGTGGTGGGGGTAGCAATGGCAAGAAAGGAAGACCTGTTTTGAGGAGCCTAGGGCAGAAACCCTTCCATTCCTTGAGGACCACCTGGATGTCAGTGGAGCTGGGGACATTCCTGGTGCAGTGCAAAGGAGGTTTGGCAGTGAGGCCAGACCCTGGCAGCTCGAGAGGATGGGGCTCCTAACACCTGCCAGGTTGCTGAGACTGAGTCTGTGCAGAACCCAGGCTGCAAATGAGAGGTCTTCGGTACCTGCAGCCAAGCAGGGCCTGACAAACTGTTTCCATGGAGACACAGAGCTGTGTGCAGGCGTAGGCGGGTTGATCCATTCCAGAGCCTTGGGTCACAAGGCTCTAGCGAGCTAACAAGAAAAAGGCATGGTCGATCAGGAAAGGATGGCCAGAAGTATTGGCAGCTAATTGAGGTTGTGTTGTCATAACTCTAGATTAAGCCTAACAAATTGAGATCCTGCCGGCTACCACTTAGCTAGAGAACAAGGAAGCAGACACCAATTCAGGCTCACTCCAGATGTGCAGACACCCAGCCCCAGCCGTTCTGTATCCTTGAGCTCTTAAGTAGCTACATCTCTCTTCCAACTGTCAGAGACACAGACAGCAATTGGGGGAGTTAATCTCCTTTTCACTTGTCATGCGAATGGCAAAAAAATATACAGGAAGCCGAAGGAGGCCTGGCTCTTGGAAAAACTCAGATGCTGGCAAAGGTCCAAACTGGATATTGGGAGGCACTTTGAGAACTACTGTGCACAGAGAGCCAGAAGCTTGCGGCACTTAGGAGATGGAGGTCAGCCGATTAGTGATTCCAAGCTTGCTGCAGCTACATGAGACCCTGTCCCAAAACAAAAACTAGCAAAAAGGAAGCCAGCAGCAGTGAAACCCAAATGTGGCATGTGTGTGTGTGTGTGTGTGTGTGTGTGTGTGTGTGTGTGTGTGTGAGAGAGAGAGAGAGAGAGAGAGAGAGAGAGAGAGAGAGAGAGAGAGAGAGAGAATACACACAGCATGATGTTTACCACTAGACATTTTTTGGTAGGTTGGTTGGTTGGTTTTTTTCAGGACAGGGTTTCTCTGTGTAGCCCTAGCTGTCCTGCAACTCACTCTGTAGACCAGGCTAGTAGCTTTAAACTAAGAGATATGCCTGCCTCTGCCTCCCAAGTACTGAGATTAAAGGTGTGCACACCACAGGACATTTTTAAGTGTGCAATTCAATGGAATAAAGTGCATGCATGATCTTAGACTGGGGGATGTAAGTCATTGGTACAGCATGTGCTGGTAATACACCTGCAGTGGGTTCCAAGTATCCCAGTTTTTAAAAAGTATGCATCCATCATTACTATCTACTTCCAAAATTTTATTTTGGTTAAGCTACAAGTCCCCATAAGTCTTTACATTAATTCATCTTGTGTTGTTATAACAAAATGCCTGAGGCAGGATACTCTCAAGGAGAAAGGGTTATTTAGCTCAGCAGCCTGGGGATTCAAGAACATGATGCTGGCATCTGTTTCGTCTGTTGAGGACCTCATGGTAGATGGCTTCACAGTGGTGGGTGTGCATATGAAAGAGGTCACATGGCAAGACGGGAGTCATCTAAGCAGCATCAATCGGCTTATATGGGTAGAGTCTCCACATCCTGGTTATTTGTCCTAGGCCCTACTACGTCTTCATCACCACACTGGGGACCTAGCCTCCAGTACATGAATGATTTTATGGGAGACGAGCTATATAGCATGCCTTAAAGATATCGAACGATGCGATTGCGCTGCAGAGTTTCTACTGGCAGACTGGTGGTCACTGCGACAGTCCATCTTAATTGTAAGCTTGGTGGCATTTAGAGGTTCTCTAGGTCAGCTTCACTGAGAGGGGAGCCCCATCCTCAAGGCAGGTGACAGCATTCCTTGGTCTGGCATCATCTCAGACTGAACAAAAAAGAGGAAGCAAGTGGGACCCCAGCATCTATGTCTCCCTGCATCCTGACTGGATGCAGTGTGGGCAGCCACCTCAGGTGCCTGCTGCTGTGCCTTCCCTGTTACTGCGGGGAAGCCAAAAGCAGCCCTTCCTTCCTCAAGTTGCTTTTGTCAGGCATTTTTGTCACAGCAACGAGACAGTTTGGCACTGCTGGTGAGAAAACTGGGTTAAGCTTGGTTTTGGTCAGTTGCTGTCAGAAAGGACGTGGGTTGGGGTGTTGGCAAGGAGGTTCTTGGATAGCGGGTGAACTTGTTAAACCTGAGCTCTGGGGAGAGACTGCCTTTAACTTCTTAAGTGACTCCTCTTGATCTGCGAGGCATTTGAATGGCTTCTGCAGGTGCTGAGAAGTCAGCATAAATTACCTCAGGGCCATGGGGTCAGTGCAAAGATCTTGTTAAAGGAAAACCTCGTTCCAAAATTAGTGGGAGGTAATCACAGGAGGGATATTTAGGAAGCAGCTTCGATTTAAGTGACCAAGAATATGTTAGTGCGTGAGAGGTGTGAGGCACTGTTCTTCTAATATTTAAAAGCTGTGTCTTGCACATACCCATCCCCGTACCCCCTCTAGATCTCCTCAGGGCTCCCCAACAGGCCCCCTACTGACTAAACATCCTCTTATTTTCTCGATAACCCACTGACTCCAGTTGCTGTGCATCTTTCCACCATAGGAAAATCGACAGCTGGGTTAAGTAATTTGTGTTTGCCAGTCAATTTGGCTGTTTTGCAATATATATATATATATATTACAAACATTATATTCTACATAACAAACCTTTTTAATTATTCATTTAGGTACTAAATGTTTTTTTTTAATTATTGGTTTATTATGTATACAATGTTCGGCCTGCGTGTGTGCCTGTGAGTCAGAAGAGGGCACCAGATCTCATTATAGATGGTTGTGAGCCGCCATGTGGTTGCTGGGAATTGAACTCAGGACCTCTGGAAGAGCAGCCAGTGCTCTTAACCTCTGAGCCATTGCTCCAGCCCCTAAATGTGTTTTTGCCTTAAGTTTTTTTTTTATAATTCTATAGATGAGTATTGACTCTGCATCATTTCCACCCCTTCCTCTCCCACTTGCATGCCTCACATGCCCCACCCCCTCTCAAACTCATGACTAATTCTTCTTTGTTACACATACATGTATGTAACTATGTAGTAAATGTGCACAATACACAGACATGCATAAATAAAACTTACTGCATCCATTTAGTGTTGCTCAAAACACATATGTTCAAGACTGACCACCTGGGATGGCTCACCTATCATGTGATGAAATGAAACATTATTTTGACGTAGAACAGTAGACACTACTGGACAACCAAAGTTTTGTAATCTTTCACAAATTAAAACCTCATAGTTCGCCAGGTGTGATGGTGCACACCTTTAATTCCAGCACTCAGGGAGGCAGAGGCAGACTGAACGCTGTGAGTTCGAGGCCAGCCCAGTCTACAAAGTGAGTCCAGGACAGCCAGGGCTACACAGAGAAACCCTGTCTGGAAAAACCTTAAAAGAACAAAACAAAACAAAACCTCACAGCTCTGTCACTTTGCTTATCGGTCAACAACAAGGTCAATGTGTTTGGAGTATTGTCTTATTTGCTATTCCTGTTGCTGCGGTAAAAATATCCTGACAAAAGCAACTTATGGGGAAGAGGCTCATTCTGGCTCATGGTTCAAGTGTGTGAAGTCCATCATGTGGGGAAGTCAAGACAGCAGGAGCTTGGTGCAGTTGGTTCTATCACATTAGCAGTTAGAGCAGAAGTGATAATGTACTCAGTCCCACTTCCTCATTTTACTCATTCCAGGACCCAGCCCAGGGAATAAACCCTCCACGTTGACCTAATCAACAGCGCCTCCCACAGGCATGCCCGGAAGCCCATTTTCTAGGTGATTCTAGATCGCTGCAAGCTGATACCGGATACTAAAGTATCACAGTCATGTAGGCCAAGGCTCACCCACGCAGCAGTAATCCCTAAACGTCAAGCAAACACCTCAGTGATCCATGGCGCTAATAACCAGGGAGGAGGGAGAAGGAACAAGTTCACCTTGGTGAAAACTGTTCTACTGGAAAATCCAATCTAGGTCTCGTACCATGTCTTGGGAAACTTAATAAACTACTCCCGAGAACTCAAGTTGGGGGAGGGTGGCTACCTTCTAGACCGTCACTCCAAAATCCAGCAAGAAATCTGGGAACGAGTGGGTCTTCAGGTTTGTTTTGGTTGGTGTCTGAGGGATTCTGTGCAGTTCCCAGAGCCTGTTCATAAAGTTCTCATTTGGCGTGGGATAATCGAGCCGTACTCTATGTTCAAATTCACCTCCATGTCTCAGAGCCTGAGCCCTGGAGGGCAGCTCAGGAAAACATTATTAGCAGTGGAGACAATGTTTACAGCTATTAAGATCCTATTAGAAGGCGATTTCCAGAACGATGCTGTGAGGCGTGCTCCAGTCCCCTGTCAACAAAATCTTCATGTTGTGAAAACAGTCCTTCAACGTCTCTGGAGAGTGTCCTACGGGTGTATGGTCAATCATCACTTATTTAAGAAAACATATTCAGCGAGAGGGGGTCTCTGGCATCTGAACCACAGGCTGCCTCTTCCCTCCCACCCTCCAACTTAAGTTGTTGTGACAGGAGCTTTAATCTGGCCAGGAAGCCAGGGCTCTTGTCAGTCAAGACCTACAGTTCTCACTCTTGCCCCATCTGTGCTGTAGATCCTAAATTCCACCTTGTCCTCCAAAGAAGGCAGCAGAAAGTGAAGGACTTCATGCCTGCCCTAGCCTCCACTTAAGGTAGTCTTGTAAAGCCAGAGACCAGTTGCATCCATGCCATGTAGCATGTGATAGGGTAAAGGAAAATGGACGCCAAAACCAGAGGTTACCGTCCCACTCTGTAAAGCAGGGCCATCAATCCAAGAGAAGTGGGAGACAGCTAGTGCCCAAGTCTCAGAGGAGAGTCCTAGAGACTTCGTGTAAGGAACAGAGAGCACTGATGAAAAGAAGATAACTGTGTTTGGAAGAGGGCATGGAGAAGTTCACACTGACATCAGTCTTAAGAACAATAGGAACTCGGGTAATAAGCAATGAAAAGTAAGCTGTGGGCTCCACAAGAGAAATAAACTTTAGGTTGGTTGGTTCACTAGAGAAAGAGAGAGCCAAGAAGAGTCTTCTGGGCTCCGGACAAAGCTCGAAGACTTGCCTCAAAAACCACTGCAGAGGGCTGGCGAGATGGCTCAAAGGTTATGAGCACTGTCTGATCTTTCAAAGGTCCTGAGTTCAATTCCCAGCAACTGCATGGTGGCTCACAATCAACATGTGATCTGGTGCCCTCTTCTGGAGTGCAGGCACACTGTATAAGTAATAAATGATTAATTTAAATTAAAAAAAAAAACACAATACTGCAGAGATGCTTCCATGTAATTGGATCAAAGTGAAGCAATCTATGCTCCAGAGCATTGTGGAAAAGAATAGTGCAATGAGATGGCTAGGAGTGGAGCCTGACAGCCAGGGACCATATCACCAGAGGAAGAAAACTGGAAGGAAAGGCACAGAGAAGTGGGGAGGGATGGACAGACAGACAGTCAGGTTTCCTGAAAGCACCACTACCCTAGAGTGATGGTGCATGTGACACTTACCTCCCGAGAGTGACACCAGATGCTTCATTCCATGGGAAAAAAAAGACGACTCTGCACCAAAAGGATTCTGACATATCACCAAATAAATGGATGATAATAAGCCTTACATCAAAAGAACCAGCGGTCAGTGTAGATACAGAACATTATTGAAAACAACCAATTTGTAACAACAAAAACAAATTGTAATATATGTCTCACACACAGGGAGGTTCAGCAGGGATCAGTGGCAGCCGCCTAGAAGATGCCTGGGGGCGTGACTTAGAGACTCTAAGGGAGATGGGGTGTGGTCAACGAGCAAAGGGGGCTGTGCTCACAGAAGGAAGGGAGACTGTGAAAGCAAGGTCTTGCTACATAGGAATTGCCAATGCAGAGACAGAAATGGTTTTTAAAATGGAAATTTTAGAGCTAAAAACTGCAGTAACTGAAAGGAAAAGTTTACTAGAAGGGCTCCATGGTGAATTTGCACTAGAAGAAGAATCAGTAGATGTTGGGGGAGGGGGGGGAGGGTGCAGGGGGAACTGGCTCTCACTATGTAGCCTTGGGTAAAACTCACTGTGTAGACCAGGCTGTCCTTGAACTCACAGAGATCCATCTGTTTCCACCTCCTGGGTGGTGGGATTAAAGGGGATTGGAAGAAGGAAATTATTTGCTCTCAAGAGCAGAGGGAAAGAATGAAGAAATATGAAAAACCGCCTCGGAGGAATGTGGAATTACTTAAGAAACAGAATGACCGAACAAACTTGTGTGATCTTGTTCTGATTAAATAGAATCACAAGATGTTTGGGAGGGACGGAAAAGTAGGAATTGCTCTTTGTAGGTAAAGTTATTCTGGAAATGGTGGTTGCACAATGTTGCCAGTGTGTTTAATGCCATTGAATTGTATGGTTAAAGGAGAAACTTTAGGTACAATTTACCACAATTTTAAAAATTGTGGTACATGGTAGTAAGTCTATCAACATATGCATATTGAGGGTAAGAACTTGGTGAGGTCGTGGGGAAAGACATCTGAAATTTTATGAAATAACACTCATCTACTCATCTGAGAAAAACTTCTACACTCAGATGCACCAAAGTAAAAATATTGACAGAGAGTGAGAAAAATCATGAAAGCAACAAGGTAAAACAATAACAAATGCAAAACAAAACAAAGAGGCTGAGGATGTGGCACCCAAAAGAGCACTTACCTAGCAAACCCGAGACCCTGGGTTCAATCCCCAGAGCCACAAACAAACAAGAAGAAGGAAAACACGGGCTAAACCATCATGTACCAAAGCTCAGATAATAAACAACTGCCTTCTCGGTATAAACAGTGGATGCCAGAAGGCAGTGGGTGACGTATCTAAAACACTGAAAGACACAGAAGGGCACCAATTCAGAATCTTGTATCTGTAGAGCTACCATTCAGAACTGAAGAAGAGGAGAAGTTTAAGGCAGAGCTTCGAACATGGAGGAGGAGGAAAATGTAAGGTCAAACAAGCTGACTGGAGGCCTTGGCGAGTACGAACGCTGTAGGTCCCTTGCCAATCAGAGAGCCACTGCAGAGGTGTCCAACCTTTTCACCCTGTGACATGATGTTGTCATCTATAGATGTGTTGGGGTGCTGTCATAGCTAACCAGGGATATGTGAGGATATGCTTACGTTAAAGGAATCTGCACATTTCAAGATTACAAGCAGGACTTTAACCCAGAAAGAAATTGTGTAATTATTAAAGTGAGCTGTGCTTTCTATCAAAGTTATAGCTGCTCGGGTGGACGCAGTGCTTTGCAGATGTTATCAGGGCGGGACAGGGAAAAGCCATCAGTTACAGTTCCCAGAGACATTCTTCCCTTCTGTTCTGAGATCACTGATAGCCAGGGCATGGCGCACTTCCATCTGGGAAAAAGCATAAGGGTGGAGGTGACAGTGCATGGGACCCGGAAGAGATGTGCTTGTGGCATATTGATTCTTAAAGGAAGACGATCTGCGGGTGCCTTGGATGAAGTAGTCACGGGTCCCCTTGTTAGTTCCCGGGAATGCAGCTGTCTGATCTTTCAGTATGATTAACTTGCTCAACCCTTGAAGGAAGCTGTGGATAGGGAAGGGGCGAAGGGCAGCGACTCTGCCTATAGACTCACTACACAGGCTGATGTTGGGCTGAAATCTTGCCTCTACCCTCCAACTTCCCTTCTTGATTTTTAAATGAATGAAAATCTTGTGCAGATTTACATTATGACGCTCACCAGCATCTACGGCTGGAAGTCCAGAGCAGTTCTGTCATGCACTGCTCTCTCCCGTGCACAATTCTAGTATAGTCAGGAAGTAAGAGAGAATTACTCCACAAACGCACAGTGTCTGTCATGTAGACCAAACGATTGCAAAGCCTTTCCAATAGAGTCTTCACTTTCCTCTTCTCTGAAGGAAGATAAGCTTATTTGTGCCCTTCAGATGAAATTCATAGGTATTCTGAATATTGCAACAATCAGTTCTGAAAAAGAAAACATTTTATTTGTGGTGAACACAGTTCCACTATCATGTTTAACAAGAAGAGCAACATGACTTTTAACAGCATTAACTATCTACACTTTGAATTTCATTATTTGTCCCCTAAAATGTTCCTTTTAAGATTGTGGTGAATTGTACATAATGTAAAGCTTCCTAGTTTGCCCAGACAATTCGGTGGCATCAAGCATGTGGACAACATTGCACAACCACCACCACGATTTCCAAACAGTGACTACCCACGAAGACTAATTCCTATTTTCCCCTCCACCTCCAAGCATCTTGGGATTCTATTTAACATGGGCATTCAGTTCCTTAGGACTCTTTTCTGTCTAGGATTGCCGCCTCTCTCCACATGGACATGCACTGCATCCTCATGGCATCTACCTGTGGTTGAGTCCCATCTGCTTGCCCCATGGACTACCCTGTGGCCTGTATTCTCTGATGACTTCTTTATGGCATCACCAAACTGTTTTTCTCCGTGTTTCTTGTAAACTGGGTGTTAGATCCAAAGGCTTGGTAAAAGTCAGGTGCATATTTGGGTAACGTTCTCACGGGTAGTTCTGTGTGCTTCCTACTGGACAGTTTGAGGTCACGCACAACTTCTAGTTGTCCCATGATTGATGAGGCTAACACTTAGTCCCTGGGTTAAGGAGATAGTAACCTATTAAATAAAGTTTGAAAGGTGGGAATTGATGATTTCAGTTTTTAGAAAGAGTTACTCCTGAATTAAATATTCCTGTCCAGAAGGAGTTGCCTGGTCTCTAGGATGTAGTCTTTGCCGTACAGAGAACAGCTGGGTAAGCTGGGTGTGGAGATGTACACCTGAAATCCCAGTCCTTGAGATGTGGGTTGGGGAAGATTAGGAGTTCAAAAACAAAAAACAAACAAGCAAACAAAAAACAGTGCTGGGTATGAGAGAACTTATATAAAAAAACAAACACAGAAGACAGAGGAGGCGGGGAAAGGAGATAGAGAGAGGCAGGGCAGACAGACAGACTGACTCAGACTTGCCTCTTTCTGGAGTGGATGCCACAGGGTTATCCTAGTGCGTAGCTGGCTGATCAGCACAGAATACAAAATATGAGGTCTGGAAAAGACCGTGTGTTCTTTGGGCCCTAGAAGGTTCTCCCAACCTGGTCATTTAACCAGAATTTAAGCATAAACAAATAATTTTTCCTTTCATTTTTTTGGTAGCACTCCACTAATGACAGAATAGCTTGGAAATTCGGATTTTTTAAATTTTTAAATTTTACGTGCATGTGTTGGTGTAGGGGTGTCAGATCCTGGAGTTACAAACAGTTGTGAGCTGCCATGTGGGTGCTAGGAATTGAACCAGGGTCCTTTGGAAGAGCAAGCAGTGCTCTTAACCACTGAGCCATCTCTCCAGCCCCCTGGAAATTCAGATATTAGAGAATTGGTTTTGCAATGTTCTAAAATAAGTATAGCCCCTCTTCCTTGATGAATTCCTTTATGGCCCAGATATTTACTTCCTTCCTATGTATCACAGAGTGTAGAACTTGGGAAGAATCTAGCCTTCCTGTGTTCATCTCTGGAAGAATCTAGCCTTC
Organism: Acomys russatus; assembly: GCF_903995435.1. Classification (NCBI taxonomy): domain Eukaryota; kingdom Metazoa; phylum Chordata; class Mammalia; order Rodentia; family Muridae; genus Acomys; species Acomys russatus. The sequence goes on along the minus strand of NC_067146.1, from coordinate 11,114,178 downwards.
CTGTGTTCTTCTCTGGACTCTCAGCTGCTGGGAACTGAAGAGCTGACTCAGTGAAGACTCGCAGAATGAACGTTAAAGAACCTCATTGTTGTTTTAAAACTAAGGATCTGAGCCTCTGGGGCGGGGGGGGGGGGGGGGGGGAGGGAGGAGTTATTTTTAATCTCCAAATAAATACTTTGTTTTAGAGCAGTTAAATCTGCATGTCAGCTCCTTTCTGCCCAAGGTTGCCCTAGATTTCTAGGTCCCCAGAGGGCTTTTTGGTTACTATTGTCTGTCTGTTTTATGTTCTTTTTTGTTTTGTTTTGTTTTGGTTTTTGTTATGTTGTTTTTCAGCTAGGCAGTTGTTGTGAATTCTCTGCACAGAGAAACAGAATTTAACCTTAGGATACGGGTTAGGCTTGTAAATTTTTTTATTTTACAACTAGAGTTAACTCATATACCTTCTTTCCATTTCTTGGGCAAGTTTTAAAGGATCTAGATTCAACAAATTACCAACCAAATGGGAAAGGTGATTTTTAAAAGAAATCTTCTTGAGGGACTTAATTCCTTAACAACAGCATTTCTAAGAGACCTACTTGTCTATACATCTCACGTCTACTTAGGACTGACCCCCAAAGACTCTATGGGGTTCATCAGCAAGGCCCAATAGCCAATAGCTTCCTCCCTTCCTTTTCTCAGTCCTTCTCCCTTGTGAATGCCCCACCTCCCCTCCCGCTTCTCTCTCCATCATGGGTAGCATGGACTGGCATGCTCCCCTGCTTCTCCCTGTTTCCACCAGCAAACTTTGTTCTCTAGAAGGACCCTTCTGCTTCCCATCAGCCCGTGGTTATGACATTCACCGGCATCAAAGCAATGGAAGGATCCCAGGAGAGGACAGGCTGTGCCTGAGTCTAGGTGCTGAACTCCCCGTCTGGCCAGCTTCCATTGGGTTTGAACGGCCAGCTGCAGTTTCTAGGCCAGGTTCTCCAGACTAAGAGGTCTATGAGGATTATATCAGAAGCACTTGAACTTTATCCAGTACTTTAAAATGCCTGGGAGATTTTATATATATATATACATATATATGTATATATATGTGTGTGTGTGTGTGTGTGTGTGTGTGTATAGTGTGTGTGTGTGTGTGTGTGTGTGTGTGTGTGTGTGTGTGTGTGTGTGTTTCCCTGAAGAGATTGACTGGAATAATGAAAAATGCCATCCTTTGGTGGGAGGGGTGGGTACGAGACTAGAAGGTGTGCGGAGAGTACATCAGGTAGCCACAGGGTGCAAACCATAGCCCGTAGGAAGAAACTGGTATGGCATCATCTGATGTAGAGTATACAGGGCCAGGAGTGGTACCACAGGCCTACAATCCCAGCACTAGGAAGACTGAGTTGGGAGGACCTTACATTCAAGGCCAAAATGAGGCTACTTAGTAAGACCCTGTCTGAAAAAAAATCAAAATAGTGTTGAGGTCGTAGCTCAGTGGGAAGAACGCTTGCCCAGCATGAATGAAGCCCAAGCAGCCTCACCAAGATAGGAAAGATGTTTTCTTCAAGGCTGCCACAACAAATAGCCAAAACACTAAGAATGTAACATTTATATAATTCCTGATTGTTTCATGGTTCTTCTTGCTGTTGGTAGTTTATTGTATATATGTGTAATAATATAAGCGTATTTGTAAGAATAAAAATATTTCATAATTAAAGAAAGAAAAACAAAGTTGGAAAAGACATAGGCTGTTACATGGCCACATCAGTCTCCTTTAACAGTCTGTCAAGATGAGTGTAATGGTGCTTAACACTGATCTGGGGAGGTTGAGGCAAGACATCCCCAGTTCAAGGTCCTGTGATGTACACAGCAAACTTTGTATTGGGAAGGAGGAGGAGAAAGAGGAGGAGGAGGAGGAGGAGGAAGAGAAGAACCACCAGCAGGCGTGGTGGTGCACACCTTTAATTCCAGCATGTGGGAGGCAGAGGCAGGTAGATCGATGTGAGTTCAAGTCCAGTCTGGTCTACAAATTAAGTCTAGGTCAGCCGAGGCTACGCAGAGAAACCGTGTCTCGAAAAACCAAAAAAAAAAAAAAAAGAAAAAAGAAAAATGAAGGAAAGGAGGGAGGAAAGAAAGAAAAAGGAGAAAAGGAAGGAAGGAAGGAAGAAAGAAAGAAAGAACGAAAGAAAAGGATTTCATGTCTAGTCCCTGGCTCTGACTAGGGGATGGACCTTATGCTGGAAAGACAGTTCACCAGACCATACTGCCCTTGCTCACCTGTCCCACTACTTGATCCCTCGTGAGTGATGAACTGCCTGGGTGTTTATAGAGATTTGGCATTTGGAGTGGGAAGAAAACAGGATAGAGATGAAATCTGTGGAGAAGTTGCCACAAGAGAGGAACATTAGAGCTTACGTTTTCAGCCTTGGAACACCAAGGCACAGACCTGTTTCCCCACAGGAACAGTGTGTTCCTTCCTTCCCTGTCCAAACAAACTCTTCTAAGTGCTTGCTGCGGCATCCCTTATCTCATCTCCCCCTCTTCCCCTTACCCTGAGCCTCGGCGGTCTCAAAGTTCATTCTTCCTCTAGGCTCACCTGGGAGAGAAAGGCTGGTTACCACCTTCCTGCCAGTGGGCCAGGTTAGCTGTGAGGAGCCAGGAGCTCTCTAGCATTCTCTGGAACCCGGGTCGTGGCCCACGACTAAACTTCTGGTAGACCATCCTTACAGAGACATCTCGTAGACTCCAACTTTTAGCTTAGCGTTCCACAGTGCGGGCAAGATGGATTTGGAACATGTATTCTGATTTAAGCCAAACTTATCCTTTATTATTAGAAAGACTGTAACAAGTTTGTTTCTTTAGTGTTTTCAATCAGCACATTAGTATTTATTGTTCTTAATACCTTGAGGCTACTTGAAGAAGGTCTTAAATTTCAAAGTTGGTAAGTAAACAAGTGTTTCTTAATAACATCTTCAGGCAAGTACCCAAAGGTCTCATTCTCAACATGATGTTTGGGTCCCCCTAATTGTCCTTTAGGACTGTGCCTAACCACATTTTATAATCACTGAAAAAAAAATACACTCTTGGACATAAAGTTGCTTAACAATTTATTTGTTCTTCCTAATCACCATGTGCAGACAAAATAAAAAATAAAGACAGAAACAAGTAGGTTTAAATATGGTGTTATTTGCACTCCCAACTGTATGAGACCAAGTAGGCTGTGCTGGAGAGGGCCGTGACACATGGCAGCTGTTTGGAGACGTCGCTCACTATTCCCGAGAGTATAAGCGTGACTGGAGAGGCAGTTAGTTGAGTAGAAGAGCACAGGTCATCTGTGTGGTCCCATGGGAAGGTCTAAGGCATCTGGCTCCACTCCAGAATCTGCTAGATACTATAATGTTTATTGTTGAGATTGGTACCCAATACCTTCTTTTAGAAAAAAAAAAAAAAAAGATTTATGTGTAGGAAGTGTATATAAGTGCACTGTGTGCATACCTGGTGCCCAAGGAGGCCAGAGGGTGCCAGGTGCTCTGGAATGGGAGTTGCAGACGACTGTAAACTGCCGTGTGGGTGCTGAGGTGTAACACTCAGATCTTCTACAAGAGCAGCAAGGTCTTAGCCACTGAGGCACTCGCCAGCCCCTGCATGCCTTCCTTTATCTTGATCATCTGCAACTCCAGAGATTTTCTTATCTCTCTTCCTAATGGGAGGGAGAGGGAAGTTGGGAAATAGAGTCAGCAAGGGGTCTTAAAATCTCAATGAGTTGACCAGTACAAATGTACCACTGCTCTTCTCACAGCCTAAGTCTGCACGTAGAGGAGGTGTGAGACACATGGTGGTCAGAGCAGCCTAGTAATTCTGGGACACAGCCTTTCTCCCAAGGTTACCTCTGTCTTCCCCGAGGCGCCTCCGTTCAGCCAGTGAGACAGGAAGCCTTCAGAGAACAACGGCATAGAAGGCTTCATGGTGATGAGGCAAGGACATTGGCATCCATTAGCGTCTAGTTGCAAGTATGTGGCCAACGATCCTGCCCAACTTCCAGAAAAGTTAGGAAGGATTGGCAAGAGCTATGTGCCTACCTCATGTCAATTTCTGTCGCAGAGGGTTCCTCAAGGCAACCATGTAGTCTTGTCCTTCTGCGTAACCAAAAGCGTGCAAAGTAAGTGTGCTACCTTCACTTCGTGCCTGGACCTTCCATCTCAGGATTTGCTGTGATTCAGCTCAAACTGGGAACTGACTTGTTTTTGCATAGGCCTTTCTAGCGCTTCCAGACACCTGGACTGAGACAATGTAAAGACGCTGGCCGTGAACTACCCTTGGGCTTACACGTTGCCTGCCTAACCTGATGGTTCCCATGGTAACCCTGGCTTGGGAGCTGCACGAAACCACATAGGTAGGTTATCTAGCCCAACTATCACTTAAGACCTATGAGAACGTGAAGGTGTGGGGACCATTCAAAGGCTGAGTTTCATACCTGTGTTAGTCCACGAGGGCTACTCAAACAAAACATTGTAAGTTGAGTGGTTTATAAACAACAGACATTTGTGTCGCCATTTTGGAGGTGGGAAACCAGCAGCTTTGGTGTCTGCTGAGGGCTGCTTCCTAGTTCATGGATGAAACTGTCTCATTGGGTCTACATGTGGCCCAAAAGGTGAGGGGGACCCTTTGGGGGCATTCTTAAGGGCTCAGGACCTGTGAGCTGGTCACCTCCACGAACTCCCACTTCTAAATATCATTTTAAGGAACAGATTTTGATGTGTGAATTTGAGGTTTTAACAGTGTTGGGAAGGCTGTGATAGGAAGATTGTGAGTTAGTTTGAGTTTAGACTAGACTCCAGAAGCCATAACCTGTCCCAAAAAATAAAAATTTTCTTTTTTTCCTCAATCAGCCTACTGTTTGTAGCTGTCATGGTCCCATTATCATCTGTAATCTTTCTTCCTATTTCTCTCATTAACCAATTGCAGTTGGATCTCTGTGAGTTGGAGGCCAATCTGGTCTACAAAGTAAGTCTAGGACAGCCGGGGCTGTTACATAGAGAAACCCTGTCTCGAAAAATAAAACACAAGCAAACAGCAAGAAAGCAAAACAAAGGCTCTTTCATTGTCCAGCCATTTTATTTTATTTTTTGATGTTATTTTTTATTGAATTAATTTATTCAGATTACATCTCAATTGTTACCCCATCCCTTGTATCCTCCCGTTCCTCCCTCCCTCCCGCTTTCACCACATTCCCCTCCCCGCTCTGTGACCGAGGGGGACCTCCTCCCCCACTATATGCGGTCAGCCATTTTAGAGACATCCATTTATCCTCGTTTACTTCACTGAGGTTTTAGCTTCCTAAAGTAATGTTTGTTCATTTCTTTTTGTTTGTTTGTTTGTTGTTTTTGAGACAGAGTTTCTCTGTGTAGCCCTGGCTGTCCTGGAGCTCATTCTGTAGACCAGGCTGGCCTTGAACTTGTGGAGACCCGGCTGCCTCTGCCTCCCGAGTGCTGTGTTCATTTCTTATATAAAGAGGGTAATGACGTGGACTAGGCGAGCTGATGCAGGCATGTCTTGGTGTGCAGTATGAGCTGTTTTCTAGTGTTGGTGACTTTTTGTTGGCTAATCTAGACTCTGTCTTTATAATCAGGCTATACATTTATGTTACTTACAGGGTTAATAGTACAATCTACATGAATGTATATGTTCATTTCTTTATGCATTCCAAAATATTTATTGAGTGCTTGTTGTAGACAGTGTGTTAGGTACTGGAGAAGGACAAAGAATAATAGGTATAGCCGGGCATGGTGGCGCACGCTTTTAATCCCAGCACTCGGGAGGCAGAGGCAGGCAGATCGCTGTGAGTTCGAGGCCAGCCTGGGCTACAAAGTGAGTCCAGGATGGCCAAGGCTACACAGAGAAACCTTGTCTCGAAAAAAAAAAAAAAAAAAAAAGAATAATAGATATAAGGTCTTTGTCATATGGAGAGTATTAGAAAAATATATCCTAAATAAATAATAATGTTAAATATTAACTATAAATCTGATTCTTGTATGGCAAGCTTATTTTCTTCTTTATCTTGGATAATATTGAATTGTTTTTTTTTTTTTAACTTTCAAGTGAGTCTGTTCTGTAAAAACTAGCTTTTTCCATTAGAGTAATTATTCATTGCATCTTCTATTTATTTAAACCATTTATTAATTCACTCAGTCAATATAAAACTACTTGTCAGCATCTTTGATAAGGTCAGAATACAAACATGAAATGACATGATTCCCATTTCCATGAGTCACAGCTAAGGGCTGGAGAGATGGTTCAGGGGTTAAGAGCACTAGCTGCTCCTCCAGAGGTCCTGAGTTCAATTCCCAGAAACCACATGGTGGCTCACAACTGTCTATAACTCCAATATCTGACTTCCTCACACATACATACATACAGGCAAAACACCAATGCGCATGAAAGAAAGAAAGAAAGAACAAAGGAAAAAGGAAGAATTAAAATAAAACAAAACAAAATTGCAGACTAAATATTTCCATTCTGAAAGTGAAAGATAGGGACACAGCAAGAAAAGACTGGACCGAGCAATACTGAAACTCAGCTGGGCAAACATCAAACTTGAAACTCCATATCTAGCATTTTGGACTCATGACAAAATTGTCTGGGCTCCAGTGATCTTGGACATCGTCTCTGCTATATCAAGCACATGCAACCTCTATTTTGGTTAGCTCCACTCTGGGCCCAAAGTATTCTATGGCCTTGGCATCTCTAAGATCCTGGGGTCCCCACTGCAACTTGGACCTCGTCTTCCCCTTATGAGATGGCCTTTCACGACCTCCTTGCGGGGACTCTAACATCACATTGGTCTCAGTGGCTTTCCAGAACCCTGGTGCAAGCTTCCATGACCCTGTAACATTTATATTTTGCATTCTTATGAAGCCTAAACCATATAGATGACCCTGAAACTTCCATTGCTAACCTGAGATAAAGCCTGGCTACCTTTTATCACAGGTGTAGTGGCTTCTTTGTGCCTTGGTGGCTGAACCAGATTTTAAAAAATCTTCCCTTGTTGTGGGTTTCCAGCAGACACGCCTTCACTAATATTCTTAGTTCAGGCTCTCTCTCCTTTAAAATTAATTTGCATTTTCACCAATTGGAACCTTCTATGAGTAGAACTTTGTCCTCAGGACACTGTTTATATGGTTGTAGAACAGAGCACAGGCTTCTTTTTAATGGTACTAATTTAACACTGTTTTCTCTGCACCTACCTTGGCTGCAGCTTTAAGCTTGCACACACTCCTTTTGTTGCCCAACTGTACCTTTTTTGTGGCCTTTTACTTGTTTTCATCATAATTGTAACAAGAACAATGAGGTTTGATAACTATGCCACAGCTGAAATGCTATCTTGTCTTGAAATTTCCTCTGATGGGCAAATTAGTCCATGGAATTTGAATTCAGTCCAACTCGAGTTCTTAGGACACCAGGAAAATGACTCTTAGATTATCTGCCAGAATATAATGTGAATGGTTTCCAGCCCAGTTCACAAAAAAAAAAAAAAAAAAAAAAAAAAAAAAAAAAAAAAAAAATTCTTTATTCCCTCCAAAACCTCATGAGCCGAGCATCTACCGTTCACATTTCTTTCAGCATTCTGGTCTCCTAAGCTGCTACGAGAATGGGTCATTAAGCTGTGCTCACAGAGGCTAGGCTTTCTTTCGCCCACAGCTCCAAACTCCCCCACATTCCTCCCACATAGATTCCAAACGCCTGCCAACCACAATGCCAGCTTTACCACAGCACAGCGACAACACCGCTTCTTTACAGGTTTCCTGCGTTGTTGGTCTTCTGGTTGCTGTGACAGGATTTCCTGACTAAAACATAAGGAAGGGAGGGCTTCTTCTGATTGACATTTTAAGGGTGTGGCCCACCGCAGCAGGGAAGGCATGGCAGGAGTGGCACCGTGGCTGCTGCATCTGCAGTCAGGAGTGGCAATGGGCTGTTTGCTTTCAACCCTTTCAAACTCTGCTTCTCCTTGGCGGCAGCTGCTGGGATGGCACTGCCCACATTTAGACCAGGTCTCCCACTTTAAACCTTTCTGGAAACATCATCACACACCTGTCCAGAAATTTGTCTCCTGGATAGTTCTAAATTCAATCAAGTTAATAGTGAAGATTACTTATCACACATGCCCGTAGTGCCAGACCTTGGGAGATAGAGGCAGGAGGATTACAAGTTGGAAGGCAACATAGACCACATAGTGAGTTCCAGACCAGCCTGGGCTACCTAGAGAGCCTGTCTTAGGAAAGGGAGGGAGGGAGGGAGGGAGGGAAGGAGGGAGGGAGGGAATGAATGAATCACGGTCCATTTAGTTGAACAGGCTGTCCTGCACGTCACACAAAACTGTGTCATAGGGAGAAGAGCGCCCCGTGTAGTGGGATTAGGAACATGAGGGCCTCAGCTTGTCCAAATAAGGAAATGTCATGAAGGAAGCCACACGTGGCCTGATGTTTGGCGGGAAGGAGCCTTTCCTCAGGAAACAAAGCAGGATCCTCTGTGATTGTGCCCTCCCCCCTCCACAGTATGACACTGAAAGGACGGTGGGAAGGAGCCTAACCAGTTTTTAATTTCCAACACTAGGTGAGGCCTGAGGTCAAGTCTCACTAAGGGACTGTGGGCAGAAGCGTGTGTCCACGTCCTCACCGGGCTGGGAAGTGAATGTGCCTCTGCACCATTTTCTTTCCCAGTTGTCATGAGCTGGGAATGAAGAACTCTGAGGCAAAGCTGTGAAACAGACTTGACCTGGGGGGACTCTTAGATGGCACAGGAACAACCTTTTGTTTTGTTAATCTAACGATGCATTACAGCCTGCTGTTACAGCAGCAAGCTCTGCCTTTATTAGTACAAGACATTCTAGCAAAGAAAGCCACGTGAAAGCGTGGCTGGCACATGGAGCATGCTCAGTATTGCACCAAGGGCAGTAGTCTAGTGACAGCAGAGCAGGTGACTGACTGGAGTGAGGTGGTGTGCCAGGATATACAGCCAGGTCCCAGTCACAAGGAATTCTGAATACCACCCTGGAGATTTATCTTCAGTCAAGTGTAAGGGAGGCCACTGAGGAATACAAAGAGGAGAGTGGCATGGCTTCTGGAATAGTAGAATCTCTGTGAAATGCTCCAGAGCCTGCCTTGATTTTTTTTTTTTTTCATCAAATGGAAGGTGCTGGTCCAAAGATGAACAACAGCAGGATTTTAGAACCAGAAAGCCTCATAGTCTGGTCAAGTCTCATTTAACAAGTCAGGCCCGGAAGCACCGTTGCCAAGATCACCGAGTGCCAAGATCACCCAGCTAAATGTCGGCAGAGCCCGGGCTTGGAAGGAGAACTGCCTTGTCACCAGCCCTGCACATTGCTCCTCCCCCCCCCCCCCCCCCCCCCCCCCGGTACCACAGTGCTTCAAAGCAGTGGAGCCCAGCTGCTCTGCCTGTGTTTGGGGTTCCCTAATGAAGACATTAGGGATTTAGAGGCAGAACATTTTCCATGGAAGGCCATCTTTTCTGTAATTCCTCATCTGGCTTGAACCACTATTTTGGAAAAGTGCCATTTTTCAACATCAGATTTCCCTAGGGGACAATGGTGGATGTGCTTAGTGGCCTGCGGGGTGCCCTTGTACTTTCTGAGTTTTTGTTGGGAAGATGAAACAAAAGTAGCTGTGGTTTGAGATCCTGTAAACACTGCCTTGTCCCTTGGCAGCTGGGTATCTTCTGGCTCACACAAAATAAGAACTGTGGTCCAGCTGGCCAGCTGACCGTCTTTAGGGGTCAGTCAAACGTCTTCTTTGCTTGTCTGTTTACAGGGTCAGGCAGCTAAATTTTAGTATCATTTTCTGCTCATCAACTCACTACCTCTGACTTTTATGTATGGTTAGATGAACCCACTATTTGTTTTAAGTTATTTTCAGCCCATATGCTGTAGGGCGTACATTTGTTTCTTAATAGCAAGCTGTAGTTAAGGGAGAGTTGTTCCGATGCCAGCCAGAGATGTACGGTGTGGTCCAGTGTAAGCAGGACTGCCTGGTACTGAGCTGTTCCACAGCTGGGCAGGCTGGAGCCCCGACTGAAGAACAGAAGAGGTGAGGTAACTGGCCAAAGGCTCACACAGAGGAATGTGGTCTCTCACCGATAATCCCAGTGCTCCCTAGATGGAGGGTCACCATGATCTAGAGTCTAGCCTGAGCTACATAACGAGTTCCAGGTCAGACTAGACTACAGAGTAAGATTCTGTCTCAAAGGAGCAAAAAAGGTGTCTGGGACGTCAGGGGGAAATTATATTTCTTAATGTTTAGTGTTTTCTAGTCTACAGTTTTAAAAGTAGTGGGCGGCTTGCCACTCAGTTGCCTTGTCTTTACTTTCCAGCATGCTGCTCAGTTGACAGCTTAGTTGCTTGTTAATGAAGGTATGGCATGGCTAGGTGTTAAGGAACATAGGGCTGTTGCCACATGGGGAGCCACAGACAAGCACTGAAACGTTAGAAGTACTTGGTCTGTCAAGTTAGATGGACGTTCACCACTCACAAACTATGAGACCTTACACAAATTTCTTAATTTCTCCGAGCCTTTGTTTCCCTGTTTGTGATGGGGGAGATAACACATGTGGCTGTGGGGTAAGATGGGTAATCTTGACCGGCAACTCAACTGGCCTGAGAGCTGGCCAGTTAGCCTCTGGGCGTGTCAGTGAGGGAGTTCCTATAGGCAGTTTAGATCAGGAGGGTGCTGACTGAATCTAATGGTTTAACCCATTAAGGGCTTTGAACTGGTTATCAGGTGGTGGAACTGTGGGAGGTGGCACTCTGTCAGGAGAAGCGAGCTACTGTGGGTGTGCCTTTGAGGGCGTGTTTTGGCCCTAGCCCCCTCTCTGCTTCCCGGCTGTTGCAGGATGGTCCAGCTTTCTTCTCCACCTTCTCCCTCTGTGGTGTTCTGCCTCTCCCTGGCCCAGAAAGGGGAGAGATGGTTGAGCATGGGCTGAGACCTCTGAAACCGTGAGCAGAACACATGGTTCTCTCCTTAGATGGTTTCTCGGGTATCGTGTCACAGTGATGAAAACGCTAACACGTGGGTATTGAATGCACCAACACATGGCCATTCACTTCGTGGTGGGATATGTCATTTCCTTTTTGAGATGCTGAGATGTCATTAGTAGAATTTCTTTACCCAAGCTCCAAACAAAGAGTGAACAGATAGTGACCACAATGTCACTTTTATCTTAGTTCAAGTTGTGATAAGAACATGTCAAAGTTCATAATAAGTGCATAATAAGTAAATTCTTATTTTCCACGAATTTTTCACAATCACAACCACTGGAAGTCCAAGTCAAGGTACTAGCTCGAGCAGGTTCTGGTGAGTATCCTTCCAGGCCACCGTAGGACGCTAACTGCTGGCTTCCCCTTACATCTTCTCATGGCATGGAAAGAGTCTTTTGTAGGGATACAGATGCCGTTCATGAGGTCTCCGTTCTCATGACTGAATCGCCTCCCGTGGACCGAGGAGGTCTCCTAACACCACCTGTGGTGGGTTGAATGAGAAATATCTCCCTAGACTCACATATTTGAGCACCAGGCTCCAGGTCAGTGCTGTTTGGAACAGTTATGGAGCCTTGGGAGGTAAATGAAGGTAATTATTATCCTCCTGTATATGGGTAAAATGTGAGCAGCCAGCTTTCTGCTTCTGTGTCCATACCGAGCCTTCCCAGCTGTCATGCACCCTCTAGCTCTCTGGAACCAAAAGCCAAAAGAAACTCTCAAGGTTGCTTTTGGTCATGATATTTTATCACAGCAACAGAAAGTAACTGATATACTATCCCTTAGCTGGGGGAAGTAGGCGTGGGGTGAGAGTAGCACATCAGCGTTAAGGACTGGGAGGGAGATGCTAGTCAGCTCCTATTACCTATGACCAGCCTTGATAATTGATGAAGATCGATCGTGGAATCTAATAGGAATGCCATAACAACTGACGGAGACAGGCTCGTGCAAGCTGTGCTTGGAAGCTGGGTTAGGAAGAAGACCTTGCTTTGGAGGAGAGAGGGGCCTGGCGATGGCCTTACTGTGAGTAGACAGAAAGGTGGGGGGGGGGGGGGAACAGAGGTCGGGTAAGCATGGAGTCTGCCTGATGGAATTGCTCAACTGCAGAGGAGGACCAGGAAGGAAGGTAGGAGGAGCCCAGAGAGTCACACCACAGAGAAGAAAACTCCAAAAGCACTTCCGCCAACACTTCCCCTTCTCCCCCTCCCCCCCCCCATTTCCTGCTTATCACATTGCGGCTTATGGAAGCCACAGGTGCGAGGGCAGCTTCAGGGTCCAAAAGGTTGGGAGCAAGGTATGTGGGAAGGGTGAAAGGCTGTGTTGGGTCATTGGTTAAGAAAAGTGTGGGCAACTTTGACTCCAGAAAGAAGAGTCTTATGTCAGAGGCAGAGCAGAGGTCTGAAGGGAAGGGAAGCTCAGAGACTGATTCTAAACTGCAGGTAGCATTCCCAGCCCCCTAAAGCAAGGAGACGGGGCCACGGGGTTCTGATGGGGTTGGCTGTGCCACAGAAGCTCATGTGTCCTGGAGATGGCTGTCATTTGGGGCACTGGGTTAACATACACTCAGCCCCCGCTCCCAATCTTTAAAACGTGAGCCCATTTTGTGCTTATAAAGCTCACACATGCTCAACATGAAGAATTGAGAAATGCAGAGGAATATAAAGATGAAAGCGGAGACCACCCATAATCCCCTCACAAGGAAAAGCTGATGTTAGCATTGCCTTATTTCTAGTCAGTCTCTCTCTTACGTGCGCAATTACATAGGTTAGGTGGTCCTGTGTGTGCAGTTTAATTTTGCATGCTCATTTTTTTACTTAAGTGATAATATAATCACTTCTCCATGTTATTAAAGGTTCTCTGTAATTAAGCATCATTTAAAATGACATTTTCCCCTCATTTTAAGCACATCTGGATCAATTTCTCCCAATTATTGAAAATCCCTAGAGAGACCTTCTTTTGGGGGTGGTGAATAGGGTGCTCCCAAAGGTGAGGGCTTTTCAGGACCTGTGCACCATTGCCACCGTGAAGGATGTCCTCTCACAAAGCTTTCTCACATTACCAACCCCGACACCAGGGAGGAGCAGAGGAAGACACCACACACCTTCTCTGTGAAAAGCCAAAAAATCGAAACCTCTGGGAAGCCTCTGGGTTCACCTCCCGCACAGGGGAAGGAAGAGCGCTGAGCCTTTCCTCCCTACCACATCCCTGGTTGATATCCAAAAGCACCGCCAAGGTAGTCCAGAGGGCCGCCCTGAGAACACTCCATAGACCAGTTCATTTGAGTAACCGAAATTGCTCATGGTTCTAGAAGCTGCCAGTCCAAGAGCAGTGTTTCCGATTGAGCTTTTTCCTACGTTCTGGTTGAACCCCTGCATGGTCTCACCTGCCTTTTTATTTGTTTGGGGGTGCCGGGACACTAAACTCTGGTCCCTGCACATGGAAGGCAAGTGCTCCGCCATGGAGTTCAGCCCTGGCCCTGACTATCCTCTTTGGATAAGACCCCACCCTAAAGGCCGCATTTCAGTTTAGCTACCTTTTGAAAACTCTTATCTCCACATAGTGCTGTGTTTTTGAGGTACCAGGGGTTTGGACTTCAACATGTATTAGCTTGTGGGTACATAGCTCAGCCCTTAACCACCATAGTTTTTTTTTTTTATACAAATTGTGAGTACTTTGCGTCTCTGGGCTTAAGAAAACACAGCCATGACACATGCTGGTAAACAAATATGCGCCTCCCAGAAAACTGCTGTTAAGACTGTACATCACCGAGCCGGGGAAGGGGGGCGCGGTGGCACACGCCTTTAATCCCAGCACTTGGGAGGCAGAGGCAGGTGGATTGCTGTGAGTTTAAGGCTAGCTCACAAAGCTAGCCAGAGAAACCTTGTCTCGAAAAAACAAAAACAAAGACTGTGCATCACCAGTGCTATCAGGAACTGGCACTTTCCCAGCATCCAATAGGTCATCAGCTGCACAGGCAGCAATTTCCTGAAAGACAGATGCCTCCCTCAGTCCTCAGGGAAAGTCATGCAATCACTCTGTGATTGGGGCCCAGGAGGGCAAGGAAGAGTCTGCTGAGGTCTGACAGAAGAGTCATCTACACTACATTCTCTTAAAAGCCAGGCTTCTCAAAGAGTATGTTTATTTTCATTGTTTAAAAGATAGATTTATTTATTTATTTATTTCATACACAGTGTTCTGCCTGCATAGACGCCTCCATGCCAGAAGAGGGCAATAGGGTCACATTATAGATGGTTGTGAGCCACCATGTGGTTGCTGGGAATTGAACTCAGGAACTCTGGAAGAACAGTCAGTGCTCTCAATCTCTGAGCCATCTCTCCAGCCCTTATTTTCATTTTTATGTATATTTTTCTGTATCTAGCCTCTAGTGTTCAATATCTTTATATCTATATCTACATATCTATATCTATATGGTAATTTATTACAGTGTATTTTCTGTTTTTTGTTTTTTGAGACAAGGTCTCTCTCTGTGTAGCCTTGGCTGTCCTAGACTTGCTTTGTAGACCAGGCTGGCCTCGAACTCACAGCGATCCACGTGCCTCTGCCTCCCGAGGGCTGGGATTAAAGGCGTGGAGCCACCACACTCAGTTATTACAGTATATTTGCAATTGCATCTCATAGGTACTTATTTCGTTTTTCTCTCTACTCAAAAGAGCGTTTTGAAATTTAAAACCAAGGCCTCGTAAGGCATTTTCCCCACCAAGTTCTAAAATTTGTGAAGACAGATAGTAGGTTGTATCTTTCTCATAACATTCCAAGTTTCTTCTTTATCAGAAGATGGTACCCCCTCGCCTTGCTGTCTTTAGCCAGTGAAATGCAGGTGATGGAAGCGAGGTGCATCCATGTGGGGCAGCCTCACTTGCCGTCTTTCTTTTCCCTCTCTGTGTTTTGGATAACAGCTGCTCCCTCGGTGCGGGCCTCAGAGTGAAGACAAGCATCACGGCAGATTTCTGATGGGCCAGACACACGAATGACTCGTCAGCTGATGTTGTAAGGCACTGAGGTTTTCAGGGTCACTTGTTCCTGGATCACAACCATAATTTTCCTGATGGATATGCCACTGTACCATATTATTTCTTTCACAACAGTCAGTCAAAGGTAGCTTCCCGAGCTGAGACTCTCCCCGACTTTTAATGAGAGGCACTGCGAAAGCCCAAGCCTCGGTGTGGATGCTGAGCAGTAGGTAGAAGTCACTTGCCATCTGTGTGACCTGTTTCTGCACGTCACGACATCCCTCATCTGCTTCACAGTCCCGCTTCACTCCTGGCTTTTATAAGCCAACAAGGAAGGTCAAACATCAAGCGGCTATTGTATTTGTACTCAATGGGCATTCACTAAGTTCTTGTGAACTATTAGACATGTGGATAAAAAGTTAGTACATTATTATCAACAGATAAAAGATCTGCCCATTCTCTCTTTTACTTAAGAGATGGCATTGTTACTTGGTATTCCTCTGTCTCTTTTCCTTTTTCATTGTTTTCTTTATAACAATTACAGCTATTGGCCTGGCATGTATCTGAAGGGAAGAGAATAGTTTTAGGCACATTATACCATACATTCCATTTCCAGACCCCAAGTTCCCTGAAAGAAAGAAACAATGTAATACCTGTGGTTGTTACTCACTGACTTCTTTTAAAGAGGAACAAATCCTGGGGGCCTTGAATGCAAAGCTTGTCCACCGCTGAAGAAGGGACTCAATCATTCATTTTCCAGTGAAATGGCTCATTTAGGGTGCGTGCTGCCATCATATGGACCATCTCAATGAGAGGTTAATGGTGGTGGCGGCGACCATAACAGTAATCACTATTCACCTTTATCTAATGTCTGTAATGACCTGTGCTTTCGCATGCACTGTTATCCATGGGCTAAGTGCAATTATTATTATGCTATTTGTCACTAGAAAAATGAAGATTGAGAGAGGTTAAGGGAAGCCTGGTGATTGGCCACCTTCTGTTCATGCAGCATGCAATAAATACTACTGAATGCTTACTATATGCTCGGCACTGGCACTGACAAGTGGCCACGTTAAACACACAGGTAAGGTACCCTACTCTCACAGAGCTTATAGTCTAGTGAGAAGACACAAACAAGGAGCCTGTAAAGTAAGAGACAAGATCATTTCAGGTCATGACTAATGCTACAGGAAAAGCAAAACAGGGTGGCTGATAATTGTATTAGTGACTTTTCTATGACTATGAAAAAAACACCATGAGCGAGGCAACTTACAAAAGACGGTATTTAAACTGAGCTTTATGGTTTCAGAGGGTGAGTCCATGGTGGTTTCAGCAAAGGCATGGTAGTGGCTGAGGCCAGCTGAGCGCTCCCATCTTGATCTGCAGGCCAGGGCCAGAGACTACACTGGGAATGGCAGTCGACTTGAAACCTCACAGCCAGAGCCTGCCCCTGGGACATAAACCTGATTTCAACAAGACCACACCTCCTAATCCTTCCTGAACAGCCACCAACTAAGAACCAAATACTCAAGTACGCAAGATTTATGGGAGACACGTCATTCAAGCCACCACAATAATAATAAGCAGAAATGGGGACAATCACACACAATGGCTGAGGGATGCGGGAGAACTAAATCATGAGAAGCTGATTGTGATAGTCCCTATAGGCTCAGGTGTTTGAATACTTGGTCCCCTAAGTTGGTGGCCCTGCTTGGGTAGGTTTAGGAGGTGTAGCCTTTCTGGAGGAAGTATGTCACTGGGGTGGGCGAGGGGTGGTGTTGAGATTTCAAAGCCACAGGCTATTCATTCCCAGTTTGTGCCCTCTGCTTTCTGCTCGCAGTTGGAGGTATGAGCTGTCGTCCATGTTGACACCTGTGCCATGATCCCCTGTCATAGGATTCTTAGCCCGTTGGAACTCTAAGCCCAAGGAAACTGTCTTCTACAAGCTGCCTTGGTGATGGTGTTTCAACCCAGCCACAGCAGAGGAGCCAGCACAGTGAGAGTACAGACGCTCAGTGAGACAGGAAATGCCCAGGCCCTAAGGGGAAGGAACGTGATAAACTCAGCAAGAGTAATTGAGCTAGAATGCAAAACTGGGTTATCTAGTTTTCACTTCTTTTATAGCTGTTGAGGTATATATTTCACATACTATAAAAGCTGCCTATTTAAATAGACAGCTTAGTGTTTCAAAGTATTGTCACACTCACAGCTACTCAAGTCCAGAACATTTCCAGTACCTCTGAAGAAGCTTCCTGCCCTCGGAGAGCCACTCATCTACTCTGGTGACCAGTTTCTTTCACTTAGCATAGTGATCTCATGGTTTGTCTGTATTGTAGCACCTATCAGTATGTGTCTTTGCACGGTCAGCCAGATTTTGTTTAGCCATTCTTCACTTTTTTTTTTTGGTTTTTTGAGACAGGGTTTCTCTGTGTAGCCTTGGCCGTCCTGGACTCACTTTGTAGACCAGGCTGGCCTCGAACTCACAGCGATCCGCCTGCCTCTGTCTCCCGAGTGCTGGGATTAAAGGCGTGCACCACCACGCCCTTCACTTTATAAGCATGGGTTGTCTTTTCTTTTCACTCATTAAACATAATGCTGTTATGAGTATTTATGTACAAGTATTTATTTGGATACGCATTTTGGTATATGTGTGCTTAGCAGAGAATTGCCCAGTAGCTGCTTAGTTCAGCATTTTGAGGGACTGCCGTATAGCTTTTCAAAGTCACTGTTCCAATCTATGTACTCATTAGCATTATGTGACAGCTTAGATCCTCACTCACAGTGGGTATTGTCGTGGGCACTTTTGTGGGTGGGAAGACTGTATCTGGGATTCGATTTGTGCTTTCTTAATGACTAACGGTGCTGAGCCTCTGTTTGCATGCATAGATACAAACGCAGGCCATGTGTATCTATTTTCTGATGTTTATTCAGATTTATTTATTTATTTATTTTCCAGACAGAGTTTCTCTGTGTTATCCTTGGCTGTCCTGGACCCCGTAGACCAGGCTGACCTCAAACTCTGCCTCCTGAGTGCTGGGATTAAAGATGTGTGCCACCATGCCTTCAGATTTCTTGTGGATTTTTATTTATTTATTTATTTTTCAATACAGGATTTCTCTGTGTAGCATTGGCTGTCTTGGACTCATCCTATAGACCAGGCTGACATCAAACTCATAGTGATCTGCCTGCTCCTCCTCCCCAGTGCTAGGATTACAGGAGTGCCACCACACCCAGCAATTGTTGATGTTTTACTTTTTTTTTTTTTTTTAATATATAATGAGTTCTGATGGGTTTCATGTTCTCTGGATATAAGGTCCTTGTCAGATCTTATATCTTCCATTCTATAATTTGCCTTTTTATTGTCTTGATGGTGTCCTTGAAACAAGTGTTTTTTTATTATTATTCATATGTGTATATGTGTGAGTACCTCATGGTGCACACATGGAGGCCAGAGGACAGCTTTTGGAACTCGGTTCTCTTTGTCCACTGTGTCTTGAGGACTGAAATGAGATCATCTGAGCTGTCTTACTGGCCCATGAAACAGAAACTTTTTACTTTTAGAATCCAATTGACCTTTTTAAAAAAAAAAACTTTGACACTTTTGTTTTGGTGATACAATTCTCTTACACCCCTGTTTCCTCCGGGGAGCTACTTATTTATTTGGCTGTGGATTGAGCACAGGGCCTCCCACGTGATCTACCACTGAGCTCCATCTCCATCCCAGAAGGAATGTTTAGTTCTATGCTAGGCACAGTAGCACACACCTGCAATCTCAGCACTCAGAAGGCAGAGGCAGGAGGATCACCACAAATCCAGAGCCAGTCTCTCCCAAACATGTCAGGCTACGCAGTAAGACACTGAAAGAAAGAAAGAAAGAAAGAAAGAAAGAAAGAAAGAAAGAAAGAAAGAAGAAATGTAAAGCTTTAACTATTACATTCAGGTCAGTGATTCACTTTGAATTAGTATCTTACTGGTTTTTTTTTTATTAGATTACAAAATGGTGGGTTTCATGAAGGCATTTCCATACATATACGCTGTATTTTGCATAGTACTGCGAGGGAGGAGAATAGTGCTGAAGAGAGCAAAGCGGGGCTCTTCAGCATGTAGACATTCAGCTGTCCTGGCACCATTTGTTTTTAACTGGGCCTATGCCACAAGTCCTGTAATCCCAGCCAATTGGGAGGCTGAGGCAGGAGAGCTGTGAGTTCAAGGCCAGCCCCGGCTACAGAATGAGTTCAAGGCCAGCCTTGGTAATAAAAAGCGAAAACTGAGTGACGAGAGGACAGCTCCATGGTAGAACACTCACTTATCACGTGTGAGGTTCAAACCCCAGGACCAAAGACAGACAAACAAACAAACAACAAGCAGAAAAACAGCATATTTCTCCTCTATTAAGTTGTTTTGGCACCTTGTCTGAAATTGGCCATAATGTCGATTTCATCTCCATACCATCATTTCTCCCCGCCGCCCACCCCCTTGGTTTTTTTGAGTGTAGCCCTGGCTGTCCTGGAACTCACCCTGTAGCCCAGGCTGGCCTCGAACTCACAGAGATCTGCCTGCCTCTGGCTCCTGAGTGCTGAGATTAAAGGTGTGTGCCACCGCTTCCTGGCTATACTATCAATTCTTTGGTGGTCTCTATAGGTGCCCTCATACCTTATATGAGATTACTGTAGGTTTTGAAACTGGGAAACACTCATCTTCCATCTCGGTTCTTTTTCAAGGGTGCTGTGCCTCTTGTGAGCTATGACTTCCATATGACTTTACAACCAGCTTGTCAATTTTTGCCAAAGATGCTGGGATTTTGCTAGGGATTATACTGGATGTCGCTGCTAGCTTATAAAAATACAGTTGATTCTGTGCATTTATTTTGTACCTTAACACATTTCTGAACTTGATGTGCTCTTAAATACGGCTGCTTGCTCTCTGAGGCCTGTGTTAGACACTATAGAAAATACAAAGATGTCCTAAGGTGCTTATAACATAGGTTAAGCTTACTGGGTAAACAAGAGCCATGGTAGGAACAAACCAGGAAGTGAGTACTTGCCAGATGAGGACCGTGGAGAGCAGAACTCTGAGAAGACACTTCAAGGCTGGAGAAGGCAGGAAGAGGCTGGCAGGAAGGTGAGGAAGAGTCAGAGGCTTGCTCTGCCCTCCTTCCCTGCTCTCTGCCTCCTTTCTTCCTTTCATGTTTGCTTTATTTTCACCTGCCCAATTTCTTTGGAAACACTGGCAGAATATAACCAGAGGTGGCTGATCCTCAGAATTTCTTGGAAAGTCTTTTAAAACACAGATCCCAGGCTCCCTGCTGCAGAGCTGCTGTGTCATGCTGTCAAATGATGGGGCGCAGGAGGATAACCACATTACCATTTTTATCTGATTTTCTGCCCATCTTGGGAGTTTCTGGATATGATTATAATTATGTCCACACGTGGCTTAACATCTATCCTTCCCCCACTGTATCTTTGATTGTTTTTAAGACACTCTGAAGCTCAGAAGGTCACAGGGGCAGCTGGATAAGACAGTATAAGTGCACCAGTGTGACTTTTCCACTAATGAAAGGCACATCAATTGCACACCTTTCCAAGAGGGCTCATTAGCACCTATGTTTATGGAGATGACTCATTATATAAAACAAATGCTTGTTTTTCATAAGTAAGAATTCTGAGGACCTTATAAGAGCCTTTTGCTATGCTGGCTATGTTTCTCAGAGTCACTTGTAGGATATAAATCCATTATCCAGGATCTTTTTGGTTTTGTTTTGTTTTGTTTTAGTTTTTCGAGACAGGGCTTCTCTGTGTAGCCTTGGCTGTCCTGGACTCACTTTGTAGACCAGGCTGGCCTCAAACTCACAGAGATCTGCCTGTCTCTGTCTCCTGAGTGCTGGGACTAAAGGCATGTGCTACCATCCCTGGCCCTTTCATAGTTTTTAAATAAAGAAAGTATCTAGTTTCCAGAGTCCTTTTCATCTCAACTTTCCCCAGAAGTAACTAATCTTTTAAAGATACTTTTAACTACACTAAGTATCGGCATGGAATGTTAGTCAAGCATGTAAGCAGTATGTGTGTTTTCCTATG
This sequence comes from Acomys russatus, assembly GCF_903995435.1. NCBI lineage: Eukaryota > Metazoa > Chordata > Mammalia > Rodentia > Muridae > Acomys > Acomys russatus. The sequence goes on along the minus strand of NC_067146.1, from coordinate 11,093,122 downwards.
GCCTTTTTCTCACCATCATTACTTTGAGATGCGTGTATCTGACAGTAATAGAACTATTATGTTCTTTTTTTTTTGTTACTACTTCTTTTTTTAATATTTTTATTTAATTTTTAATTTATGTGCATTGTGAGCTGCCATGTGGGTGCTAGGAATCGAACCCAGGTCCTCTGGAAGAGCAGGCGGTGCTCTTAACCACTGAGCCAACTCTCCAGCCCTATTCTGTTCTTTATAACATGACAATGCTATACTATGGATTGTTGAAGCGCTGTTACCCTGCTGTGGAACTATTTTAGACTCTAGTCTCCCCTAAGTAGAATCCATCATGTCGATAGTTTTATTGTTGCTTTGAGGTTTTTTGAGATCTCAGGTCTTCATGTCACCCACATCCTTGTGTCCGTCTCCTGAGAAACATGTGGCAGTTCGTCTGGGGTATAAATTAGGATGGAAATTTCCTGAAACGGATCTGCACTTTTGACTTTACCAAGTGGCTTTCGAAGCTATTCTGCACATTAGCTGGACTATTTTTTTTTTTTCTCTCTCATCAATAACTTATGAGAATGTCTCTTGCTCCACATTGAGAACCAATATCACCAAGTTCATAAATTCAACACCAGGCTGGAGAGATTGCTCAGTGGGAGAGGTGCTTGCCACCAACGATGGCCTGAGTTCGATGCCCCAGCCCCACAAAGTAAGAGGAGAGGACTGACTCCCTCAGGTTGTCCTCTGACCTCTACACCCGTGCTTCGCCCCACACACAGTAAACAAATACATGTAAAATATTTTAAATTATTAGGAAGTAAATATCTACCTGGGGCTTTCTCTTGTCGATTCCGACAGAGGTGGCTTAAGAGAATGGTTGGGAACAGGGTTTGAATGTTTAAGGAACTGAGATCCTCTCTGTACCACGTATGCTTATATACGACAGTCTAACACACCGGCAGGTGCATGTTGGTTACCTTTAGGTCACGGTGACCACAGGCCTGACAGCATCAGTTTAAGGGAGGAGGGGCTTATATTGGTTCCTGGTTTCAGGCAGCATGGTCCATGGTGGAGGGGAGACCGTGGCGTTGCGGTGGCTTGGTCTTTGGGAGGTTATTCACACTGTGGCTGGCAGGAAGCCGAGAGCTCGATGGGAAATGGGGCTAGGCTGTAACCTGCAAACTCTCACCCTCAATGACTCACCTCGGCCAGTCACATCTCCTGCCACACACTTTGACAGTCTCCTAAAGCAGCACTACCAGCTGGCACCAAGTCTTAACACGTGAACCATGAGCCAGAGAACTCACGTAGCAACTGCCATAAGAAACCTCTCTGTCTTTGGTTGGGCGTGTCTCTTGGCCCTGCTTGGGTTGTTTAAAAAGGTTTGCTCAACAAATCTTGCAGATATATTTTTGGTTTTCCCTTTTCAGTTTTTCGTTTTGTTTTGTTTTGTTTGTTTTTTAATTTGAGAGAGGGTGGTGTAGACATTGCCATCCTCCTGCCTCACCCCTTCAAAGAGCTGGGGTTCTGGATGCGCACCACCACCCGGCACTGCATTATTTGAATAAGGCAGCAGGATGTGTCTATCAGTCCACAGGGTGGTACTTAAAGCTCTACCTTTGCCAGCTGCATCGCCAGGAGGTGGTCCCTTTCTGGATGCTCTGGATCCGTGTCAATGCTTAGGGCAGGGTGCACGTCAGAGATGCCTGCCAGCCTGTTGGGTGGTGTCGTTGTGTGGCTTTTTCAAAGCCGGAGGAATATGAGAAGCAGGCGAGAGGAATGATGCATCGAAACAAAGGCAGCGGAAAGAGTGACCAGCCAGCAGGCTCCGGCAGGCGAGAACGCTCTGTCCCTGTTAGTGCTGCTTCATGAAAATGCCGCAGGCCTTCTGGCAGGGTCTGCAAGGTAGAGGCTTCCTGGGAAAACAAAGACAGGGATGCAGACTGGGAGGCTGGGATTCTAGCTTCCCGTTTCCCTGAGGACCAGGACCCCTGTGGCCCTCGGTAGGAATCTGCTGACCTTTCCTCTGTCCTGGCTGCTTTCCCAAGAGGTTTTCCCCTCCCACTCACAAACAGCAAGATCTGGTCTCAGAGGCCTAGCAGGGCTGGTCGGGAGAGAGGCTGGGTGGTGCCTGCTTCTCAGTAGAGGGAGCTGAAGGTGGGGGGGGGGGGGGGCAGAGGGGCCCTCCATTCTAGTCAAGGCGTGTTTGTTGCAAAACAGCGCCTCTGGTTGGGGTGTTCTCCTTCCCTCCTGCCTACTAATGGGCTCTCAAGGACCCGCTGCCGCACACTAGGGCAGCCTCAGTTGAGTTTTCAGAAACCAGGAACGGAATGGGGCTTCCATTTCTTCTCCTTGGGTGGATTCTGGGCTCACCGGAAGTCAACCTCCACGTTCCCTCCTCAGTCTCCTTTCTTTGACCTATAAAATGCCCGATTGCAAAGAAGAGACGTAGCCCACATTCTCTTCTTGTGGTAAAAAGTGCCTGTAAGGACAATGAGTAAAAAAAAAATACGCCTTTGCGGATACAATGGGACCGAACAGGGTGTGGCTTGCTTGGCAACTGCACAGGCAGTTGTTTCTTTTGGTCTTGGAATGCCCCAGACTTTGCCTCTGCCTGATGAAATCCCAAAAAAAAGCTAGCTTGAAAGTGGCTCCTTGGGAGACTCTTGTCTAGAGTTTATCCTTCCTTCCTTTCTGATCCCCCTAGCATTTCACATTATAAAAAGCTTTCATTGGGGCCGAGGGGGAAGGGGGTTGGCTCAGTCAGTGAAGGGCTTGCTGCACAAGCATCCAGAGCCCATGTAGAAAGCACCTAGAATCCCAGCACCATGGAAGTAGAGACAGGGAGACAGGAAGATCTCTGTGACTTGCCAGCTTCACAGTCTATCTCTAGGATCAGTAATCCTCTTCCTCTCACACACACGCATAATACATATACCAAAAAAAAAAAAAAAAAAAAAAAAAAGAGGTGGAAAAGGGATTGAGAAAGACCCCTGACACCCTTCTGCATATATGGACGTGCACACATACTCACAGGTGTGCACGCACACATACTCACATTCATCATATTTTGTTATAATTGTTTATTAGGGATTGTGCCTTATCCTATTTCCTCAGCATCTATAGACTGTGTTTTTGTATCCTAGTTCACTATTAAGTGTTTATTGTATGACACAAGGTTTCTTGGCCCTTGTATTTCAGTCTCAAGTTTTTCTTTTTGTTTATTTGCCTGCTTATTTGCTGATTTTTTTTTTTTTTTTTTTTTTCAGTCCTGGGAACAGTTAGAATACCCAGGGCTTTAAACACACTAGACAAGAATTCTACCCTTGCACACCCCCAGCCCCGGCCCCCAACCCCAGCACTAGCCCTCAGTCCCAGCCCCAGCCCCCTCCCCAAGCCCTAGCCCCCTCCCCAAACCCCAGCCCCAGCCCCCTCCCCCAAGCCCCAGTACCAGCCCCAGCCCTCTCCCTAAGCCTCAGTCCCAGCCCCAGCCCCTATTCCCCAGCACCAGACCCCAGCCACAGACCCCAGCCCCAAACCCCAGCCACAGACCCCAGACCCTAGCCCCTAGCCCCCAGCCCCTAGCCCTCAGCCCCTAGCCCCCAGCCCCTAGCCCCCAGCCCCAGCCCCTAGCCCCCAGCACCAGACCCCAGCCCCAGACCGCAGCCCCAGACCCCAGCCCCTAGGCCCCAGCCTCACTCCCCAACCCCCAGGCCCAGCCCCTAGCCCCCAGCCCTGCCCCCAGCCCCCAGCCCCCAGGCCCAGCCCCTAGCCCCCAACCCCCAGCCTCAGTCCCCAACCCCCAGCTACCAGCCCCAGCTCCCAGCCCCAGACCCCAGCCCCAAACCCCAGACCCAGACCCCAGACCCCAGCCCTGCCCCCAGCCCCAGCCCTCTTCTGTTTCTTAATTAGCCCCGGCTTCGTCTGTCTTCGCTGGGGAGAACTGCTGGCAGGTTTAGTTCAGTATAGAATAGAGGGCTTGCTAGAACAAAATGTAATTTTTTTCCTAAGGAATTGTTCTAGTAGGGATAAGTGCTTCAGATGCATCATTTCTGTTACAGGAATTGTTTTCAGGAAACACTGCCACCATTACCTCTGAGAGACGAAAGTTAGCTGTTGTTCTTTTCCATTTACAGATGGGCAAATGGAAGCTTTCTTCCTCGGTTACCGATGACTCCGCGTAAGGAAATGTGTCAGAAGTTCTGTGGACTCCCAAGGTGCAAGAGACAGGTTCTGGCTATATACTTTTGTCTCAATGAAAGGACATTTGCACATGAAAGCTACTATGATTTGGGAACCTGTGATGTGAAGTGTATTAAGGGTCCCAGCAGAACTTCCAAATGGAATAGAAAAGGCAGGTAACTCTGGTGCCCCATATTTGACCACCTCACCTTGGTGGGGAGGCCTGATGGCACTCAAAGAAAGAATAAGCAGGCTACCAAGATGAGACTTGATAGCCTATGACCACATGGTGGGGGAGGAGGTCCCCCTTGGTCTTAGACCTAGGGGAGGGGAATGGGGTGAAAGCAGGAGGGAGGGAGGAATGGGAGGATACAAGTAATGGGATAACAATTTAGTTGTAATCTGAATAAATTAATAAAATTAAAATTAAAAAAGGAGTGTCTACCCAACAGGACCATGGACACCACTGTGCCATTTGATATGAATAGATTCTGTGCTATTTATGGTTCATTTGGCTTCTGTTGGTTTCTTGTAACAAATTAGCACTAACTGGTTGACTTAAAGCAACAGCATTTTGTCTTCTCACAGTTCTAGAGTCCACGTGTGTGAAATGAAGGTGTGGGTCTCTTGAGCCTGGGAGAGGGGGATGATCTGTCTCTTGCTGCTTGCAATTACTGATAGCCTCAGGCTCTCCTGGGCTCCTGGCCACTCCAGTCCAATCTGTTTCTGCAGTCGCATCAACTCCTCCTTTACTGTTGTAAAACTCCCCCTGCTACTCCCCTGTGCCACTGCATACCGTGAGGACCCACCCAGAATGTGGGATAAGCTTCTCCTCTCAGGACCCTCAACTGAAGCGCATCTTTTGTCATGGACTGCAGTACATACCCCTGGGTTCTAAAGATTAGGCCTTTGGGGGGGCAGGGAGCTATCATACTCCTCTCTGCCTGTTACCCCCATGTTATGCTGCCTGGGTTCCACTGTCCTCTAACGAAATGGGAGACATTAGCAAGTGTCGGAGAGGAAGAGGAAGAGACAGGGAGGTGCCTCTTCTTTCTTCAGCAGGGTGCTCCCGATTGCTCTCAGTGATAGTCATGGTCCTCCATAGTTCCTGCTCTTTCTGGGCTTTCACGCCCTTTTCTCTTCACCCCTGGCCTCTGCCAGTACTAGTCTGTGAGTGCCTAACACCCCAACTACCCACAACCCTGCCTGTGCCCTGTAGATAAGTCCTAACCACCTATTTTCAAAGCCTCGACTGATTATATGTTCAGGTTCCTGTCTTGGTCTGGCTTGGTAGAAATCTCAAGAGGCAACAGTTTCATTTCTAGAACAGAGCTGAACTCAGGGTGCCACAAGCTAAGCGGACACAATGGCCAGTGGCCACTGGATTAGGCAAACAACTCAGCTGCCTTCTGGGTCATTCCACGGAGAAGAGCTGTTTCTACCCTGCTGATGTCTTCTGTTAAGACTCTTGCCTCTGCTGGCCTTGCTCTGTGGTACTTCCTGGTTTTTTTTGTTTTTTGTTTTTTCTGCCTCTCAGCTTCTATTACCCAGTGCTGTTTGCTCCCACCCTGGACATTCGCGGCCCCCTGACCATAGCTGTCACTTTCTGTGTAGCATTTAGCATTGACCATGACAACAACTGACTCCCTCAAGTTATGTCTCATACCCTGTTCCTCAGAGGGGTCCAGCTTGGTCAACAGTTTAGAGGACTTTGAGACCAGGCTTCTGCTATCGTCACAGAGTCATCTGAGGGTGGTTTTAGAAGGATCTCTAAGCATCGTTTTCTGAGCAACAAAAAGCTACTAAAGGTTTTTGAACATGGGTGTTGGCATATAAGTGGCCTGCCTCTAGGTTGCTTAGCAACCTCTGATGTCATCACCTGCCGCCAGGGCCCAGGATGAAAAGGACAAAGCTGCCACCTCAGCTCTCTCTTGCCTCTCTTGGACTCTCCCTAAGGGGCCCCTCTTTCCCTTCCTCCCTCTCCCACCATCTGTCTCTTGTCTCTCTACCCTCATGGCCCACTCAGACCCTAACTCTTCTCCCCTCTCTCCCCACGCTTCTATAATAAATTTCTCCATGTCATATCGGTTGCGTGGCATTTCATTTTTAATCCTAACAATGGGGAGCAAGATAAAATCAGTCTTAGGACTACTTACTTGATGGCAGTAGTCAGTTAAAAACATAGAGTAATCATATAGCCTGAGTGAGAATGGGGGCTCTGCCAGGTGTGGTGGTGTGTACCCTGTAATCCCAGCACTCAGGAGGCAGAGGAGGGAGGATTGCTGTCTGCAAAGTGAGTCCAGGACATCCAGGGTGACACAGAGAAACCCTGCCTCAAAATACTGAGAGAAGGAGAGCGAGAGATAGAGAAGAAGAAGAAGAAGAAGAAGAAGAAGAAGAAGAAGAAGAAGAAGAAGAAGAAGAAGAAGAAGAGAGAAGAAAGAAAATGGGGTCCCAAACATGGGCAAAGAGAAGGGTCCTGTGAGACACTCAGGAAACAAGACATTCAAGAGCGAGGCCAGTTTTGAGTTCCTGGCTTTGAATTTCTTTTCTTTCTTTCTTTCTTTCTTTTTTTTTTTTTTTCTTTTAAATCATCAAGGACTCTCTCAATAGTTTCATTTTCAGCCGGATGTGGTGGCGCATGCCTTTAATTCTAGCACTCGGGAGGCAGAGGCAGGCGGAACACTGTAGGTTCAAGGCCAGCCTGGACTACAAAGTGAGTCCAGGACAGTCAAGGCTACACAGAGAAACCCTGTCTCGAAAAACCAAAAAAAAAAAAAACAAATCACACAGTTCTAAGGGGAATAAACAAATTATTTTTAGTGTGTGTGTGTGTGTGTGTGTGTGTGTGTGTGTATGTGTGTGTGTGTGTGATTATTTTCAGCCATTATCTTTTGGAACACACACAAGAGAATCCAAGAAGCAGTGATCCTATGAAGAGAAACTGAACTTGATTATTTTTGTTTATGTTTTCTAGAAAAATAGAATCAAACTAACCCATCAAGCCAGTGTTTTATTTAGGGATGCAATCCAGGGGCCGTGAGTATGAGAGGAAAAAGGAAGCAAGTAGAGACAAGGCGTTCTGCCAGAGGGTGGTGCTTGAGTAATCCACAGAAAGCCGGGTGCGCCTGCAGGAGTGACTGCGGAATGGCACGGTGCTAGAGGATGAAGCCATGCCTCAAGCAAGCCCTTGGGAGGAGGGAAGACAAGGAATCCATCTTCCTGGGGCCTTTCTTCTCCTGTTTCCCAGTGATCATAGTTCATTGCCCTTGGGAACCACTTTTCTCACATGCTGGGTCATGTCGCCTGTTGCCACTGTTAGCCTCTTGGCGAGCTACAACCAGCATTCTGTAGTGCAGCCTTTAACCGTGGTTGAGGAGAACAGAGAAGCTAGCAACTTGTATGGTAGCTGCTGAGCCTGGTCACTCAGTGAGGGAAGGGGGAGGCTCTGGGTTGTAAGACTATATGGACTACAAATGGAGGAAGTCACAGGCAGTCATGGTGAGACAGAATACGCAACTGAACATTTGAGCGACTGGAAATGGGCTTTGATGAGCACGGGAGTGTAAAAAGAACTTTTATTTGCCTGTTTCAATTGTTGCCTCAGAGGCTTACTGTCTCCATCTGCTAACCTGGGCCTTGTCCTGGAAGCTTCTAGCCTCCATACAATCTAACCCAGACCTAGAATGTTTTCAGCCTCTGAGGCTTACTGCTTCATAAGCTCACCCTTCCTTGTTCTTTCTGAGCTCTGGGCTGGCTGGTTCAACTCAACTGCTCTGGCTCAAATTCCTCTCCCAGCTGACTGATTCAATCTGACTTCTCTCTTGTCCTCTGAATTACTCTGTCTGGCCTCAAACGAACTCCAGAAATCTTTTCTAGTTTTCTGGCTTCTTCTCATTCTCTGGTTTGTTCTGTCTTCACCTGGGTCTAGCTTGTTCTCGCTTTCAACCTCTCTCTGTAAAACTCTCCCAGTGACACTGCCTCCTCTCTTTCTCCCTCTTTGTCTTCTTCTCTGTCTGTCTCTCTCTGTGCCTCTCTCTCCCTCCGCCCCCCTCCCTCCATCTTCATCTCTCTGTGTCTCTCTGCATCTGTGTCTCTGTCAGTGTCTCTGTTTCTGTGTGTGTGTGTGCACATGTGTGTGCACACCTTGCCCCTTAAGTAACTTGCCTTTGCAATATTCTCCTCTCCAGACAGCCTCTCCCGTGCTGTTCCTGAGTGCCTCCTGAAGAGGATGAGGTTTTCTAGCTTGAGTCCCTCAATTATTTTCAGGGTTGTGTGGTCACGGAGTCCCACTAAAGCTGGGAGCTCCCTTCAGGGGACACTTTAGGCCCCAAGAAAGCAGCATGTGAAGGCATCCCCACTGGTATGTAGCAGACAGGCCATATCTGAAGTTGCCCATCTGCTCTTTTAACTTCTTCTCCCTTCAAAGTAGGAAGGTTCTTGGGTGTTCCAAGAAGGCACAAGTACAGAGTGGAGCTGGAGCCACATAAGGAAAACGTCTTTATACAATTTTAAAGATTTGTTTTAATCTGTATAAGTGTGTGCCTGTGTAGGTACGTACACCATGGGCATTCAGGTATCCACAGAGGCCAGAAGAGGGGGGCCTGGTTCTCTGGAGTTACAGGCAGTTGTGAAACATTGGGTGTGCATAGTGGGAACCAAACCCACCAAGAGTGGTATGTGTTCTTAAGCACTGAGCTACCTTTCCAGCCCTAAGACTTTAGAAAGGGACAGAGTATGCATGCAATTATTAAACATCATCCAAATTTTTGTTCTGGTATTGCTTCTTCCCCCTCCTCTGTTTTATAGACAGGCTCTCACTATAATATAGCATTGGCTGGCCTGGAATTCACTATGTAGACCAGGCTGACAATGAATTCACAGCAATCCGTCTACTTCTGCCTCCCAGGTGCTGGGATTAAAGACATGCACCACCACACCATGCCTACTATCGCCTTTTAAAGGACTGCTAGACATGATTTTAAATTACAACGGCCAAAATATTCCCTACTTAAAAAAATTTTTTGTCATTAACACTTACTTTTTTGCATATAATTTACAAAATTGTTTTTTTTTTTTTTTTTTTTTTTTTTACCCATCTTTCCCAAATAGAGTAAAAGAATATTTATTTTAGTTTTTGATGTAGCACAGGTACCTAGAACATTTCATGAAACATAGTGGCCCTTAACACCATACTTATGTAATTCCCACTAAGATTTGGGTTAAACATTAAATGAATTAGCAGCTTCCAAGATGGCTTAGTGGTTAAAAGCATGTTCTCTCTAGGTTCAGGACCCAACGCAAACATCAGGCAACTCACATAAACTTTGACTCCAGAAGATCTGATGGGCACCTGCACACACACACACACACACACACACACACACACACACACACACACACGCGCGCGCGCGCAGAAGCACACACACACTGATTAGAAATAATAAGCCTACTTAAGTGGAATACAAGTATAACAGTGACCCACAGGTTATATGGTTTAGTGACATAGCAGCCGTCCTCTCTTGTATAAGCAGACTTTATGACAGCTTCATAAGGGTGAGACTTATCTACACCCTCTTAGAATGCATCTCTTTGTTATTCTTGGAAAGAATGGTCACACTATTCAGGGGGTTAACACAGTTGGAGTCTGCTTGGAGCTTCCTAATAGGCATGTGAGGTGCTAAGGGGCTCCCCAAGTGCTCCCAGAGGCTGCATGGTCATAATCACCCTCCTACAATACTGCCTAAGAAAGTTCCCCTAAAGATGTATAAAGTTAAAATCCAACTGGAGTGTAGGTCAAATTATCTGAATTAATTGCTTGTGGACTCTGTGGCACCCTGAATTATTATTTACCCATCATGACTCAGGCGTCATGGCCTATCATCAGGATATATACAGAATAACATCTACTCTAGGTCAGGGAGGTGGCAGTGCTCAACAGATGAGGCCAGTTGCTCATCTTCAGCATGGGACAGATAAGTAAATGAAGTATGTACAGGCCTCAGATCCTGAATCCGAGAGGAGGTACAGACAGGACCCAAAGCATCCATTCCCAAAGGCCGTGGTTTTTCTAGCGTCTCCTTTCAGGCCTCCAACTTCTCCTTCATAAGATGTAACGTTACTGATGTACAGAGTTGCTGAGACAATTAAGTACACGTACAGCAGGCTCCTCAGCAGATGACAGCATTTGCTATGGCTGTACTTTAGGAACGACAGTGAGTCTTTTCCCCTGGGGAATGTCATGAAACCTCTCCAGGGAGAAAAGAAAAGAGCTCTGACTTGGTGGATGATAGAAATAGAGGTTGGTGAGATGGAATAACCGTGCTTAAAATAATCTAACTTTTAAAAAGCTGAAGTCCTTGCTTATGAGTTGGCCTCATGAACTTTAGTCTTTATGTTTGGGGAGACTGACCATGAAAATGTTGTTTGATGGTATAAAATTTAGGGCTTGGAATACAGTCTATAGTAGAGTCCTTGCCTAGCATGGACCTAGGTTCAGTCTCCAGCACCCAAGAGAAAACAGCTTGCATGCAAACATGATCATTGGAGTGATTTTATAAAATGAGGGGAGAGAACAGAAGCAGGTTAGGACAGCAAAACAAACCTCCTTTACAGAAAAATGACAGCTGACACATTTTGAAGATGTGATGAACTTGAAACAAAAGCATTGCTAGGCTGGAGAGATGCCTCACTTGGGAAAATGCTTGTCATACAAGCCTGAATTTGACCCTCAAGAGCTCATATGAAAAGGCTGGTGTGTGAAGCCTGGTGTGGTGGTGCACGCCTGTAATCCTAGCACTCAAGGAGGCAGAAGCAAGCAGATCTCTGTGAGTTTGAGACCAGCCTGATCTACAAAGCGAGTCCAGGACAGCTAAGGTACACAAAGAAAAAACAAAATAAACAAAACAAAACAAGCCAGGCGTGGTGGCACACACCTTTAATCCCAGCACTCAGGAGGCAGAAGCAGGTGGATCTCTGTGAGTTTGAGACCAGTCTGCTTTACAAAGTCAGTACAGGACAGCCAAGGCTGCACAGAGAACCCCTGTCTCAAACAAACAAACAAAAACAACAACAACAAAGAAAAAGAAAGAAAGAAAGAAAGGCTGGTGTGGCAATATATGCCTGGAATCCCAGTGCTGGGAAAGAAGATACAATATGGCCTCTGGGGCTTGCAGGACAGCCAGTCTAGCTAAATCAGTGAGTTCTAGGTTCTGTGAGAGGTCCTGTCTCAAAAAGTAAGGTAAATGGCTGGAGAGATGGTTCAGCAGTTAAGAGTATTTGCTGCTTTCCCAGAGGGCCAGGGTTCAGTTCCCAGCACCCATATGGTAGTTTACAACTGACTGTAACTTCAGTTCTAGAGGATCCATACTCTCTTATGGCCTCCTTGGACACCAGGCATACACACAGTATACTTACATACATTCAAGCAAAATACTTACCTTTTTTTTTTTTTTTTTCAAACATGGTTTCTGTGTGTAGCCTTGGCTGTCCTCGACTCGCTCTGTAGACCAGGCTATCCTTGAACTCACAGAGATCCGCCTGCCTCTGCCTCCTGAGTGCTGGGATTAAAGGCATGAGCCACCACGCCCAGCATACTTACCATTTTTAAAAGAGCAGGAAGGTGAGCAATTAAGGAGGATATCCTACACCAATCTCTGGCTTCCACACCCACATCACTATTATTTGGTAGGCCAACTACAACAGGAGGTAGAGTTTATTTCCCTATCACTGAAGTCTAATTTGGCTTTGCTATTTGCTTTTCTTTTTTAAACAAAGTATGCTTTTTATTGTTTAAATTAGATTTATTTATTTAGTGTGGGTGCTTGCGTGTGTGTGTGTGTGTGTGTGTGTGTGTGTGTTTGTGTGTTTGTGTGTGCGCGTGCGCGCGCGCATGCACACATGACACAGAATGTGTGTGGAGGTCATAGGACAACCTGTGGGTGTTTGTTCTCTCCTTCCACCATTTGAGTCTTAGGTACTGAACTCAGTTCATCGAGCTGGGTGAAAGGTGCCTGAACCCGTTGAGCCATTTCACTGGTCCCTTGTCACTTACATTCACCAACACAACATGGCTGAAGTGACAGAGCCAGATCTAAGCCAACATCTCAGGAAAGCTTCTGCATTCCTTTGCTCATGCCTTCTAGGTGTAACAGACTAAGGAACCGTCCTTCACACATAGGCTCCTGTGTTTGGACACTTGGGCCCCAGCAGATGGCACTATTTTGAAAGGTTATGAAACTTCCAGGAGGTACAGCCAGTCTAGAGGAAGTGGACAACTGGGGGAGGCCTGGAGGTTTTATGTCCCTACCATGTCTCCTGTCTGTTCCCTGCTTTTTCATTCTGCCATCATGAAGCACCTGCCGCCTTGGGTTTCCTCCCATGATGAACTGGATCCCTTTAAACTGTGAGCCTCCATAATCTCTTCCTCACTCAAGTGGCTTCCTGTCAGGCCACAACAAGAAACAAATACATTTGAGATGCCAGAGTGAATTGAAGCTCAGCTGAGCACAGCCCACGTCACAGAATGGTCTAGACAGTGGTTCTTAGTATCATGCCATTGACTATTGGGGCAGTTTGTTATGCAGCGATGGATAACTGCTACAGACACCTATGTTATATTCTTGCTATCAGAATAAATGGAAACTAGTGATGAAAAAAAAAAACCCTGAAGAATTTACAGCATAGGACCATCTATAACAGTTGGTCTAGCTTGCAAACCAGTGTCAGTGTCCTTCAAAACAAAACAGGGATGCCAGAGCCTGAGGTCTTTCTTCTTTGATGACCTACGCTTATCTTTTTGAGGCAGGGTCTCTCACTGAACTTGGTGTTGACTGATTGGCTAGATTGGCTGGCTGTAAACTACAGGCATCTGCCTGGCTCCATGTCCCTTTTGTGCTCAGGTTATGGATATGTGTGGCCACTCCCAGCTTTTTTATGTCGCTGCTGGGGATCCAAATTGAAGTGCGTTTTGCAGCAGGCACTGTACCTCCATATTTACTGAGACAGGATCCTGGTATGTAGCCCAGGTTGGCCCTGAATTCACAGCAGTTCTCCTGCCTTCACCACCTACATGCTGCAATTACTGACATGTGCCACTATACCCAGATAATCTCTTCATTTGTACCATGTGGCACAACAGAGTTCAAATCCAAATATACTGCAGAGAGACCCAACTACACGGCAACTAACATTCAAAACACAAGCAAATCCACAGGCCAAAATGAAAATGCTGATAAATGAATTTGTGTAAAACATTTAAAACTTTTATACTGTGTAAATGTAAAATGTAAAAGTTGACGGCAACAAGAGAAGCAGCAGAAAAACACTGCAAACAAAGCCAAAGACAAATGGATAGGAGGAGAAATTGTTTGCAATCCAACAAAAAAGTGCTTATGCATTATACAGAGTCTTAATTTTACAATTTTATCAAAAAACAAAACGAACAGAAAAATGGTCAAGGAACGTGAACAAATCCTCCACATACTAAAATAAGAATGCTGTTGGGTGTGGTGAAACACAACTTTAATCCCAGCACTGGGGGTGGATAGAGGCAGGTAGATCTCTTAGTTCCAGGCTAGCCAGGGCTACACAGGGAGAGACTGTCTCACACAACAACAACAACAACAAAACAAACAAAAGGAATGGCTAAGATTACTTAGAGAAAATGTTCACCTTCATACGTGCTTACAAAAACGCAAATCATGACAACATACCTATGTTTCTATGAGCAACTGATGCTGAAAGCTCAATGAGATGAGGTTACAGCAGCTGAACAGCGCTGATGGCCATTGCATCAGGGCAGGGTGGGGAGCTGCACTTTGGAAGTGTATCCTTGTGTGGTGTGTGTGTGTGTGTGTGTGTGTGTGTGTGTGTGTGTGTGCAACCTAGAGCTTGCACATGCTGGCCAAGGAAGTGCTGTCGCTTTTGTCTTAAATATACATATATTATGATCCAGCAACTTATTCTATGGGTAAAGTCACAAGTTCCTAAAGACATGAACGTAAGGTTATTCATGGAAGCATTGTTTATAACAATGATAATAGTGGAAAGTATTAAATGTCTGTTAGTTAGGCAGTGGTGGCCCCTTACTTTTTGGCACATCATGTGGTTAAAAGATCTCCATGTGCTAACATGGAATATTGCTGATATATTGATAGCTATAACACACAGGATACTGTATGTTGCATTATTTACTCTGCATGGAAGTATTGTATGCACTCTGTATCCTTATATGGAAAGCAGAGGACAAGAATTAGCTCTCAGTGTTCAGCTTGTGATAAAGACAAGAAGGATAGTTTTCGCTTTCTATATGAAATCATTTTGAAGTTATTTTAATCATTGTCATACCTTATTCTATAATTAAAAATATGCAAAGTATACCTCAAAACAACTTTCCAAATGTCAATCAATGCCCTTTCTGATGCTTTTGTAGGAAATGTCTGAAGTACTGAGGCAAGATAAGACTGCACATTGGTTAAACTGCTGGGCGTGCGAATATGGAAGTGCACTGAGCCACTGTGAGGAAGAGGGTCCTGAGCACCTGAGGAGGCTGCAGCTGAGCGGCGGGCACTTCCTGAAGCAGCTTCTTTGGGTCATCCACCCTTCTTGCCTCGCTCAGGCCCAGCCTTCAGCGAGACTCAGATTTGGAAAGCCTAAGTGGCCCAGCGAGAGAAAAGTGATGTGATAAGAAATTTTGTTTTCTCCTCTTCCTTTCCCTGCCTCTGGAGTTTCTTCAAGAGCATGAAATGAGAGATGTTACGATAATTCAAAGGCACTGAGACACGAGAACATTTTGAAAAGGCGCTTGGATGATTCTCGCTCTTTGTAAATGCACCATGCCCGTGCTTGGCTGGCACTCTTTAAAGGACCCAGAGTGCTATCAGGCCTAAAGCCTCTCTTCCTCAAAATGGCAGTGCTGGTGGCATTGTCCTTTTTTAAATTAAAGATTTATTCATTATTATTATGTATACAGTGCTCTGACAGGGTAAACAGGACTGTCAGCAAGCCTAAAGATTTCTGTTCACTAGAAAAGCAGATCTCTCAGGGAGGTTTCTGTTTACCAGGAACTTTGACCCTTAACCTTCCCAGAAAGGTCAGCTACCTTAAGGAAGGGCATCTAGTTCCGGGTCAATCCCGGACAGCCTGTATCAGCTCAGATCCCCACCCTTCTGACAGTCATATAAAATCTGCCTGCTTTTCCACCATTTTGCTCTTCCCTTTGCCTTGGCAGTTTGATCCCCAATAAATCTTTCTTTCTGCCCCCAGAGCAGTCTTAGATCAATGCTTTCTCTGCGCGATCTCTTATAGGTATTAACCAGAGAAGGATGTTTTTTGGTTCTCTGTAATGTGGCAGCTTTAGTGCTTGATGCAATGCCACTTAATTTCTATTAGTCATTTCACAGCTATATGCTGGGGAAGAGCAAAACCTGAACCACTTAGGGCTGATTTCACAAGTAAGCTGAAAACAAGGCCTTCACAGTTCCTGTTTGTAATTTTCAGGTCAATACAGCATGTCTGTCTTAGTGGATGTTTCTCTCTAACCTGTTTCAGTTGTCTGCCAAGCTGTCTACCTGGCTTCCACTTGGCTCAGAAACCTAGGTTTGTGGCCATGCTGTTAACAGGTGGATGGATGCCAGGCTGCCCACCGTTGTTCGTTATTAAATTGGTGATGCAATTTTTGTTTGGCAGTTTATGACTGTAAGGTTATTCCAGGATGCGACTTAAAACTACAAGCGAACTACCAAGCGAGTCATCAGAGTGGATCAGTGGATCATAGCTTTGTTATTTTTTAGGCTGTTCAGGGACAGTAGACAAATGCACAAATTTGTTATTGTAGATTGTTATGAATCCTGAAGATGCACATACGGGGATCATTATTGTAGATTGGCTTGTGACAGCTGTCCCTGATTTACTTATTTCCTCAAGAAGACACTTTGAACAATTATTGAAATGCCTCCCCTCTGTAATTACAATAATAATGATGATGATTTTGCAACTGAATATGCAATTCAGGGCGTACACACTCAACTGTTTTTAGCCTGTCTCTCTTTTTACATTGATGTCAGCTGCTGTCTTGGTTTATGAAGAACTGAAAAGGACTTTCCAACCAAGGGTCAATGAGCTACATGAACAGATCATCTGTGGCCAATCCAGGAAATCACTAAAATAATAATTATTATAGTTAGCATTAAAGGAACAATCTAACCATGAAAAAGATTTTTTTTTCTCTCTCTCTCCTTTTTTTGGGGTCTTTGGAGAGAGAAACCTATTTTTAGTACTTACCTGCTCTTAAAATTAAAAATAAAGTATCTTGTTGAATAATAAAATTACAAATGTCTGACAATGCCTATTTCCTCCTATACTTTCTAATTAAGGAGGTTCAAGGGGAAAAGATGATAAAACAGAACAAGGAGGTATGTACTGTGGGTCAGGGGAAGAGAACAGAGAGGGGAAATGGGAGCTGCAAAGAGGGTAGGGGAGCACACAGTACTGAGGGATGGGCAGCGGGCAGGAGAGGCTAAGACAGAACCGCAGTGCCGGGCAGGAGGCAAGGGTAAGAGAAGATAGAAGGGCAGTGGTAAAGATAAGGCCAGACAGGAAGGGAGAAGACAGGGAAACGGGTGAGGAGGGAGAGTTACAGGGCAGATGAGGGAAGAATGACAATTGGAGGCTAGCCTGGCCTACATAGGCAGGCACTCTCTGTCTTATCTGTCTGTCTCTGCTCTGTCTCTCTGTCTCTCCCTGTCTCTGTCTCTCTGTCTGTCTCTCTCTCTTACACACACACACACACACACACACACACACACACACACACTCTAAGTAATTTTAAAAATTATTTAACATGATAAAGTCTTCTATAAAAACTTGCATTTGAGGGCTGGCAACACGGCTCATTGGGCACTTGCTCCCTCCCCTGCCCCTCACACAAAATGATGAATTTAAAAAACTTGTAAGTATGATAAAACGTTCTAAAAGTTTGCATTTGAAGGCTGGCAAGAGGACTGCTCTGTAAAGGTGCTTTACTGCCAAACCTGGTGACCTGAGCTCCATCCTCAGGGCCCACATGGTAGAAGGCGAGGCCCAACTCCCACGAGTTACCCTAGAGGATGGATGATGTAACTTGATTCCACCATTGGGACAGCTAATGTCAGTTCAACTCAGACTGATCTGAGTGGTAGAACTAGGAGAGAGACAGGATTACTTCTCTTTGCTTGCTGTGTGCCACTGTCTGGGACAACCCTGTCATCCTGGACATCCCTGTGGCCCCTTGTCCTCTGACTTGCCCTCTGGGTTCTCCTCTCTCATGTGGAGCTGTCCAGAATTGTTTTTTATTACAACTTGTCTATCACAGTCACTCCCCAATGTTATGGGACCATGGGATTTCTTCTAGATAATTCTACTCTATTCTACCAATACCTGTCATTAGGAAATATGACATGTGGTCTGTGACCTTACAGGTACCACTAATATCACTACTAACATGTATGTGTGTGTGTTGTGTGTGTGTGTGTATGTGTGTATTCTCTCCACTTGGTACATGGTAGGGGATGAGTGTTTACTTCAATAAATGGATGGAAGTTTAACTAACAAAGCAAGGGAAACTAGGGCCAACTGGATGAAATGGGAAACTTGAGAGGAACTACTTATGCCTGGTGATTCACAGAAACCAGGGTGTGGGTGGGGGAGGGGACCCAGAAAGAATCTGACTTCAAAGCTCCTTATCCTTGGACATTTCAACCCAGAAGGTTGGGACATGTTTTTTCAGAACCAATTGCACCCTCTCCCCTTTTGGCCTTTTGGTTCCAAATACACTAGGAAATCAGTGTTAATTGCTCTTTTCAAATATCTTTTTTTTTTTTTTTTTGTCAGCTCCATTCAGATGTGGCAATTTGCAAAGCAACCTTCAGCAGTTGACAGTCCATCCATAACTGTGTGGTACCCGACATTTCCTGGGACTTCTGCCCACCTCTTATGCAGCTGGCAGTGTCTGCCAGACCAGAGTATGTGCTCAGCTGGGATGAACTTGGAGCCGAGTAATGCTTTGTTGTGTTTTAAGATTTGTTTAAATTCTGCAAGGGTGAAGGGCAGTCCTCAATCCAAATAATAAAGCTGAAAGTTAAAACTTAAGACTGAGGATACAGCTCAGTTGGGTAAAAGTGCCCATTACATAAAAGCATGAGGATCCGAGTTCAATCTCCAGGAGCCATTAAAAAGTCAGGGGCGGTAGTGTGCACCTGTCATCGCAGCACTGCAGGGGTGGGGACAGGCAGTTTCCTGTAGGTTACAGGCCAGCTAGCCTAACCTCCTTGGTGAGCTCTAGGCCAGTGAAAGAACATGTCTCAAAAAGGCAAAGTGGACGGATGGGCACTTGAGGCTGACCTCCGGTTTTTGTATGCATGTGTACACACGTCAGTTCTCACCTGCTCTAAATAAAACCTTAGCAGGTGCTTGAAGATTGCCTTGATTTGATAAGAACTGTAGCTCTGACGGGTTCAAGGACAAGGGCAGCAGGCTGGCGGCCGGGAGCCCAGGTCAAGGATCTCTATTCTTTGCGGGATGCCTGGGAGAGTTTCAGTTACTGGCTGTTTCTTTCTGAAGCTCTTTCCTTTTGGCCAGAGACTTTCTCAGCTCCTTCACTCATGCCTCAAGGTCACAGCCTAGACCAAAATGTTTACAGAAAGAGCTAGGCACTTACAAGGAGGACTCTCTGCCAGGCCCTGCACTCCCAACGCCTGTGGCTCCAAACAAGCTCAGCAAACCAAGGAAGGGATAAAGTAGTCTCTGGAACCAAGAATTTTTAAAGGACTGGATGCCAGTGGGAAAGCAGACGCCTTCTGCCCCACTTCCCAGCAGCTGATACTGTGGCTGCTGCTGCAGCTGCTGCTGCTGCCCCCTCCTGGGAGAAGACAGACCTGAACTTCACACCTGAAGCCAACCTCTGGGTTTACCAGCAGCTTGGCCAAAGGCCCTGCTTGGGCAAAGGGCTGAAATACTTTTGTCTTAAGAAACAAACACACAACCCTAAGCTAATTAAACCTACTCAACAACAAGAAAATCACACCTGTCCTTTTTGCATTTCCTGTTCTTTTTTTGACAGCCTTTTTGCTTAAAGCTATGGTTGCAGGCCTAGGGAGGGCAGAGGCCGTAGAAAGGGCTTGTATAGTCTGTCTGAGGCCCAGAACCCCACCCCCGGCACTGGGGGAAAAAAAAAAAACACCAAAGACTTCATAACTGTTAGCTTTAGGAATATATCAAAGACTCCTCCTCTTAGCTCTCTGAACCTTGACCCTGCAGTAAAGGTGAAGATGTACGCACACATGGGATTTTTACAACAGACGGTACATACAAGCTTGGTGACCTTGATGGCTGAGCGTTGTCAGTCTAACTTGCTGGGCTGTTCTGAGAGTTGAGATACGATCAGTGGGGGTGAGTCCACGCTTCCGGTCTCCCTGGGGACTCTCTTTAATATTGTAGCTTCTTTTCCTATTGCTGTAGTTAAAAAAAATAAATAAATAAAAATAAAATAAAGTAATAAAACAAAAGCTAAACAAAAACTAACAAAATCAACTCAAAGGAGAAATGGTTCATTTTAGTTCACAGTGCAAGGGTAAAATCCATCCTGGCAGAGAAGTTGAGGCAGCTGGTCACACTACCCCCGTCCCCCCCCAGTCAGAAAGCCAAGAAGATGAGTGTTAGTGCTCAGCCTGCTTTACCGTTTTCTCCAACTCAGAATTCCCACCCAAGGAACAGTCTTCCTTACAGCTGAAAAGTGTCTTCTGCACCTGGCCCGATGGCTCAGTGGTTAAGAACACTTGCTGCTGTTTCAGAGCACCCGGGTTCACTTCCCAGAATCCACAGAGTGACTCATAATCATCTGTCACTCCAGCTCCAGAGACCCAATCCCTTGGCCCCATAGGCTTATGACCATCTTAAATAGCAAAGTGCATGCATTCCGACGTCAAAAGTCCCTATAGCCCAGTCCCACCCTTCCTACCGCTGCTGCGACCCTTTAATCCACTTCCTCACACTGTGGTGACCCCAACCATAAAATTACTTTTGTTGCTACGTCCTAGCTGTAAATTTGCTACAGTTATGAAGCGTAATGTGAACGTCTGATATGCAGGATATGCAATCCTCGGGAAAGGGGTCACGGTCCACAGGTTGAGAACTGCCACCATTGCCAGTAACAATCCCCAAGTCTCTTAACTGCGAGCTCCAATAAAAGACACAAGTTAAGTACTTCCAACATAAAATGGCAACATCCCCATTCCAAAAAGGAAGAATGGGCCACAGAAAAGAATGACTGGATCAAAGCAAAACGAAAATCCAGCAGGGCAAACACCACTCCTACAGGGCTCCGAGTGGCCTGGGTGGCCCCACTCCCTGGCTCGGTGGCCTCTCTCTTAGGCCGGCTCCATTGACCCCGTCAGCTCTCCTTGGCAGACACCCCAGGGTCCTAGTGCCCTCCAGTGCCCCGAGGTTACCTTATACCCTCATGCAGGGGCCATTCGGTGCTTCCTTGTAGGGACCCTGACTTGGCCACGTATTTCCAGGCCTGGGTGGCTCTTTGTCACTGAGGATCAGACAGACTTAACTCCGTGGCTGTTTCTAGGTTTGCATTTTTAATGAGTCTAAAACCATGTGCCATGTAGATGATGCTGCCAAATTCTTTTGGGGTGGGCTTTTAAGAGATAATTAAGTATGGAGGGCTTCATAAATGGGGTCAGTACTCCTTTTTTTTTTCCTAATTTTTAAAAAATTCTTTCACAGTGCACCATTGCAGGATATCATAGGACCTTGTATGACTTAGTTCCTCCAAAACACTAAAGTTTAATGAAGTTAGCAAAGACAAAGATGCTAGACATATATTTTAAGTCAGTTATTGTTAATTTGAGTAGACCTTAGGAATATATAAATTTTATTTATCATATATGATTTAATTTATTAAATGTGTTTGTTTTGTTTTTTTGTTTGTTTGCCTTTGGTTTTTGTTTTGTTTTGTTTTGAGACAGGGTTTCTCTGTGTAGCCTTGTCCTGGACTCACTTTGTAGACCAGGCTGGCCTCAAACTCAAGGAGATCCGACAGCCTCTGCCTCCCGAATGCTGGGATTAAATGTGTCTTTTACCTAATTTTTTTAGGAGAAAAATCATCATATAGAAATCCATATTAATCCAAAATATTTTGGAAACCTGTTCTCTTCTTAGTTTAAAAAGGAAATAACAAGGATTGGGTTTAAGTTACATATAAGCATGCAGTAGCCAACTAAAATTTCCCCACAAGACTTTCATTTCCCTTAATGTTACAATGTGTCACAACATTATATTAAACACTATAATACTAGATTTCCTTTTTTAAAAAGTTATTTATTTAGTTAGCCATTTTACATCCCAATCATAGACACGCCCTCCTCCCAGTCCCTCCCCTAGGGTAGGCACTCTTATAAAAAGGGTGGGAGGGAACTAGTTAGGCTCCTTTCCCCTTCTCTTCCATTATGCTATGATGCAGCACTTCTCCCCTCCAGAGGACATAAGCCATCCTAGAAGCAGAAAGACAGGCTGTCGCTAAACACAAAACTTGGTTGCCTCTTGATTTTGAACTGCGAGTGTCTGAAACTGTGAGAAATGAATTTCTTTTCTTTATAAATTAATCCCGTCTCAAGTGTTTTGTCATGGCAGAGTATAAGCTACCAAGCCTAACAACTATGAAATCCCTTACTTTACAAAAAGAAAGTGTCTTTTGCCCTTAGCCAATTGGTATGGTCCTTTGCATAAACACAGACTCAGCTGTGTTTGATTGGCTCTGTATCTCTCGTGGCCTTTATTACTATTACTTGGCTACATTGGATATTTGAATAGTGCTCCATAGTTGATTAAATTCATTCCCAATTCACGTAGGAAGAATTACAATGAAATAGCGTGAGCTCTTGACCCAAAGAGAGCCTGCGTGCATCGCAGGGTGGCTGCATTTCTGTGGGTAAAGCATCACATCACTCAAGGATCCAGGGTGTGCCTGGACTTTTTTTATTTTTATTTTTATTTATTTTTTTAAAATAATTTATTTATTTTTATTGTATGTGCATTGGTGTTTTGCCTGCATGTATGTCTGTGTAAGGGTGTCAGATCTTGGAGTTACAGACAATTGTGAGCTGCCATGTGGGTGCTGGGAATTGAATCCGGGTCCTTTGGAAGAACAGTCAGTGCTCTTAACCGCTGAGCCATCTCTCCAGCCCCTTTATTTTTATTTTTTAAAGCCAGTCTTTTCCAGTGGTTGCTTCTTCCTCAATATATACACAGGAGCTCAAATACTACCTCTGTAAGGAGAGCCAATGTAAAAACTACTCTGGATTAGTCTCTTTTTAGCCTTTAGCTCAGACTGAGATCATCTAGGTGACTTATTATATGTGTTGGCCTCACAGAGACTGTGAGCTTCACGGGTGGAGCTTGTCCTGCTCCTCTGCTCATCACTGTCTCCCTAGCACCTGGGGATGCCGGGGGTCATCACAGCTCCCCTCAGTACGTCTGCCTCTGCTCGAAGTGAGGGAGGAAGGGAGTGGCCTGCACAACCCCCAACATCATGAGCTACCCACCTTGTGCAAGAAGTATTCGAATGTATTATGAAGGCCTCTGGGGAACAAGGAGACTGGGTCACTGGCACTGTGTGCTGCCATCGCACTGTTGATCCCTGAAAAATGAAGACCCTCATGCTCTGTGATGGTTTATAATAAGCCCCATCGGTGGAGTACAGTGGTGCAGGGTGACCGGCTGGCTGCTGGCAGTTCCAGGCCTTCCATGTGCATCTCTGGAAACAACCCTGTCACCTAAAGGCATGCCTCAAAGGCAGAGGAGAGTAAAGATGGATGCCTAGAAGTCTAGCTTGTCAGCAATCACCGGAGGAGTGTGCAGTTTCTTGAGTCTCTACTTTTATTTGAATGCTTCTACAAATTTTGGGCTGATTATCAATACATCTGACTGTGTTTCTATTAACACGGGGCTACTTTACATTTTTGTGAACTTTGTGTTATAGGAAACCATGCTTTCCTAGTTCTCTGTGCTGTGCTTGGCAACCCTACCTAAGGGACACATATTCACAGCGTTTAATTGAAACTCTTTCAGTACAAATTATTTATTCTTCAGTAAGCACTTACTGAGCACATACTACAAATCAGGCGCCAATGCACGGAGACTCCAGCACACAGCAACATGGCTCCTACCACCATGGCAGTTCTCTCTTACAGGACAGAGAAATACAAAAAGGAGATAGAAACATATTGTGATGACTGTTAAGCTACGGAGGGGGAACTCAGGGGGTTGAGGGAAATGAAAGAACATGTCAAGTCATCTTAAAATAGGTGATGAGGAAAGATTTTCCGGGATAAAATGACCTGAAGAACCAGCCAGGTAAAATGTCGGGTGGGAGCTAGCCCAGGGCAGGGATAGCCTGGGGATAGACAGGATGCAGGCCACGGAAGTAGCAATTTGGAGTCCTTGTTTACTGCTGGGGGGGCGGGGTTCGTAAAAGAAAGCAGAAAAAGGAGAGAGCCGAGCACATGCTGGAGGGCTGATGGTGGACAGGAATAGAAAGCCACAGAAGATCTGAGCGTGGCAATCCCAGTCCCCAAGAGAAGCTGAGGCAAGCAGCACTCTGCAAACTCCAGCCATGTTTCCACAGTAAGATCCTGACTGAAAACAACCAGCACCACCCCCACTCCCTGCCCCCCAAACAGAAAAAAAGTTTCAGTGAAAGTTTAACATTTAGAAGAACTGATTTCAAAATGCATGGTGGTGGGGTGGGGGCCGGGAGCCAGGAGAAGGCCACGGGGCCTCGGACCTACAGGAACCATAGGTAACTTAGGAGAGCTGAGGAGGTGGCCTTCCCCAAGGAAGAACACACCAATTGGCTGTCCAGTGCCCAGTGGTCACACCTGAAAACATACACAAAGGTCGCATTATATGGACTCAACAGGTTATATTTCGGAATAAATATTTATATACAAAAACATATATGCACTAACAATTAATGGAAAAGGTGGCCATGAATTTGAAGAGGTTTGGAGGGAGGAAAGGGAAAGGAGAGCTGTAACTAGATTACAATCTCAATAAGAATAATTGCTTTATACCTGCTTTTCCACGAAGTTTGATCAGGAACTATATAATTCCATGCTTGGAAAAAAATTTTTTTAAAAGGACTAATTAAGAGTGAGGTAAGAAGAGGAATTAGCAATGTGTGGGTCCTCAAAATAATTGGGGAGAATCCCAAACATTTCCTCTCCCTTTAGAGAGAAACCTTTTCCTCCAAGATAATCTCTCAGAGGTAGCTAACCACCTCCAGCCTGGGGAATTCTCCAGCGGAAGTCACTGGGGTTAGAGCGTTGCCTCAGGGCTCATGGCCTTTCCCAGCCAAGCCTGCCCCTTAAAGCTTGGAATCTTAGAGAGGGGGCGGGGGTGGGGTGAGAAGGTGGGGGGAGTGGGGTGGTGGTGGTGGATGGTATACGGGACGGGGTGGGGGGTTGGGGGGGGGGGGGGGTATACTCACGGCCTAGCTGACCCTATGACTAAAGCTTCCCCAGTGCAGAGGGAGCCAACAAAGAATTGGAAAGAGCTGATTGGTGAGCAAGTTAGTGATCATAACCATTGGTTCACCTGAGCATTTATTGAGAAACTCTTGGCTGGAGTCTTTCCATGGTACTATCCAAACTTCAGGGAGCCCGACCTCTGAGGCAAGGAGTAACAGTTTTTGGCTAAGCGAGGAAATGAATATTTATAACCCTGACGGACAGGTACCAGATAGGAGCTTTCTCTAAGGCTGCCACATATTTAGCCCAGGTGTTCGTCTGGGATAAGAAACTGGGGTGATGCCCGCTGGCTTTCTGAACTGTGTGTGTTGGGGAGGGGGTACATTCCGTAGTCCTTCCGAAGAGGACCCGGCCTTTTCTCAAGCATCTCTTTCTCTCTTTCCAAACATTTGGGCTAAGTTTGTGTTAAAATTAAAAAGCAAGTCGGGCATGGTGGCACACGCCTCTAAACCCAGCACTCAGGAGGCAGAGGTGGGTGGATCTTAGTGAGTTCGAGGCCAGCCTGGTCTATAGCACTACGGAGTTCCAGGACAGCCAGGACTATTTAAAAAAAAAAAAAAAAAGCAGCAGATTCACCAACTGACATAAATGACATTTTCCTGATATGTGAGCGAATGTCATTTCTGAGTAAACCGATGCCACAAGAATATTAGTAGGCGAGGCCTTGCAAGAAACGTTTACGACGAAGGACATTGGAGACTGAAAGCGAACACACTAACTAGCTTTTCCCTTTCTTGCCTCCACCTGATCCCTGACCACAGTGACAAGGACATTTTTACCCCAGGACAACTCCAGAGACAAAGGCCATACATTATTACTGCGCTTCAATTCTCCTCGCCGCTGTTTTCCTTAAAGGATTTATAAAGCGGCTAGGGTCGTGCTTTTCAAAGTCGCATAGGTAGCCCCTTCTCAAACCGATGTAATTTTTCCTTCCTGTTCTGTAACTAAGATCCCCCCTTACGTGCTCGGCTTTGTCTTTACCTGCGCGCTTGTAAGAAAAAGTCCTCTGTGCCACTCCTCCTCTACGCTCACAGAAAAGCCTCCTCGGGTGGGTCAGTTAGAAAAGGACAGCGTGGGAAACCTCAGAAAGCGGCCTCCCCGAGCAGGCAGCCCCGGCCCTGCGCGGTTGGGTTCACGGCGCGGCCCCTTTAAGAGCAGGCCACGTCCCCGCCCTCCTCCTCCTCCTGGCGGCGGGGCTGGCGGTCGGCGGCAGCCGCTACGGTGCTGACAAGATGGCGGCTGGCGGGGCTGTTTGCTGCGGCGCCCGAGTGCCGGCTTCTGCCCTACGCGCTGCACAAGTGGAGCTCCTTCTCCTCCACCTACCTTCCCGAGTAAGTGCGGGGCCCCGCGCTCGAGCTGTCGGCGCCGCTCGGCGGGAGCGCGGCCCGGCCGAGCGTGCGGACGAGGGGGAGCGGAGCCGAGAGGCCCAGGCGGGGCCTGTGAGGGGAACGCGCGGCCTCCTCCGGGGCGTCTCGGTGCGGCGGCGGCGGCGGCGGCCCGGAGCTCCGGCGTGGCGGGCCGCGGCCAGCGGGAGGGCCCTCGGGGCGAGCTCGGGGCGGCGGCGAGGCGGGGCCTGCGCCGCGGGGGTTGAGGAGGAGCGGGGCGCGGGGTCCGGCCGCGGGCGAGCCGCCCCCGCCGTCTGGGGTGGTCGGGGCGTCGGGGGCCCGGACCGTCCACGACCGCTCGCTGGGATTTGCAACCCCGGAGTTCCTGGACGCGCATCAAAAGTGCTCAGCCCTGCAGGAGCCGCGGGAGACGAAGTTGGGGGGAGCCCATCTTCATCCTAGCGAGAACTTGGAGGACTGGCAAAGGGGCGTCTTGGCTTTTGGGGGGTTGGAAGTTCTGAAAAAGATCGGGGAGGCAGGCAGGTCTGGGGGAGCGCCGCTCGCCCTGGCGAACCAGCGTCTCTGCAGGGATGGCTTTATGAGCAAAACAAGTAGCCGATGCAGTTTTGTGTTGCTGTACGAATAAAAAACGACCACAGCCCCGGAGCGTACGGAACAATGGTTGTTCTCCATTTGTGTTTTTAAAATTCCTCGCGTTCGTTCAGATTTGATTTCTCAAGTCACTCGGGACTCTCCCAAGTGAAGCTTGCGGCCAGAAGATTCTCCCTTGACTGCCAACCCGCCCTGCTGTTCAGCAGGTCAAGGGTTGGCACTGAAGGGGCTGACCTGTGGTCTGATCTGGCCGGTTGTGGCCTGTTGATGGCTAGTCCATGGCCACATCCCCTGATTGATGTTGGAACCCAACTTTAAATTGAGGGTGAGCTGGATAAACACGGGCCTTCAGTTGAAGTTTGTGAACCACTGTCTTTTTGTTTTTGTTTTTGGCTTTTTAGTTTGTTTTGAGTAACCCCCCTTTGAATCTGAAGCGATTTAACATTTCTTGTGTGTAGGTTAGACTTGTTGGAGTCACTACCTCGAATGACGTTCATCCCCTCCCCCGGCCTCCCCTGCGTCCCTCCCCCGCCCCCGGGGTCCCCCCTCCCCTGTCTTGATTTAAACTACTTACAGTTTAGGTTGTCCATCTTTCCTTTAAACTTCTGGTGTAGGCACGGGGCTTGGATATCCCAAATCCCATTTGAGTGACCTGTTGTGTGGACGTGTTAAAGAGGAAGGAATTTCTAAAAGGAGCTGACCCAGTGGGACATTGGCTTTAACCAGACTCTGGTTTGGGGTGGGCGGAATCTGCTGCTGCAGTTAGAATGTGACTGGGAGAAAAAGCCACAGCTACAGGTTTCCTATGGCCGTCGAGAAAATAGCGTGTGATACATACACAGCTTGTCCTTGCACTTGGGTATCTTGTTTAATCCCAGTGGTATTTCAAAATATGTTTTTTTTTTTAATTTTAAAATTTTAATTCAGAAATATTTTTATTTTTAAAGTACTTTAGAGTTCAGTAATCTGAAGTTTTTCCTTTGAAGGAGAGTAGTTGAGTGTAGCAGCTTGAGTTTGAGACTCTTGTCAGGCAGGTTGGTGATGTGTCTGCTTAAATTGTAAAATTCCTGGTTCTGAACTTATGTCAGCAAGTATGGATGTTATTACTTTGCATGACAGGAAGTTTAAGAAAGGTATTGACTTTTAAAAACGTGTGTGTGTGTTTGTGTGTGTTTTTAAAACCACCTCTAATGGGGTGAAACAGTGAAAAGCATTATGTAATGTCTGTCTTATGCAGGTGTGATAATTTTGTTGTTGTTGTTGAAATTGTACAGCAAACAAACAGCAAACATTTATTGACAAATCTAGGCATTTTGGGGTGGTGGTAATAATTACAAAAAAAATGGTGAACGTAATGCCTTTTCACGTGCTGATCTTTATTATGAACGCTTCAAGTGTTTTAACTCATTTAATCCTTACCAGTCTTTTAAAGAATCCCAAAAAGCTGGTGCTGGGCCTGGTAGGAGACGCCTGTGATGCAAGCACTTAGGGAGCAGACGCAGAGACTCAAGTGTAAGGTCATCCTCAGCTGCACAGTAAAGTAAGGTCAGCCTGGGCTGTTACCCCTGCCCCAAATCTCCGTTTTCCCATGAGGAAACAGGCTTGGAGAGGTTCGAATTTGCCTGTGGTCATCCACCTAGGTGAGGCCAGAGTTGAATCCAGAGGATCTGCGCCACGGTCCGTGACCCGATGTGCTCTCTTTACTGCGTCTGCCCAGGTGTTGGCGTAAGAATGCAGAGCTTGGAAGGAATTCTGTTAAAGGCATGTGTGTTTTCCTTGTTTAAAGACATGGAAAGTGCTGGGGAGATGACTCAGTTAAGAGTGTCTCCTATACACGCTTGAGGACCTGAGTGCTGTCCTAGCAGAGGTAGCCGGTGTGGCGCACCTGCCACCCTGATGCTCTTGGTAGGGTAGAGACTGGGGATCCCTGGGGCTAACTGGGTACCAATGAGAGACCCTGCCTAGAAGGAACAAGGCGGAGGATGGTAGAGTAGGATACATGCACTAATCTGTACCCGTAGATACTCATGTGCATAGCACCCCCCACCCCCACGTCTTAAACTTATCTGTATTTTACTTTTTTTTTCTGAAATTTACACCTAATTTTGGAATTGCATAAACTTTGGAATTTGAGAGGTACATGTAAGTGATAGGTCATAGAATTGAGCACACTACATGTAAACACATTTTATCCATCTCTGACCCCATTCATTCTCAGATATTTGTTGTTGAACATTGTAATGAATTTGGTTGTAGTCTATTGAGTACTTGTGTTGGTGAGATGCATTTTTCATACAGTTTTGTTTAATTTTAAGCACAAACCTGCAGATGAGGAAGCTGAGATCAATGTGTAAGATACCTGCTCACCTCATACAGCTTTCCAGAGGCTTGGCGGGCTCTTGTTTAAAACCACTAGCCATCACCCTACCAAGAGCAAGCAGTTACTAAGTATCTTCTATTCCTAGATTGCCTCTTCACCCCAAACAGAAACATGAATACAACATAACATTTTACAGCTGGGGAACCTGAGCTTTAGAGGGGTTAACTTGCTTAGGTCTGGGAGTTGAAAGCATCAGAGAGTGGGCTCTGGCCCTGAGCTTTCTGACTGTCCTGGACAAGCTCCTGCTGCCTCCTCTTCAGTGTGTGATGTCACTGCTCTAAGTTAGAATAGTGAGAGGCATTTTATCTTGATGTCTGTGGGTTTGCTGTGAAACACTGGTTTACATCTGGTAATTCTGCTGATGGGGAATGATTCCCAATTTTATTATTGAATGAATTAAATAATTTTAATAGTAAGTAGCATTTGATTAGGATAGGTGAATATTTCAACTCACCTAATTTTAAAAAATCACATTTAAAAAATAAGTAGGTGCTTTGTTCTCATTGCAAAAATGCCCAAAGTTTATAATCAGAATACTTTCTAAATATCCACAGAAACAAATGTAAACTATGCTGATGCCCCATGCGGTGATTGCTAGCCATCCTTTAGATGTGTCTGCTTATTGCCTGCAGCTTAGTGTTTCATGTCTTCTCTTCGGTCTTTAGTGTACTAAGCATAAATAAGCTTTTCTGATTTGAAAGCCTATTTGCTCTGAGACAGGTGTTCTTGAGCGCCTATGTTTTGGATTTTGGGGCATATGGATTTTGGACTTTTAATTTCTATATTAGAAAGATTCTTAGTCATTAAAGTCCAAAATCTAAAACAACTCCAAAACCAGAGCTAGTCTGTCCCAATCATTTTGGCTAAGGGATGCTCAGTCCACATAATAGACATTTTCTTAGTAGATTAGATACTTTTTTTTCCTTTTAATTCACATGCATGGATACATTTATATACTAGGGAGTGGTTTTTAGTTACTTCTGAGTTCCTATGTGTTGAGTGGCTGGATTGAAGGTATTGGTTTATGCTCTTTTCTGATCTCTGTAGACTGCTGAATCCTGAGCTAATTTATTAATCATTCTTGGTATTTTAGAAACATTTTTTTGGTAATTATTTGTTTTTGTTTTGTTTTATTTTGAGTTAGGGTCTCACTATGTCACTCTGTCTGCCCTGGAACTCACTATATAGTTCAGGCTGGCCTCCAGCTCACAGAGATCCTCCTGCCTCTGCTTCCTGAGTGTTGGCACTAAAGGCTGGCACACCCAGCTCAGTTTCATTTGTTTTCTGAAACAAGGTCTCCCTCTATAGCCCAGGCTGGCCTAGAATTTACTGTGTAATCCAGGCTAACCTTTAATTTAAGCTAACCTTCTTTCCTTAGCCTTGAGCACTTGGGGGCAGAGGCAGGTGAATCTCTGTGAGTTTGAGGCCAGCTACAGGCACATAGTGAGAGCCTGTCTAGGAAAAAAATTGGTAGAGGAACAAATGGCTCTAATATTTGCACTAGCTTTTTGGTCCTGATACAGGGAGTTCTTGATGTTTTATATGCAGATAATATGTATTGCAATGCTTTATAACCATCTCTCTTGTTTTTCAGTCATTCAGAGATTGCATTTGGAAATGAGAGATTTTCTGTTTTTTGCTTGTTTGTTTTTATTTTTTCCTTTTTGATCACATTTTTACTGATGATGATGTGTGTGTACGTGTGTCATAATGTGCTTGTGGCAATCAGGACAACTTGGGGGAGTTCTGTCCATTTGCCATGTGGGTCTTGGGTATCATATGCAGGTCATCAGGCTTGTTGGCCTGTATTTTACTGCTGAGCTATTTTGATGGTTTAGAAATGAGAGGCGTAGATTTCAATGTATATAGAATGTTTCAAAGAAAGCAGTTAAGATCTCTGATTATTGCTTGCTTATAATACGAGCTGTTAAATCTGTGATAAAGGCCTTTAGAAAAGAACATTCATGAACCTGATCTGTCTGTATAGGCTAGTATAGGACATTGACATCTGCGTCACCTCTGTGGCTCTTGGTGGTCAGCCTTGGTGGCAAGCACCTTTCCCTGCCGAGCTGTCTCACCGCACCTCTTTACAGTTTTCTTTTTGAGCCAGGGTCTTATTGATTAGGGTAGGCTAGCTGGCCAATGAGCTGCTGGGCTGTCCCTCTGTGTGCCCCTCCAGTGCTGCCACATCTGCTCTCCATGTGCGTGTGGGATCTGGGCTTGAGCGGTTCCCCGTGCTTATGTGGCAGCAGCTCACCATCTCCCCAGCCTCAAAAAAAATTTTTTTTAATATGATAGGGTTGGGTTTTTTTTTTTTTAACATTTATTTATGCTTTATTTCAGGGTTTAATAGTTTCTGTGTTTTCTTTTTGTCAATTTTATTGCTATTTTCTTTTTAATGGTATTATAAGTTGAATTATTTTCTTTAAAGAAAAAATGATTAGGGGCTGGAGAGATGGCTCAGTGGTTAAGGACACTCATTGCTCTTCCAGTGGACTCAAGTTCAATCTCCCAGCACCCACATTGTGGCTCTTGTGTGTAACCACTTGTATGTAACACTTTCTTCTGGCCTGTGTGGCCACTTATTCTCATAGACAAAGGCACATACAAACATACATACAATGAAAGAAACTGAAACTAAATAAATATAAAATTCATGAAATTTATTCTTTGGTAATTCACATACGTACATGATGATTCTGATAACCCTCATCACCCTCTTACAAGCTTCTTTCCCACATTATGTCTTTTTTGTATTGCACTGTGGCCCTCTAATATGGTAGCTTTTGTTTGTAGTATTGGTGTATTTTGGGAAAGTAGTTTTTTTCTCATCAGCTCTCTTTGGGATAGTACTCTTAGAAAGATCACTTGTATATAAACTTCTTGACTCATGAATGTTTGTAGAATCCTTCAAGTCAAATAATTGTTTATAGGCTACTAAATATATTTATCCTACAGGTAAAAGAATGCAGTTTATAGGTTTTTATCATAAAATAAATGTTACCCATTAAAATTTTCCATCTTTGAAAATATGCAGAAAAGAAAGTGTCTTAGTTAGGGTTTTATTGCTGTGAAGAGACACCCTGATCATGGCAACTCTTATAAAAGAAAACATGTAATTGGGGTTGCCTTGCAGTTCAGAGGGTCAGTCCGCCACCATCATGGCGGGAAGCGTGACAGTGTGCAGGCAGACATGGTGCTGGAGAAGAAGCTGAGAGTCCTACATCTGGATCCTCAGGCAGCAGGAAGAGAGAGAGAGCCACACTGGGCTTAGCTTGAGCATATAAGCCCACAGAGCCCACCCCAGCAGTGACACACTTCTTCCAGCAAGGCCGCATCTCCTAATAGTGCCCCTCTCTATGGGCCAAGCATTCACACATAGGAGTCAGTGGGCCCATTCCTATTGCAGAAGGCCACTTTCATCTTCGCATGGAATGGATTTGAATGGTCTGAAATCTTCCTCTATGAAGTTGCTGAGTAGCGTCTAAGTGAGATACCCTAGAATAATATATTTTGGATTGACAGGTAATGGGAATTGGAGAGTGAGTTCTCATGTATGTGTTGAAGACTGTGGGATCTTTTCTATGTATGGATTAGTAGCCCCTTAAGTTTAGGCATATATTCTTTGTTACTTAGCCATAGCATTATCCACATTTCACTTCCATTTATTCTTTGGCTGGAGTTTTGTCTTTTCATTTTTGTTCCCCCCCCCCCCCCCAGTGCATATGGACATATTGACCAGGCTGGTCTTCACCAACACCCGTATTCAAGCAAATCTCCTACTTCACTGTCCTGTCTGTACCACTATGCCTAGCGTTATTGCTTAATATTGAATGAACATTGGGATCCTTTAGTTACTTTCTTCTGTTTTGTTTTCTTTGTTTGTTTTTTTCTTTTTCTTCTTCCTTTTCTATTTATTTATTTATGTGTTTATTTATTTATGACAAGGTCTCACTATGTAGCTTTGGCTGGCTGGCCTTTGTAGACCAGGCTGGCCTTGAACTCAGAGATCCACCTGTCTGTGGCTCCTGAGTGCTAGGATTAAAGGTAGCTTATCACACCAGGCTCCATTATGATTTTTTAATATGTTAACTTCTTAGCTTTTCTGTTCTTAGAGAGCATTCTCTGACTAGTTCCATACCTTTGCTGAGCTTAGTTTTATGGCTCAGCATTTTGATAAATTTTATGTATACTTGGAAATACTTTATTATTTTATATACTATCTTCCTTGTATGTTTAGAAAGTTGAGTTTATGAATTATGCTGTTCAAATGTTCTGTATCTATTTAGGTTTTATTTTTAAACTGAGTTTCATTATTTTGTGTGTTTGCATGATGTATGTGCCATGGCCTGCATGGAGGTCAGGACAACTTTGTGGAATCCATGCCCTCCTTGCACCTTTACATGGGTTCCTCAGGTCAGTAGGCTGGAACTGCAAATGACTTTATTTTTATTTAATAATTCTTTTTATTTTCTGTGCATGGGTACTTTGCCTGTATGTATGTCTGTGAGAGGGTGTCAGATTCCCTGGAAGTGGAGTTAAAGACAGTTGTGAGTTACCAGGTGGGTGCTAGGAATTGAGCCTGTGCTTTTAACAATTGCGCTCTCTCTCTAGCCCCTATGTAAATGGCTTTAAATACTGGCCATCTTGTTGCCTTGATTTCTCCCTCCTCCCCCCCTCCTTAGAACATAGGTGATTGAACCCAGGTCCTTATGTGTGCTAGGCCAGTACTCTTTTCTTTTTTTGGTTTTTCGAGACAGGGTTTCTCTTGTAGTCCTGGCTGTCCTGGACTCACTTTGTAGACCAGGCTGGCCTTGAACTCACAGCGATCCACCTGCCTCTGCCTGCTGGGATTAAAGGTGTGCGCTACCATGCCCAGTTGCAAGTACTCTTTCATTAAGTTACATCTCCAGCTTTACTAGATTTGAGTTTTTTCTCTTTTTTTCATTGCAGAGAGGTGTGCCTAGGTAACGGTATGGTGTTTAAATCTGCGTTTTTCCTTCTAGTTCTTTAGGAGCCATGGGATTTGAAGTCATGTTACTAGGTGCATACAAGCGTGCCACTTTATCTTTCTAGCAGACTGGGCTGTTACCTTTAAAAAAATTTTTTTAATCTCTAATAATGACTTTTGTGA
The DNA here is from genome assembly GCF_903995435.1 of Acomys russatus. Lineage (NCBI taxonomy): Eukaryota > Metazoa > Chordata > Mammalia > Rodentia > Muridae > Acomys > Acomys russatus. The sequence goes on along the minus strand of NC_067146.1, from coordinate 11,058,937 downwards.
TTCCTGCCTTTAAAATCTACTTGGTGTAGTTTTACCTGCTTTATTTGAGCTACTTTTTGTTGTGTGTAACCTTTACTCAGGTTTTCTTGGTTTACTCATGCATGCTAGATACCTCCTTGTCCAGCTCTCCTCTTACTGCACATGGTTATGTTTTCATAGATCTGTTTCTCTTTAACAACATGCGGATTTTTAAAAAAGATTTGTTTATTTATTATGTATACAGAATTCTGCCTGCAGGTACACCTACAGGCCAGAAGAGGGCACCAGATCTCATTATAGATGATTGTGAGTCACCATGTGGTTGCTGGGAATTTGAACACAGAGCTTTTAGAAGAGCAGACAGTGCTCTTAAGCTCTGAGCCATCTCACCAGCCCAACATATGGATTTTTCAAAATTAAATTCATTCATCCATTCATCCATCCATTCACTTAGAGAGAGGGGGGTGGATGTGGGGGGGGAAGGGAGGTGGGAGGGAGAGAGTAATATGTGGAAGTCAGAGGACAGATTTCAGAAGTTAGTTCTCTTCACCCATTGTGTCGATTCCAGGGATTAAAATCAGGTCATCAGGCTTGGTGGCAAGTACCTTTACCCACCCAGCCAAGATCAGAGTATTTTACTGTTAAATTATAGCTAGCTTAGGTTTCTCTTTCTTCCTGCATATTAAAAATATTGTATCGCACACCTTTCTGTGATTGCAGGCCTGTGTCATCTTAGCATTGATTCAAGCATCTGCTTACCAGCAATTACTTAGTTATGTTTTACTTTTGGTTTTGCTTATTTGTAAATCTCTTTAAAGTTGTTGTTGTTGTTGTTTTTTGAGGTCTAGAATGGAAAATTTAATCTTTGTTATAAATATATCGTATTTTTCCATTCCTATAATATGATTTCATATTACTTGTGTTTTTATTAGAACATTTGTGGAAATCTGTTTATGTTATGGCATGTTTAGAAAGGAGATAATTGGGTTTCAGGACAGTCTTTTGGCTTATGGCTGTTACTATTTAGTGACTTAATATCACTACATTGCTTTACTATGACTTGTATGTCTTATTATTAAGGTCATGGCCATGTGGTCTGAATGAGAATAACCTCCATAGACTCATATATTTGAATGTTTGCTTCCCAGTTGGTGAACTATTTAGGAAGGATTTAGAACTTAATGTTGATTTGTGAACTTAATGTTTTCATTTCTTTTGCAAATATGCCTAGGGGTAGAATTTCTGGGGTTAACTATTTTAGGAACTGTCAGATTTTTTTTGTCAGTTCTTTTTTTTTCCCTTTGTTATTAAAGAAGTGCCTAAGAAACTATTTGATATCACTTCATAAACAAATGTCCTATATTGAGAACGACCATATGGGATTAGATTATCTTGCTGTTAACTTAGTTGCACAAATTTTTATGGCAAGTTAGTCTTTTCTCTTTATTTATGTTGAGAATATATGTTATATATATACATACATACATACATACATACATACATATATATATGTATTTGAGTGTGTATATATTTACCCCATACTTTCAGCCTTGAAGATATTTGCTCCTATCTATTAATGTGCATATGTCTCTGTCTCTCTTTCTCTCTCTCTCTCTCTCTCTCTCTCTCTCTCTCTCTCTCTCTCTCACACACACACACACACACACACACACACTCTCTCTCTCTCTCTCTCTCTCTCTCATTATTTGTGCTGAGAAAATTGGTTGAAAATTGACTTTTAGAATTACATTATTTAAGGTGGGGCATGGTGACACACACCTTTAATTTCAGCACTCAAGAGGCAGAGGCAGGGGCAGGTGGATCTCTGTGAGATTCAGGCCAGCTTAGTCTATATAGCAAGTTCCAGTCTCAAAACAAACAAATTATATTGTTTATATATGAAATATGAATAAGATTTTTAGAAGGGTTGAAAGTTGTTTATGAACAGAAACTGAGCCATTTTATTATTATTATTATTATTATTGTTATTATTATTATTATTATTATTATTATTTTGGTTTTTTGAAACAGGGTTTCTCTGTGTAGCTTTGGCTATCCTAGACTCTCTTTGTAGACCAGGCTGGCCTCGAACTCAACAACGATCCACTGCCGCTGCATCCCGAGTGCTGGGATTAAAGGCATGCACCACCATGCCTGGCTGAGACATAAATTTTTAAAGTGCTGAAAATAACTAATTTCTCCAGAGCTTAGAATATTGGGTAGTTGAAAAATCATACTTCTAGGTCTTTGGCATTCGTTGAAGTCATGATTTCCAACAGCTGTGATAGTGAACAGTGGATTTGAAGACAGATTATTAAAAATATTTTATTGTCATATTATAGCATTGAGTTGCAATTAGAGCTTTTCATATTTCTGGCTATCTTTACCACAATGTATAAGGTACTTTACTGACTTGTGGTAACACTTGGGCCTGTGTCAAGGTAAGGGGTGATAACAGATGACGCTGTAGTCATCCTTGTTCAATAGAATGGTTTAGTTGAGGGTAGTAAAGTCTTAAGTTTAGAGTTTCAGTTGGATTAATACTGATAGGCTTTTATATTTTTATTTCCATTCATTCTTCTATAATAAAAGTAACACAACAAGTATAATAAAGCTGTAAAAATGAATTCTGAGCTATGAAAATGTCAGTCTGTGAAATCTAAAATTGCTACTAGACGGTCTGGGGTCTTTATGCTTTAGCAGATAATTGAACAGGATAAAAAGAGAGTGGTGAAAGCATAAACTTACTAAAAGTGAGCGTGAAAGCACAGCGCACACTCCAGAACAGATGCAGGCTCAGCAAGCCTGTGACTTAAGAACCAGGAGTTTCTCCCTAGAGTTCTTTTTATGAATCTAGGTGGAGGGAGGCAGCAGCCTCCAGAGTGTGGATTCTTGCCCTGATTGACTGATGGTCTGCTATCTAAGTTTGGGATATCTGCATATAACTGTGCTGTATATACCATACTTTTAAGCTTATAGATGCAAGATGGTAAACAGAAATTTTTCCTGTCAGGTCACCACAAAGACAGGTTGGCGTTGAGTGCACTTGCTCCCAATGCCAGTGTAAGCTGGCATTTTAAAATTTCTTTCTACCAGGATGTGCCTAACAAATTATCCACTGGAAAGCAGGTGCCATAGTCTGCCTTACTGAGAAGGGGCAGATGAATGTATATTTCATGAGGGAAGTACTCTAGGTCACTGGGCTATCCTTATGCTTGTCTCAAAAATATTGGCCAGCTTGTTAGGACCATGCTAGCATATATGCCTTGAACTTGTTTGTTTGTTTGTTTGTTTGAAACAGGGTTTCTCTGTGTAGCCTTGGCTGACCTGAACTCGCTTTGTAGACTAGGCTGGCCTCAAACTTACAGAGATCCTCCTGCCTCTTCCTTCCAGTGTGCTGGGATTACAGGCATGCACCATCACTCCTGGTGGTTCTTGAACTATTCTTTTTTAAAGATTTATTTGGGGGGCTGGAGAGATGGCTCAATGGTTTAGAGCACTGCCTGCTCTTCCAGAGGTCCTGAGTTCAATTCCCAGTAACCACATGGTGGCTCACAACCATCCGTAATGTGATCTGATGCCCTCTTCTGCAGATAAAACGCTCATATACAATAAATAATAATTAAATAAATCTTTAAAAAAAATAAAGATTTATTTGTATTTATGTGTGTGTGTGACATGTATGTGCTGGTGCTGGCGTTGTTAGAACAAAAGGGAAGGCCTTAGATCCCCTGGAGCTGGAGTTGTATGTCACTAGACATGAGTGCAGGAAACACAACCCAGGTCCTCTGGAAGAGCTGCAAGCACTTTGTAACCTGAGAGCCATCTTTCTAGCCCTTAAACTGTTATTTTATTTGCTGGTGGAAAGATTGACGACTCAGTTGTCTGATAGTTGAGCAAGGATGTTGGTTATTCAGCTATAATAAACTTGACTTGAAAGTCATCTCATTGAATTGCCCACATTTTATATAATTTGAAGGTAAGTAAGACACTCTGAATTTGTGTGCACTGCCTATAACATGATGTGCGCGTGACCCTCTTAGCGATTGACGAGGAAAGGAAAGCATGCATTTTAGGTGCCTAGGGAAATTACTCCCCTATCTTCTGAAGGTTTGTTGTAATAAACTAATAGAAAATAAGGCAAAAGGGAAAAGTCAAATCTTGGAGGAAACCATTATAACTGGTTACTACTCCAGCATGATAAATGACTCCTTTTTTTCTAAAGGAGAAAGAAATGGGGAATGTTAATTATTTTAGGAAAATACTAATGCTTTTAGTGGAACTCAGTGGGCTCGGAGAGCATACTGGGTCCTGCAGCAAAATCTGCTGTGCCTTCAGAACAGATGACAGTGGTTTGTAAATTATTCCATATGGGATTAAAATAGAAGACAAGTGGTGTTTGTTTGTTTTGTTTTGTTTTGTTTTTGAGACAGGGTTTCTCTGTGTAGCCTTGGCTGTCCTGCACTTGCCTCGTACACCAGATTGGCCTCAAACTTAGAGACTCATTTGCCTCTGCCTCCCAGAGTGCTGGGATTAAAGGCATGCACCACTGCGGCCAGCTATAAGTGGTGTTTGAAAGGAGTGTAGACAGAGTTCAGTCTTTGTTCCTGTGATAAGAATATAGTATTTGCTCATTAGTGAAATTTCAGTGAGAGACTGCAGGAGATTATTTTCTCCTTTGGCAGGTCCAGTCAAGATAGGAAGCTAGTGGATGTGACAGAAAGCCTCTCATGTGCTGGGAAGGGTAAAGGGTAAAGAGGCCTTGATTCTGAAGGTTGGTCTGTTGCCTTCCAGATAAGAATAGTTAATATAGTTTGTAACATGTTTGTGAGTACTCTCGAGTATTTCTGAGGAATAATTACTGTACTTTAAAAAATGTATTATAGGATTTTGGTCTTGGTCAGATACCGTCATGGGAGTATGTTATAGTGAGTGAGTAGCTTGGGATTAGTTGAAGTTGGCTCGGCCTTTCATCAGTACAGTTTAAGTTCCTGTGCTCCACTGCGGGAGGCTGGCTAGCTCTAGAATAAAGGAGGCATGAAGTGAGAAGTGCAGTGTGGATAGGACACTGAGCGAGGAGGTGCTTTGGTCCAGCCCTGGTACTGACAATTCTAGATCAGTCAGTTTCTCAAGGGTTTTCTCTATGCTCATACAGTATGGGAGGTTTAGGAATTTATGATCTTTTCTAAAGGGATGACATGGAGTTGATAGAACAGAAAAAGTTACTGTTTTTTAGGTTAGCATACAGTGTTATGGGTTTCATACTGGTTTTGTGTGCATATGTGTCATTGAACTTTGTTTACAGTCTTTGCCCCTCATTATCTTTCTTGGACTCTCTCCACTTGCTACCTTTTGCTAGTTTGTCTTACTTCCGCTTTCCTATTACAGTTTATTATCCCGCTCTAACACATCTCCTTTAAGATGTTTTCGACTAATTTTAAAAAAAGATTTATTTATTATGTATACAGTGTTCTGCCTGCATGTACACTTGCAGGCCAGAAGAGGGCACCAAATCACATTATCGATGATCACGTTATAGATGATCACGAAATTGAACTCAGGACCTCTGGAAGAGCAGTCAGTACTCTTAACCTCTGAGCCATCTCTCCAGCCCTAGACTAATTTTTAAAAGTCAGGCTCTAGCCCCAGTAACTTAGTGAAGATCCCAGAGAAGATAATTTGAGAATTTGATAAAGTTAGAATTATGATTACTTTAGTAAAGGTAGCTACATATAAATAATCCTTGTAGGGTGACTGGAAGTAGTTTGATCTCTTAAGTCTCTATACATCCTCTGTGTATACTGTTATTTTTGTCTAATACAAAAAGAATGCATATACTAAAAACAGCAAGCCTTTCCTAAGTTATGTCTGCATTTAATCATTTTTGCTTTAGGTTGAAGTAGGGCAGTTCTTAGTGTTGCGATATATATGAGATAATTTTTCAGTTTGATTTTGACCAGTGAGAGTTTCCTCATCTATTACCTTCATCGGAATGTTTATTTTCTCTCATTGGCATGCTTTTCCCAGTGGTTGCTGTTTGTGGACTGTGTATGCATGTTCGTGTCCCCAGAGTGCTTTGACTCCTTAGAGGAAATTACTACAAGTCCCAGCATGCTCAATTCCATGGTGTTAATAAGCCAAGTCAAGTTTTCTTTTTTGTGATCTGAAGTAGGTACTATAGTGAGCTACTATTTTCAGTGTCATAGCATTCCAAAATGCTCAGTTTCTGTTTGCACTTACCTATTTCTCTTCTGGTATGTCTTAAACTAAGTTGTTTCATTGCTAAATACTTAATCAGGAATGAAGAAGGGCACACTGTGTTAGTTACCTTTTGCCTTAGTAACAGTCTGCCACAAATTAGAGCTTAAAACTACACAGTTATTAAATATTAGCTAAGAATCAAGAGTTTGGGCATGATTTAGAAGGATCTTCTGCTCCAAGTCTCTTATCCAGTCAAGTTCTACTTCACCAAAGCCAACTAGGGAGAGTCTGTTAGTAAGATCTAAGTCTCTTTTATGTATCCATTGTTTTGTTCTGTTGGTTTTGAAATAAGTCTCCTACAATAGGCCATCCTACAATATGGATAAGTTATATGACGGTGTGAATACCAAGAAGAAGAAATCATTTGGAGTCTTCTCTGAGTTGCTGTTTTAGAGATGGGTTCTTCTCATAACTTCATTGGTGTTATTTAATAGAATTGGCAGTAATGCTTTAATAACAACTGATGTCACTTCCATGTCCAGCTTTCTCTTTTCAGTGTTTGAATCAGAATCTAAACACTCATTGTGTCATTATGTCCCTTTAAAATTCTTCCTTTTTTTTTAAGTATGTAAATTAACCCACTTACTGCAGGCTAGGCAAGTCTCATATGGTAGCGCTTCTACTGGTCTTTCAGTTCCTTGAGTCTCTGATGGCAGACTTCACTGTGACAGCAGAAGTGGTGTTGTAGGTCCAGGCCCCACCAGCCACTGTTTTCATGCAGGAACCACAGTGCCAGATGCCAACGGCTCGTCTCTTCATCTTGGTCTTGCCAGAGAAGGAGCAAGTAGTGTACTTGGAGTACTGGCTGATTTCAGTTTTCTTCACCATTTTCTGCAGGGAGGCACCATAGTGGTCCATATTTCCTGACAATCCCAATTTTCTTGGTGCATTTAGCCATCTCGCCAGAACTGAAGCCAGAGCCCAAACAGCTAAAATTCTTTCATCAAGAAGAGTTTTCTCATACTCTTGCCTTTTTTCTTTAACTGATTGTTTTTGTTTTGTTTATTTACTTATTGACTTATTTTTTAAGACAGGGTCTCATGTGTCCCAGGCTGGCCTCAAACTGTAGCCAAAGGTGGCCTGGAGCTTTTGATCCTTCTGCTTTTACTTGGCTTTTGCTGGGAATGCAGGTGTTTGCTACCATGCCCGGTTTATTGGATGTTAAGAATTGAACTCAGGGCTTTGCGCATGCTAGTTAGGCAAGCGCTCTTACCAACTTGAGCTGTATCCCTAGCTTTACCAACTGATATTCTTGAAGAAACTATCATTTGTCCTGAAAGGACTTCCATATTTGTGTATGTCTAGTTGGTTTTTCATAGTAACATTTAACTACTATCTCTAGTTTTAAACAGTACTGGGGATTATATTTTGAATCTTTTTTTAAAATAACTACTCCCTAGGTAGTGTAATATATTTTGTATTGTTAATATTTCAGGATGCATAGTCTAGTGGTAATTTCTGGTAAGATTTCCCACTGGCTTCTCATTAATGGTATTAGTATTCAGTGATAATCATTGTCAGAATAAAAAATGTGTAACAAGAGGTATGAAAATTGGATATATGTAGTTATTTTGTTATCTTCATGTTTGTTAGTTGCAGTTTTCCTCCCTCCCCTCCTTTGTACAGGTCACCAAACCCAGGGCCTCACCACACATGCTAGTTGATTTTTATGCATAGAAATTACTCTCAATGATGAGTTTTTAGTTATTGAAATATAGGTCAACTGGAAACCAAGATAAGTGCTTAATTCTTCCCTTTTAAGGAAGGTATTAGATCTCCTAAACTGGAGTTACAGACAGTTGTGACTGCTATGTGGGTGCTGGGAACCAAGCCCAGGTCCTCTGGAAGAGCAGCCAATGCTCTGAACTACTGAGCCATCTCTCCAGCCCCTGCATTATATTTTAAACAACTTTAGTAGTTTGGGATTATTAGAAGTGAAGTTTCTTTAAACATTTGTATGTAGATTTTTATTTGAATGTAGGTTTTTATTTTCCTTGAATCTGAGTCTAAGGATCGTGGTGGTGGTGGTGGTGGTGGTGGTGGTGGTGGTGGTGGTGGTGGTGGTGGTGGTGGTGGTGTGTGTGTGTGTTGCTTTGGTTTTCAAGGCAGGGTTTCTCAGTGTAGCCTTGGCTGTCCTGGAATTTGCTCTGTAGACCACACTGGCCTCGAACTCACTGAGATTTGCTTGTCTCTGCCTCCCAAGTACTGGGATTACAGGTTGAGCCACTTCTGCCCAATGAGTGCAGTTATTGGATCCTATGAACAATACTTTTGTAAGAAGCTGTAATACACACCTAGAATGTCTGTACCATTTCACAGTCACACTAGTGTCCAGGTATTCCATTTTCTCTGTGTTATTTTTATTCTTGTTGGCGTGCGTGCGTGCGTGCGTGTGCGTGTGTGCATGCGTGCGTGCGTGTGTGTGTGTGTGTATGTGAACACATGCGAGAGTCAGTTCTTTCCTACTATGTGGATCTTGGGGATTGAATTCCGGTTGTTAACCATTGAGCCATGACAGCCATCCAGTTTCTCCTAATTCATAATAGCCTTTGCTGACATTATTGCTATTTAAATTTTAGGCAAATAATGATTGTATATCTTTGTAACAGCTAATGATGTTGCACATGTTTTCATGTGTTTATCTGTCCCCTGGATGTAAAAATAATATGCTTTTTTTTCTATTACTCATTCAGGCTCCCAAATAATCACATAGAGACCTATTAGATTTATTAATCTTTAAAGCACTACAGCTGGGCAGATAGTGGTCATTCTAACCCATCTATACTAGCCTGGCTACTCGCCAGCCACAGGCCCTGTGTTACTTGCCGTCTTAATCTTGCCCTGGCTGTTTCTGTCTGTCTTTTTGTCTTCATAACAACCTCCTCACTCTTTCTTTCTTCATTGGTTCCTACCTGAGACCCCCTCATTGGGATTGGAAGTCCTACATTTTATCCTCTCTTGCCCAGCTATAAGCTTTTTGAGTTACCAATCAGAGATGATGGAGAACAATTTTTATACAATCCTGAGACAGGGGATTTGTCATAGAAATTTGTGCCCACATCCGGGATTGCAACCAGATAGCAGGGCACAAAAATCAGCATCTGAATTCACAGTATGTAAGACCATCGTCTAACATCTGCATATACCCCATTAATTGTTATTCATGTCTTGCCTGTTTTCTAATTGAATTGTTTGCTTTTTTGTTGTTGTTTTTTTAACTAATTGTTGTGGATACTGTTTGTTCTAGATGTGTGTCCTATTTTGAATATATAAATAGGTTCTTTCAGGCTGTATCTTCTCATTTTATCCTTTTCACAGAGTTCTTCCCAGAGCAAGAGTTTACTTTCTGTTGCTGATTTTTGCTTTTATAGATTTATGTTTTTATTTATTTATTTTTAGTTTTTTGAGACAGGGTTTCTCTGCATAGCCTTGCCTGTCCTGGACTCTCTTTGTAGACCAGGCTGGCCTCAGACTCACAATGATCCACCTGCCTCTGCCTCCACTGCTGCTGTGTTTTGTTTTGTTTTGTTTTGTGTGTGTGTGTGTGTGTGTGTGTGTGTGTATGTGTATAAGAATATGCCTAGGATTTAGAGAAAGGATAATTGTATATTGTGGGTGATAGACAGTACAGAATTCTTTTAAAAAACTTCATGACCCAGCAACCCCACTCCTGGGTATATAAAAATCATTACATTGGAGAGATGCCCACATACCTGTTTATTGCAACACTAGTCACAGGAGCCAGATATAGAGTTGGGCAAGATGTCCATTAGCAGATGGATGGATTTTAAAAAGAGATGTGTGGGGGCTGAGATGGTTCAGTGGTTAAGAACATTTGCTGCCCTTGCAGAGGACTGAAGTTTGATTCCTAGCACCCACATGATGCCTCACACTCATCTATAACTCCACTCTCAGGGGTTCTGATGCTCTCTTTTGGGCTCCAAGGCAGTCACACACAAATGACATTCACATAACACACAGAGACAAACACATACACACACAGATTAAAAAGATGTGTGTGTGTGTGTGTGTGTGTGTGTGTGTGTGTGTGTATACACGAATGTGTGTATATGTGGGGGGGGGCAGGGCCTAGGGAAAATACTATTTAACCATAAAAAGGATGCAGTCCTGCCATTGCATGACTGAAACTGGAGGGCAGTATGTTAAATAAAATAAATTAGGTACAGAGTAACAAATATTGCAGGAGCTAAAAGCGTTAATCAGATAGTAGTTGATGGTAGAATAGCAACCAGTAGAGGCTAGGAAAGGAAAGCAGACAAAGGGTAGGATAGTCTGTACCGAGATTCAGTTGCTGTAGTTCTCATGTGGTACAAAATTGGGGAACTAATCCAGAGCAATTAACTGTACATTTCAAAATAACTGGAGAGGAAAAGTTGGGTTCCCAGGCTCCTAGGTGTGATAATGTTAGAGGGGTCGAGGTGCTCAGGACTGGGCTTGATCGCTGTACATAGCATTCGCACAAGGAGTGATTTATAATGTTGTGGTCACATACATGAGTACAAATGTTTTTATGTGTTAATTATAAAAATAGAAACTCTGGAGCTGTAAAGATGGCTCAGTGGCTAAAAGAGCATTTGTTACTTTCAGAGGACCTGGGCCCATTTCCAGCACTATGTCTGATGAGGCATAACTGCCTATAACTCCAGCTCCACTGGGATTTGGTTTCTCTGGGCACTTAAACACGCGCGCACGCACACACGCACACACACACACACACACACCCCTCTTACCCCCACAAACAACAACAACAACAAAACCCAAACTTCTACCAGGCTTAGCAATTTATATGTTCTGATTTGTTTGTTTTATGTAGCCAGGCTTCTTTCTTTTCCCCAGTTCTCATTTTTAGTTTTATTTTTACTGTAATTTTTGTTTTACATTTTATTTTCCATCATATTCATGCTTACATTTCTTTTCTTTCCAAGTTTCTTAGGGTGGAAGCTTAGGTGATTGATTTAAAAGTCCTAATTTTCTAGTGTGTATTTAACACTTCTGTTAGGTGTTTTAGCCATAATACAGCACCGTTTTGGTAAGTTTTTTTTTTTTTAATTTGTATCTAGTTTAAAATATTTCTGCATTTATTCTGAGACTTACTTGATTTGTGTGTTATTTGGAACTGTGTTGGATATACCAAGAATTTTAAGATTTTCCAGCTATCTTCAGTGAATGATTCTAATATAATTCCATTGAGGTCTCTGAGCTGCTTTTTTGTTATTAAAATGTGTTTTCTGGTCTTAGTGAGTGTTCTTGTGTGAGGCTGAGGAGAATGCACTTTGTTATTGCTGGTGTTCTATATATGTCAGTTACATCCAGTTGATTGATAGTGCTTTTCAGTTCAGTGGTGTTCTGAATTTTGCCTGCTGAATCTGTCAATTGCTCAAAGAGGGAGGCTGATATCTGCAATTATAATAGTGCTTCTTGCAATTCTGACAGTTTTTTCCTCAAGTATTTTGACACTTTTTTTTGTTTGGTACAGTCACATTAAGGATTGTTATGTCTTCTTGAAGAACTGACAGATTTCACTGATGCCCCTCTATCCCTGATGGTTTTCCCTCTTCCTAAGGAAGCCTGATATGGATATGGCTATTTAACCTTCAGTTCAAAATACGATGCACCTTCATCTGTTTCTTCACATTCACCTGTGTCTTTTATTTTTATGTGGGTTTCTCATAGATGATGTACTTGATCAGTTGTTTTTTTCTCACGCACTCCATCATTCTCTTTTAGTTGGTTCACTTAAACCATTCACATATAAATTATTGATACAGTTGGATTGATAGCATATCAGCTGTGTTCTATTTCACACTTGTGTCTTACATCGGTTTTTTTTTCAATCTCTGCTTTGAAATGAGTCTCCAGTGTGACTTTAATTTCTTTTATATATTAAATTCTTCTTAATTTTTTTTAGTGATTGTGTTAATAGAAGAGTGTATCTTGGCTTATAGTTCTAGAGGGTTAGAGTTCACAATGGCTGGGACAGCATGGAAGCAGGTGGCAGGGGCAGGAAGCTGGAAGCTCATATCGTGAATTGTAAGCCTGAAGCAGAGCGAGCAACTAGAACTAGGTAAGGAAGGCTTCTGCTCTCAAAACCTCCTTCAATGACATACTCCCTCCAGGAAGGCTGCAGCACCTAAGCCCACAACCTGTCTTTACCACCAACTGACGCCCAGCGGTGAAATGTCCATGACTGTGGAGACATTTCTCATTCAAGCCATTACAGTGCTACCTAAAGTTTGTAAAATATGTTTATGACTAATCTAACTCCAGGTTTAAATATTAGTGTATAGTGATTTTCAGAATATGTTTGATTTCTCTCTTCTTATGACTGTAGCAGGGTGCCGCAGATTGGGTACTTTGTAATAGACAGAATTTTATTGGATTCTGATTTAGAAGGTGAGCTGTCTAAGATTCAGGAGCCAGCTGGTAAAAGATCTTCTGTCTGAAACATCTCATGTAGAATGATAGCGGGGAAAATGAATGAACTCAATCTTAGCTGGGCGTGGGGCGCACACCTTTAATCCCAGGGTTTGGGGGGCCAGAGGCAGGTGGATTGCTATGAGTTTGAGGCCAGCCTGTCTACAAAGCAAGTATAACAAGATAGCATAGAGACAACCTGTCTCAAAAAAACAATAAATAAATAAATAAATAAATGAACTCAATCGTGATATGTGGAATGTATAACAATATTAATACAGTCAGGAGTCTGTGTTCATCTCTGGAACTTCCCATATTTTAAACAAATCCTTTATTCTTTGGCAATTTCATACATGTATGCGTTGATCTTGCTCACCCCCAACATGCCAACATGCTGCCAACATGCCAACATGCTGCCAACATGCTGTCAACATGTTCTCTTCCCATCTTTATGCCGTCTTTTTTTTTTTAAAACTCAGTCCACATAGTGCTGCCTACTAGAATCTGGACTGATGTTTTGCAGTAAATCATAATTGCCGGGAGTGCATGAGTGCAGCAGCCGTGCTGTGCCCAGACCACTGCATTTCTCAGCGCTCTACCCCATCCTTCAAGCTGCACAGTTTTCTATGCATTCTTCACTATTGCTGGCGCTTGGGAGAACAGATCTCCCATTTATGGTTGGGTGCTTAGCAGTCACTATTTCTCAGCGCTTTGATGTTGCAGGATATTTGGTCCTGTTGTGAACTCCAAAAATGTGAACTGTAAAAACCTATTTCTTGTTTGGCCTGGTTCAGCCCTAACACACACTTTTAATCCAAGAATTTTCTGTTTATTGTAAACTGGTGATTATGGTGTGTGTCAGCCAGCCCTAGCACACACCTTTAATCCAAGAGCTTTCTGTACACAGGATTTAATAAAGTTAACTCGTCAAGAAACCAGCTGACAGGGATTAAAGAGTAGGAGGGAATGTTAGTATGTTTCTCTAGCATGCCATGTGTTCTTTTACTGTGGGTTCAAGTGTAATTTAGGAAGATTTACTTAAGCATGACTTTTTCTTTCTTTCTGTTATGGCATTACCTTAGCAAAGTGTTCTTAAGTAGTGGAAGCTCTCTTATAACCCATTGATTGTGTGTAGCTGCTTATAAAGGAAATGCGGTATCCTTATTCTTTGATTTCTATGTCTCTTTTGTTATTGTTTTTTATTATGTTTCTTTTTTAACATATACATTCATATTATTACACATTAATAAAATAAACTACATACAGCAGGAAGAACCACAAGACAGTCAGGAATTATATAAATGTTACATTCAGAGTTCTATGTCTCTTTTTTTCAAATTCGAGTTCACTGGCTTTCATATGTGTTTAATGTATTTTGATCAGTCGCTCCCTTTTTCCTCATCAAATTATCCTCTTCTACTTTCATCCTTTGTAAAATTCTTAATTCTGCAGATGAGAGAAAACATGAATGTCTGTCTTTTTGAGTATGGTCTATTTTACTCCTGGTGTTGAAGGTGTATTTGTGGGCATAGTGGCTCATGACTGTGATCCTAGCACTTGGAAGGCTTTTGCAGATGAGTTCCTAGGAATTCAAGTCCTACTGAATGCTACAAAGTAAGTCTTCTGCTTCCCAGCCAGCCAGCCGCCGTCACTGTACATACTTGTGGGATGCAGCATGCTTCAATACAGGTGTACAGTGTGTAATGCTCAAATCGAAGGAATTACCATGCCTGTCAGCTCAGACATCTGTCATTTTTCCTTGTTGGAAACATTCAAAATCTAATGATTTTTAATATTAGATTGCTGTAAACAGTAGTTATCCTACTTAGCTGTATTGAAATTAGAAAGTGTTCTTCCTAAAAACTACATCCCTGCACTCTCCATCCCTCTTTTCTCCACAGCCCCCACAGGCCCTGGTAACTACTGTTTTCCTCTTCCTTGAAATAAACATGTTTCCTTTGTGCTGTTGTATAGAGTGAAGATTATACATGGTGCCCTGAATGAAGGATGTGAAAGCTGCATGTATGAATGCTGGTTTTTACATGTATAAACAATGTTTGCCCTTTACTTGCTACTATATAGTGAACATTTTCCAATGATTAATTAAAGTCAGGTGGTTGTGTATATAGTGGTTATTCAGTGTTGTGTAACATAAACATGTTATATTTTACCTAATCTCAATTGTTATGCTTCTTACAAAAAGGCTGTTACTTTGCGCTATGGTGAACATGGATGATTAATACCTTCTCGATTGTTTTACAGGTTAAGTTCCAAGAAGTGGAATAATTCTTAGACTTTGTTGTTAGACTCCATGGATTTATACTTTTTAGATGTATATACTTAGGCAAATAAATTTTTCTGTGTGCAATTTCTAAATCTATACTTTTAAAAAGGATAGCTTATACATAGCAATTGGAATATTTAGACACCACGTTGCCATGGCTATAGTTTTTGTGCTTTTCATTTTATAGCTATACGTATTTAAATTGTTCTTGATGGATAGTATATTAGAGTTGTGTCCTGAAAAGTTCTATTAATTTGCATACCTACCAGCAAAACAGAGTATCATTTTGTAAATTTTAGCCAGCAGTTGATGTTTTAATTCAGAAATAAATGTTTTTGAGGTGCAGCCCTAGTTCTTAAGGACAATGCATGTCATTGAATACCCAGTGTCTGGTTAATACTGACTTTGTATGTTTGGGGTTTTGCCTGTTCTTATGATGTGATTATTTATTTTAAGTAATTTAAATATTTAGATTTTTATTTACCTTTTGTACTTTGTTTCCTGTATTTGTTCTAATTGATTGCCTCCTAATTTATTTTAATTTTTTGTATATTAATATCTTACTTTTGTGGGATATACAGAGGTTCTTTATGGTCTGTTTTTAAATTTTTATTCATATGGGGCTGGAGAGAGAGCAGTGATTAAAGAGCATTTTCTTTTGTAGAAGACTTTGGTTCAGTTCCCAGGACCCACATGGTGGCTAACAGCTATCTGTAACTCCAGTTCTAATAGGTCTGATGTTCTCTTCTGTCCTCTGTGAGCACAAAACACACACACACACACACACACACAGTGTACATACATGCAGGCAAGCACCAACACACATAAGATAAGAAATCTTTTAAAAAGTTATTCACTCATCTACTTGTAATTAAAAGTCTATTATTTGTTATAGTACACATAAATATATCATTCAGTCCTTTATTAAGCACTTTGCTAAGTATATAGCTAACAATCTAAAAATACACTTTTTATTTTAGAATAATTGCAGACTTTAGAAAAGCTGCAAATATAGTAGTTTATTTCCCTTAAGCAGTTTCCCCTACATCTAACATTTAGTATTTCCATGATAAATTTGTCACAATAAAGATATAAACACTGGTATATTACTATTAAGTAAACTTTACATTGCATTTGTATCTCACTAGTCTTGCCCAGAAATATCTTTTAGTCATCCAGGGTCTCACCCAAGAAATCATATTACATTTAGTTGTCTTGTTTGCTTTCTCTTCATGATATGGGACAGTGTCTCCAGTTTTTCTTTTTTGTTGGTGTTCTTTTTGTTTGTTGTTTTCTTTTTTTAAAGATTTGTTTATTTTGCTTTCTGGGTATGAGTGTTTTGTTCACATGCATGTCTGTGCACCGCATGTGTGCCTGGTGCCTGCGGAGATCAGACAAGCACGTCAGATCCCCTGAACTGGGGTCATGGACAGTGGTGAAGCCTCAGTGTGGGTGCCAGGAATTGAATACTGGTCCTCTGCAAAAACAAGTTCTTTTAATCACTGAGCCATCTCTGTAGCCCTGTTTGTTTTTCAGTTGACAGTGTGTGGAAGAGTGCTAGTCATATATTTTATTCAAAGTTTGGCAGTTTGAGTTTGTGCGATTTTTTTCCCCCTAGTGGTCTAGTGGTTGTGTTACAGTTATTTGTAGCAGTGTGGACTCTGGGTATTACTGTAGATTCTTGTTATATGGTCATGCTGCAGCCTTTATTTTGTTCCAAGTCTTTTCCAGCTTCTTTCGTACGTCTAGATTGGCTCTTTCTTAGCCCAGTATTCTTTTTAATGATTTAAAATTTTTATATTAACTAGAAGCTCTCTATGCTTTTTACAGTTTATGTACTATTATCTTTCAAACTGTAAACATTGTATAACTGTGGTAGTTTCATGGTTTTATAATGGTGGATTATTTCTTTTTGAGCATTGATTTTCTACTTACTATTTTAACTAATCACTTCAGTTTTCTTTTCTTTATTCCAGGAACATTTTAGTGGATAAACCAAATGATCAGTCGTCGAGATGGTCTTCTGAGAGCAACTATCCTCCCCAGGTAAGGTCACGCATAGCACATGAGACTCTGTAAAAGTCAGAGTAGATGGGCACTACTCAGTTGATATCAGTTCTCCAGAATCCATTGACAGTTGATTTTGTCTTTGGGATTGTAAACTACATTTTTTTTCTCTGTTAAATATTTATTTTATTGGTAAAAACAATATGGGATTTGGTGAGATACTTTTACTTCTTCCTATTGAAAATTTAAATTCTAATCTATATTTTTAAGTATCCATAAAGATACAAAATGAAGTTGTTTTTGTTTTGTTCTTTAAAAAAAAAAACTTAATGAGGAAAATGTTAAAGATTGGAGTGCGTTTCTGAGCTGAGCTGGGTTATGTTTCTATTCTGTCATATTCAGATTGTTCTGGAAATGTTTAAGGAAATGTTAGCAAGTTGAACTTTGACTGGGGGCCTTTTGAGAAAAGTCAACATAGTATGTTATATCATCATCATCATCATCATCATAGTATGTTATATCATCATCATCATCACCATCATAGTATGTTATATCATCATCATCATCACCATCATAGTATGTTATATCATCATCATCATTATTATTATTATTATTATGTTTTGAAACTGCATTTATGTACTTTTGAGTGTGGGTGTAGAGTGTGAATGTATATATGCATGTGGAGATGTGAGGATGAATTGTGTGAGTCTTGCAAGGCCTTTTACCTGCTAAGCCATCCCCTGGCTTGATTTGCTATGTTAAAATAGTATACTTAGAAGGTGTTATGGCCATGATGAGCTATGCTCCTTTTTCCTGGTAAGTAGTGCTATCATGAAAAGAGAGCACTCTCTCATTATACACTTTCAATATATTATGCTCAGTGTGTAATAGGTACATTTATAGTACCTGGTACATTAGAGTCTGTATCCTTGAAGATATGATAAAGTAGATGGGTAAACACACTTAGTATAGTAGAATTCATGGGAACCTAGTTTCTGTCCTAATTTTCTTTTTATTTGTCTGTTGCTGTACTTGTTTGGATCTATATATCTTCAAAATATGTGTGTTAACCAAACATAGTGCCACTGTATTCTCAGAGTGAAATTATATTTTTATTTACTTTTACATTATTACTGAAATTATGATAATTTTACTGTGAAATTCCCATTTCAACTATATTTGAATGGTAGTAGCATTTAGTATTTTATATATCTTTTTCCTCATTCATTTAAAAATTAGTAAGTACTCAAAAGGCACCAGATAAAGTATTGGGAGTAGAGCTGTGTAGTATTTTCTCTGTTGTTTATGAATCAAGCAGAACCCTGAATCAGTTCTCAATAATATTCCATTCATTGAATCCTAGAATAAAAGTAACCTAAAGTCTTTGCAATTAAGTAAGATTGATTTAACTTTGAAATAGATAACATGTAATCAGTTTGTCTTAATTGTAATAATGACCCAAAGCTGAGGGTTTTGTGTGTGTGTGTGTGTGTGTGTGTGTGTGTGTGTGTGTGTGTGTGTGTGTCTCTCTCTCTCCCCGGTCTCAAAGGACATGAACAATTTAGTTTTATTTAATGGACAGAATAGGCACAGTTTGGGTGTGGACAAACAGCAAGAAGTTTTGCACTCTTAGTGGTTGTTGGCTGTAAAGCTTACTTCAGACTTCTGGTTTGAAGACTGTGGAAAGCACTTGATTTAAAACTGTATGTGTGCTTAACGTTTATGAAAGCTAGGGCCCTAAAACATCTCAGTCTTAGGATTAGGATATGAGCGCGATCCTTGGCTCTGGGGACAAGAGGTGGAGAGGCAGTGGTACTGATGAGGATACCATAAGGAAGCTCCATCTGGAAGCTCTTATGGCAGCGTGCTGGTTTTGGTCGTATTTGGTACTCAGAGTCTCCAGAAATCAGACAGCGAGGTTAAAAGTAACAGTGTATGGCCAATACTTTAAGGAGAAAAGGGTTTTCTGGGCTTGGTTACTTCCACAAATCTACTAAAGGAAAGTGAGTGATATACATGCAAAAAGAACCAGAAATCCAATACCTGTAAATAAAAACTTGCAGAAACTTCAGATGTGGAATTAAAAGCACATTATGACACTGGAATTACAACAGCTAATCATTTTTAATAATGGAAAGATCCTTGCAAGGAATAGGAAACTGTACATTAAAAATAAACTTCAA
Organism: Acomys russatus; assembly: GCF_903995435.1. NCBI lineage: Eukaryota > Metazoa > Chordata > Mammalia > Rodentia > Muridae > Acomys > Acomys russatus. The sequence continues at coordinate 11,039,788 of NC_067146.1, read as the reverse complement.
GTCAGTTCTGAATCATCTGTAGATTAAATGTAGCATGACTGAAAGCCTATCAGTGCTTTAAGATAGCATTTTACCCTTTCTCAAATACATTTTGTAATGTTTGTTAATGCTACAATAGAAAATACATTTTCTGAGAGGACTTGTGAATACTCTTGGGTTGTTGAAAATATAGAAGCAGTTACAAGTGTCTTAATTGCTTTAAGACTACTTCATAGCATTTCTGTGGCAGTTTTCTGTTCCTTTAAATGTAGTTTTTTTTTAATGAATTATTATGAAATACTGTTATTTACTTTGGAGGCCTGAGGGCAACTGAAGTAGACTAACAAACAGCTAGGTTTTGTTTTTGTTTTTGTTTTGTATAGCCTATTCTGGTCAAGAAACATGGTGATTACCTCCTGGGATAGAGATGTGTAGCTGGGACATGTTTTCGCTTTTTACATAAACTCATTCTTCTTCAAGACTATAAATGGGATTGGTTATTTGCCAAGGAAGGAAGGAAATATAAGAAAATATAGCATTTCAATGTAACTTCTTTATTTTGTTCAAGTTTACAAAGATCAAACTTTTTATTCTTTGTGAATTTAACTTCATGCATCCCAATCCCACTCATCTCCCTTCCTACCCACTCTTTGTCCTTGCTTCCTCCCCCAAAAGGAAAAAAAAAAATCTCATTGTGGAATCTGTAGTGTGTCCTCAGTATATCCTTTTGTCAACTTCTTCACATGCAAATGCTCGCTGCAATGAGTCATTGGCGTGGTTCCCGGCTTCTGGCTGCTGCTATGCTATTGATGCTGGATCCGCACTGGGACTCCTGGAGAGACCATTGTTGCCTTGTGTCTTGGAGATCTTGCAGCTTAGGATCTGTAGAACCGGCCCCTTCACAAGCTCCAGCAGTTCATGGATGGGGTAGATGTTGGGGTGGGCCAACTCAAAGCCCTGGACCTGGGCCGACGTGGTAACAGCTGGTCAGCCGCCAGCTCACCTATACCCACACCACCAGGGTAAGGTCTCCAGTACTGCCCCTGCTAGCTCACCCAGTGACATAGCCAGAAGGGACAGAGCCAGCTCTCCCACTCTGATTCCCTTGGGGCTGACTCAGCTGCACCCATGCCAGCAGGGCCAGCTCTACTGTGCTGCCCAGGTGAGGTTCAGGACCTGGAAAGAGCCGTTATTTATACTGTATAAAAAAAACTATGTATTGTCTTCTTTTGTGTTTTTTTGAGACAAGGTTCACCATGTAATCAAAGCTGGCCTCAAAATTGTTAAGTAGTTCAACCTGGTCTGGAATTTGCATTTCTCCTGTCTTTCAGAGTCTTGATTGTTGGAATTATTATTTGCCATTGTGCCTTGATTATAATATATATTTTAATGGCTATAACTTATAACTAGTAAAATGCATGGGCCTTACCATATACCATATTCAGTTTGAACAATGCATATACCAGTGTAATTTATACCCCTATCAGCCTATAAAGTATCTCTATTATTTTAGTAAGTTCCCTTCTAACTTTTCATCAAAGAATTTTATTGTCCCACTCCCAAAGGGAGCCACTAGTAGGATCTTTCACCACTGCTTAGTTTCATCAGTCCCAAAATGTAAAATAACTGGATTCAGAGAGTGGGCGAGAGCACGAATGTGCATGCTCTTATATGTGCTCTTATAACATGGCTTTTCATGCTCGGAAGGTTTTTACTAGCTATCTGGGTTGTCATGCACTTTAGTGTTTATATTATGTGATGGTATTTCATTGTATATGTGTACACAATTTGTTTATTCTCCTTTTTGTGTACATGTTTCTTTTCTTCTTCATTTTTGGGTAATTATGAATCTTCCATAACACTCCTTCCTAAGATTTAAATGATAATTCATATTTTCATTGTTTATGGATAGATATTAAGAAATATAATTGTACTCTAAGGATAATTTAAGTGAAATTATTAAAGTTGTTGCTTTACAGCCTCACACAATGTGCTGGCACACATTTAAGTTTAGTAATTATTGTTAATATGAAGTATTTTAATTCCTGAATGGCTGATGATATTTAGCTCCATTCACTTAAATAGCTTTTCCTTTAGGATGCTTTGGGTGGAGGGGGTCCTAAGGATTGAATCCAGGACCTCACATATGCTTGGGAAGTCTTTGTTCACTGGGTCATATCTCTCCCTGGCCCTGCTTAGGAGTTTGTTTGTTTGTTTTCTTTTTCTTTTTTCTTCTTTTTGGTTTTTTGAGATAAAGTTTCTCTGTAAAATGCTAGCTGGCCTGGAGCTCATTCTGTAGAATAGGCTGGCCTCAGACTCACAGAGATCCACCTGTGTCTGCCTCCCAAGTACTGGTATTAAAGACGCATGCCACCACCACTGCCTGGCTCCCATTTAATTTTTTAATGAATTATTTTACCCATTTTCTAAAAAAAGATTGTTTTCTTTTTATAAATCCTGTACATAAATCCTTTTCTGGATTTCTTTTTATCTGTGTCTTGCTAATTCATTTTCTTAATACTGTGTTTTACTCATCTTTTAACAGTTATTGATGTATAATGGGTACATTTTAGTAAGTTTTGATATACACCCTTGAAAACATGACTGTACTTAAGATACTAAACATATCTCTTACCTCCGAAAGTTTTCTTGTACCAATTTTAGTCCACCAACCCCCATCTCTGTTCCTAGGCATCCACTGATCTATGTTCTTCCATGTACATTGCACTTTTTAGTTTTTACAGTTTTCCTTTTATCCTGTTCCCGCTCATTTTTCCTTCCTTTCAGACCAGGTTGGTTTGGAACTCATTATGCTAGTCTTCAGCTCAGGGCTCCTACCTCAGCCTCCAAGTGCTAGAATTACATTCATGAACCAAGATGCCAGAATGTTACATAGGTGCCATGATATATATTTTTGTCTGGCTTACGTGATTCAAATTAATTATTTTAAGATTAATCTTGGAAACACTTGTGAGGTCAGAGACTGTTATATCCACTGGAGCTGGGGTTAAGTCAGCTCCTTCACCATAAATTGGTACCACTTATCTCCATGACTAAATTTCCTACACTCTTAGGTGAACCAAGGCCAGCTAAGGCAAGAGAACACTGAGTGCCAAAGCAAATATTCATTCAGTGCAGAGGTGCCAGGAATTCATTCCAGTAGTTAGGCATCCCCTTTCAGAGTTCAGGGTGTCATGCCAAAGCCAGGACTAGGGCCTGATCAGGATCCAGAGCTGGAGTCAAAACAAGTTTCAGACCCATAGTCCTCAGATACAGAGTCTAGGAAGGAGACTCCCCATCATAGAGGAGCTGCCAGCAGCGGGGGGAACTAGGGAAGCAATGTGAGGGGGAACTAGGGAAGCAATGTGAGGGGGAACTAGGGAAGCAATGTGAGGGGGAACTAGGGAAGCAATGTGAGACGCCAGAGGGAACTCAGCAGTCAGGAGAGTCCACTCTGGGTAGTGTCTATTGTTGTAGTTGGTGGGTTACTCTCAGGAGAGGACTGAGGGTAGAATTTGATACCCTGAACAAATACTTAACAGAGGAAAAACGACACCTCAACCATACTGCCACCTAGTCCTTCCCCAAAACTGCAGATGGCACCACTGAAAAAAGGTGACCACAGAACAGCAGTTAACAACCAACTGTTGGATTCCTGATGTATTAGCCCCAGTGCAAAAAGAATAGGTAACACGAAACCCAGTAAGTCTGCCCCTCCTCCAGGTTACATTTGGCCACTGAGAAAAGAGCCAGCCTAATCTGAAGAAATAATTCCTGCACTGCAACAATAATCTACCTGGCAAGACATGCCTGCTAGCACAGCAGTGGCACACATGTCCTGGGAGTAACCCTTAGAAAGATCCCAGGTTGGATTTAAGGCGTGCTTCAGAAGTGCCCAGGTATGGCTCTATTATCAGGACCAAGAACCTGTGCTTAGGTAGGGTACAGGCCCTAGGAGAGAGAGTATTAAATTTACTCCTGATGACTTGTTATACCCATCTGTCAACTCTCATCCAAGAAGATGTTTTTGTACTAGATAGTGATAAACTGAGACCCACCATGGTCAAGGTGCAGAGAGTAAGAGACTGGGGAGTGTTCAGCCTGAACGGGACATCTGTGTAACATTCCCTTCTCTCAAGCCTCAGAGGTCATTTGAGAAGAGGGGTCAGGAAGATTGTAAGAGCCAGAGATAGTGGATGACTGAAACAGAGAGGGTTTTCTGGACACAGCAGGGAAGGAAGTTGCACGTATGGATTCCTAGCAGTCGTGAAAAGCATGCCAACAGCCTGTGTAGGTCCAGGCCAGGCCAAATAATGACATGGGGATAAAAGGGGGGCATGGAGTCCTACCCCAAGCTAAGGAGCTGTTGGCAGTTGATAGCTGCTGTTAAAGGAACAGTCATTTTTCTTTAAAAGTGTGGCCTCTGGCTGGTAGACAATCCTCTGGTAATGGCTACACATCCTAGAGTATGTGGACAACATGAACAGTACTTTGTGAGGTTTTTGTTTTTTGTTTGTTTGTTTTGTTTTGTTGAGACAGGGTTTCTCTGTATAGCCTTGGCTGTCCTAGACTCGCTTTGTAGACCAAAACACACTCTGCTAGGTGTAAAGACACAGCTTGACCCCAACACAGTGGTGAGTTTGAATTCATCTCACAAAGTAAACAGAAGCATCTGGATTATGACATCTTAGATAAAAAAGTGAAAATGAAAAACAACACACCAAAGCCTATGGGATAGAATGAAAGTAGTCCTAAGGAATAAGATTGGGACTCTTAGTGCCTACAATGAGAAATCAGAAAGATCTTGTAATTTAATGCTACATTTTAGGGCCATAGAAAAATAAGAACAAGCTGGGTAGTGGTGGAGCACACTTTAATCCCAGCACTTGAGAGACAGAGGCAGGTGGATCTCAGTTCTACAGAATGAGTTCTAGGACAGACAAGGCCACACAGAGAAACTGTTTCAAAAAACAAACAAAAATAAAACCAAAACACAAAAAAGAAAAATAAGAACAAACCCCAAATCAGTAGATAAAAAGAAATGATTAGGACCCTAGAGACATGGCTCAGCAGGTAGGAGTATAGTCTATGCATAACCTGAGTTGAGATCTCCATACCCACCTATGGTCTGTGTGCACATTAACTGCAAGGGGGCAGGGACAAGAGCACTGTTGGGGTTTATTGGCTGCCAATGACCTTGCCTCAAAGGATTACCATAAAAAAGAGTAGAGGAGGTTACCACCTTCTTTTAGCCTCTGCACACTACTTCCCCGTACACATTAATAAACATAAATAAGGTCAGGGCAGAACTTAATAAGCAAAAAACAAAATGGTAGAGCAAAACACCAAAAAAGAAAATGAATTCTTCAAAAGGATAAACAAAATCTATAAACTTTGACAAAATGACCAAAAAAGATACCCTAAATTAATAAAAGTAGAGATAGGAAAGGAATACTTAAAAACATATGCTCACTAGGTGTTGTGAAACACTAGCACTCCTGAGAGAGGCAGAGCCAGGAAAACCTCTGAGTCCATATAGTGAATGCCGGGCCAGCCAGGGCTACGTAGTGAGACTATCTCAGAACCCAACATATGTATGCACTTGTGTGTGTTCTACTAAACTGGAAAATCGAAAAGGAATTATGTATTCCTAGGTTCATATAGCTTACCAAAACTAAGCTAAGATGAAATAACTTGAATACTTATGTAATAAGCTGTGAGATTGAAGTGAAGTAATAAAAAGAAATCTGACTAGAAAAGTATAGCTCTGGTTGTATTTACTGGTGAGTTTTATTAGACTTCCAAAGAACTAAAGGCAATTCTAAACTGTTTAATAAAATAGGAAATGAAGAAACACTACTGTTGCAGTTAATTTACCAGTATGGTGTGATAATGCTTATTATTAGGCCTATAATCATTATTACGACAGTATTTTTTAACCCGCCAGCAGTCAATCAAGACACAGACACTTGTTGTATTTTAAAATAGCCTTAGTTAAGCTAGGGCAGGGCAGATATTAATGCCCTAAACCACTTCCCATAGTGGGGCAGGTATGGGATACCTATCCCAATCCCATGCCATCTGCTTCTAATAATTTCTATCAAGCTACCTCCCATCCATAATCCCAAAAACTTGCTAATGTTCTTCATCTGGGCCAAATCCTCCATCCACACCGGCCATGTGCTTCTCCTCCACCTAACCCATGCAGCCTCCTTCTTTCTCTCCTTTCCTCCGGTCTCTCCCTCTCTGAAGATTCTCTCTGTCTCCCTAAGCCCTGGAACCTTAGCAACACCTTTCCCATTTGCCCTGCCCATGTGTGATGGCCTTTTATTGGTCAAATAGGCTAGGCTCTTAGGCAAGGTAAAGGTGGGGCAGAGACAGCAAGCAGTAATTAGCATCAAAATACATCAGGCCAACCTCCAAGAATTCCCCTTTTCTGTCTAAATAAAAAAGGCCATTCTTTTTTTATACAGTAAGAACAATTATGAAAAATTATAAAAACCAATAGGTAAGACTTACATACATAATGTCTAATCAAAAGGTATTTGGCAACCTTGAAGAAATATTATCTATTCTATCTTGGTGACTCTAAAGTGTTAAACCTAAATCAGTATCTATCAAAGCTCATATCTATCAACCTAAAAACATCTATCTCGACCAAAAAGTATCTTCTTAACTTCTAAACAACTAAGCTTAATTTTAAAACTAACTATCTGGTCTTCAACCCCATCAGAGACTTAAGAAGAAATAAAATTAATTACCTGAGTAAACAGGAAGTGCAGGTTAGCAGCTTCCAAAATGGGGGGGGGCGGGGGGGAGACAGAGACAGTTTGTTGCCTGAACAGTCACTCAAAATTCTCTATAACATTGGTTCATCATCTTCAGCCTTCTGGCCCAATATATCTGACAGACATGTTTGTGAAGCAGAAACTATTGAGGACTTGCTTACCTTGTCTTGGCAGAGTTTGGCCATTGACTCTGCCTGCATCCAAGTTTGCCCATTTTAGGCAGAATTCTGTCTGTGGTAGATGCAAGGACATTTTTGCCCAGTGGCTGTTTTGCCACACTCAAAGCCATCTCCACAAAGAGTTTCTTCGATGCTCATCATCTTCTTTGAGATAGGCTGGGTGTTGCCAGGAGTTAACTTGTCTTATTGTCAAAGAATCTTTAAAATAATAAATAAAACATCTTTGAATGCCATATTCTATAGGTCTCTGGGATTTTGAAGATCTTATCTATCTATAGAATTATATCTGTTAAACCTAGGATGTATATTCTTGTGATAAAAATAGACTAGTATTTGACATGACCATGAGTTGATCAACTAACAGTTAACTTGTATTATTTAATTATTCTAAACAGCCTGCAATAGCACTTTCAGAGTATTGGAAATAAACCTTGTATTAATTCAGCTGTATGTGTACAATACTTCATATTAGAGTAGAAATATATATGTATAATGTGTGTGAAGAATAATGTTAAATTTGAATTCTATTTCAATGTATCAAAATTAAATTTATTTTGTATCAATATATAAAATTCCATTTCAATGAGTTAAAATTAACTTTATTTGTGAGTAACAATTAAGGCCTTAAGTTGAGGAGTAGATTCAATAGTCTACTTTTTTGTTCTATCATCCCTACACACTACCAAACTCTTTATTATAGTCAGTTTTACTCTGATACTAAAATCATAAACACATAATTAGATCAGTCTCCCTGATGCACATAACTGTAAAATGTTTAGAGCAAAATACTCACAAACTGAATACAGGAACACATAAAAAAAAAAAAAAAGATCATCACTTAATGATCAGGTGGCTTTAGTTTAGAGATGCTGAGACGGTTCAACATACAGACATCAAGGAATGTAACATGTTATAGGAATGGACTCAATGACTATAACTGCATGGTCTCCGTAGATGCTAAAAGCATTTCTGATAATATACAGCTGCTTTTCATGTTAACAATCGTGAGGTGGGAGCTAGAGAGATGATTCAACAATTAAGGGCATTGGCTGCACTTCTGGAGGGTCTGGGTTCAGTCCCAGTGCCCATGTGGCAACTCACAACCTCTGTAACTCTAGTTCTAGGCGGTCCATCGCCATCTTCTATCCTTTACTGGGAATAGTGATGCTTTTAGTACATCAGGCCAAAAAGAAAAAGAAAGAAAGAAAAAGAAAGAAAGAGGAACGTATCTCAACACTATAAAGGCCATATATAACAAACCTATACCCAACATTATACTAATTGGGGCAGAGCTCAAAGCATGTCCTCTAAAATTAAAGAAGATAAGGGCGTTCATTTTCACTACTTATTTAATATAGTACTTGAATTCTTAGCTAGAAAAGGTCAAGACGAGAGAAGCAAAAGATAAAAATAGGAAAGATTTGAAGATGATAAGATTCTATGTAGAAGACCCTACAGACTGTACCAGAAAACTTTTAGAACTGATAACACTTGGAGCAAAGTTGTGGGCTACAAAATCGTAGTATTTTTTTATACCGGGAACATGTTCAGAAAGAACTTAGGGGAATGGTCCTGTTTACAGTTCACACCCATGTCCTTGATGTGAAAGACATGGAAAACTTTAAAGCAAAAGAAAAATTGAAAAAGATACTTGAATATGAAAAGACCTGTGCTCATGGATTGGAGGAAGTGTGGAAATGGCTGTCTGAACAAAAATAGTCTACAAAAGGGAAGGGAGTACCAATCAAAAGGCCAATATCATCCCTCACAAAAATGTGAAAAGCAATCTTAAAATTTATTTGAAAACACAGAAGACTTCAGATATCTAGATCAATCCTGTATTGTCACACACACACACACACACACACACACACACACACACACACACACACACACACACATATCCTGCAGAAGGAAAAAAAGCAATTGCGCAAACAGAGGCATCAGCATATCTGATTTCAAGTATTTTATAGAGCCAAAGCTTAGCATGAACATGGCACAATTAGAAAGGTAGATCAGTGGAACGGAATAGAACATCCAGATATAAATCTATGTAGCTACAGCCACCTAGTTTTTCACAGAAATGCTAAAAATACTTGAGAAAAGATAGACTTTACCAAATGGTCTTGGGAAAACTGGGTATCTCCATGTGAAACTTTATGCTGTGTTTTTGATGTTATACCTGAGAATCTGCAGTCAAATGTATTACCATAAAAATTTACTCCTGTGCTTTTTGTGTGGTGCTTCAAAGTTTTAATCTAATTTACATCTAAATATTTTAAGAAATGAACTTTGATTGGTTTGATTAATTTTAAGTGTACTATATATATACATAAATCTGTAGGTGTATATATTAATATGCATAATATATAATAATATAACACATATTTAAATTCAAAATAGTAGCCATTCACTCTCATAGAATAAAGTTGGCTGATCAAACTCTCATATACATTACATAAACTTACATATGTACACACTATATAGACACACACATACATACATACACACACATACATACATACATAGTGTATGTATACACACACACACATGTATGTGTGTGTGTGTGTGTGTGTAATGTATACAATGAAAGTTTGATCTGCTAACTTCTTTTCATGGCACTGGGTTGTTAATTTTGCATTTTGGTCTTGCTCTATTTGGTTATACCTAGTCTGATGTGTCTTTAGTTTAATGTCATTCACTGATGACGATTTACATCAATAGGCTTCTTCCCTCCGTTTTCAGCATTCAGGAGGATGTAGTTGGAGGCCTCTGTTGAGTGAAGAATGGTAACAGTCATTATAAGGTATATTATTCCTGAGCTTTAAAGCAAAACAAAAAATCTTCAAGCCTGCCATCCTAAGATAGGACTTACTTATTCTGTTAGCTGTCAAAAATTCTAACATCTAAAATTGTTACATGTTTTAAGCAGAGGGAATAGTTTTGTGGTCTCTTCTTTGTCTTTTTCCCTCAGTACTTGATTCTGAAGCTTGAAAGGCCTGCTATAGTTCAGAATATTACATTTGGAAAATATGAGAAAACCCATGTCTGCAACTTGAAAAAATTCAAAGTCTTTGGTGGAATGAATGAAGAAAATATGACAGAGCTCTTGTCCAGGTGGGTTTGGTTGTGGGGAAGAGAGGACTGTCTTTGAAACATACTGCAGACCTAGTCTACTTTTTTTGGAGCTCAATTTTTGTTCCCTTTTCTAGGAAGTAAAGAACTTTTCTCTGGTTTTATTCCTTGTGCCTTTGTTAATACTGAGGCTTAAGTTGGTAGTTCTTGTTTATTATTTTTAAAGCTACCAGATACTAGTTAAAACTATGAAATAATGGAGAAAGAATCAAATGTTTATTTCTTCCCCCCCCCCCGACAATTTTGATCTGTCAATAATTTTAGAAATACTTTCTACTTAAATGAAAACCTCTGATATTGCCCAAGGCTTGGTTCAGCTCCAGCACTTCCAAAACAAAACACCTATTTGTGCGTGAAGGGACAAAAGCCTTGGCTATTGGAAAATATAAACCTCACTCAAAACATGAATTGCTTAATCCAGAAATGGTACTCTAAGATTTTACTGTTAAAGATGAAAAGGAGGAAGATTCAGTAAATGAAAACAAAACAAAATGTGACTGCCTGTAGCACAGGGCTTGCCGTTTGGGAAGGGCTCAGTAAATTAGAGTTCTAAAACAGATGAATCCCAAATGAGGTGGAAAGGCACATAGTCAGTGGGAAAAAAGCCATGAAGGTTTGGAAAGTATCTGAGACATGGTTATCCCATTAAGAATATATCTTACTTACATAAATACAGTTATGCTCTGATTTAAGGCATAGAATATCTTAGGGTATAAGATGTGTTGAAAGTAAGAATTTTGCTGTAAATATGTGCATCAGTCTTGGTTAAACAAGAGATGGTATGGATTAGTTTTTATTTAGGTTAATGAAGATGCTATTAAATCAACAAAACAGCTTTACCTTTGAAAATATGTGAATAATAAAAAGATAATTAAGAAATTTCATCCCTTGACAAACTGTAATATTTGGCCTTGTTGAAGTTCTTAGATATGATTGAATTGTTTTTAATTCTTTTCCTACTACTTGAAAAATTTTCAGATTAAATTATACATTAAAGACAGCCACGCATTTCCACATAGCTAGTCACATTCTATAGTTATCATGGAATAGTCTTCATTTGCTTTTCTATTGTTTAAAAAATATAATAATTACCTGTGATGTTATTGCCTACCTGCCATGGGGCGTGGCCCTACCCAAGATTATAAAGGCCAAATCCTCCTTGTGGCTCTCTTAGCTCTCTCTTTCTTCCTCTCTATCCCTATCTCTCTGTCTCTCTCTCTCTCTGGGAAAACTCTCTTCCCCCTTTCTTTCTCTCCCCATAAACTCATCTAATAAACACACACACACACACACACACACACTATTGAATTGATTTGGATGTGCACATTTTGACCTATGTTTCCATGTTCAGTTATTTGTTTATATATATTGTCTTGAATATACAATATGAGCATTGGATTAAGCTTAGCATCTGAGAATAAGGTTAGAGTTTTAGTATCACATTTGATAACATGCAGTTTTTTCTCTCTCCGCCCCCAACAGTGGCTTGAAGAATGATTATAACAAAGAGACATTTACTTTGAAACATAAAATTGATGAACAGATGTTCCCTTGTCGATTCATTAAAATTGGTAAGGTTTTTGTGTTTTTTAATTAAAACAGTTTTTTAATGCTTTTGGTTCACAGAGTCTAGTATATGGACCAGGTTCTATAGGTCCCTTTGTTTCAGTGTTTAAATTAGAACATTGCTGCACTGGTTATTTGTGCTCTGGCTTTGGCTGATTGTGTTCCCCAAAGGCAGAGGTGGGTGGTTGAAAGAAATCAATCACATAGCCCATTGGGCCAAAAAGATTAATTCCTTTTGGCCCTTTACAGAAATGTTTGCTGGCCATTGCTTTTTTAATCCATTGTTAAGTGAGTTATTTAATAAGCATATTTTCCAAGTGTTTTCTCATTTGAAAGGAAAGGGATCTTAGAAAATTTTGTGGGACATAGTTACCTGATTGCCTTAATTATTCATGGAAGTTTGTCATTTATTCTAGAGCTATCAGCTGAAACCAAACACTGAATCAAGGCACTGTAATGTGATTGTTTGCTTTGTTCTTATATGTTTCACCTTTTACATGAAATGCTGGTTAAACTTACTTAGTCAATCTCATGGTTCAGCAATGATTTGCAAACCACAGTTCAGAAATATTATGTTAAGGCATATATTTGTCAGCAAGTGTTTTAGCTTAAGAAAGTGCTTGTAATATATCCTTCAAGCTAGACGTCCTTTAGAGTTAGTATTATGAGGGCAGGATGTTAAGGATGGAGGCTTTGGATTTCCATTTCTGCCTCACACCTTTAGAAATATTTTGTTGGGCTGGAGAGATGGCTCAGAGGTTAAGAGCACTGTCTGCTCTTCCAGAGGTCCTGAGTTCAATTCCCAGCAGCCACATGGTGGCTCACAGCCATCTATAATGAAATCTGGTGCCCTCTTCTGGCCTGCAGGTATATATGCAGGAGGATCACTGTGCATGTAATAAATAAATAAATAAATAAATAAAGCTTTTTTAAAAAAAGAAATATTTTGTTAATATAATAGAATTAAAGAAGTCAAATTTATTAATGAAGAACAGTAATTAATGCCAGAATCCCACATATTTTTACTTGAGAGAATTTTTTTGTAATAATAATATTTAAGAGTGGGCTTAAAATGGATAGTTGAAACCCTCAAGACTGTGGTAGGAAAGCATTGATTTATTAAAGCTCTTTAAGCACTTGTGTTAGTAGTTGAACAGAAATACTGGATAGCCAGTCAAGTCTTAAATTTTCAAGTAGACAGCTATGGCCTTTTCAAGTGACCAATTTTTTTCTTACTGTAATTCTCTGTTTTAAAATTATATCTTTGTTTACTTTATGCATATGTTTACCTTCATGTATGTGTATGTACTGTATTCTATGTGCATAGTGCATGAGGAGGTCAGAGGAGGGCATCAAATCCCCTGGAACCGGACTGCCGTGTGGGTGCTGGGAACTGAGCTGAGCCATCTCTCCAGTCCCCCAGCGTTTGGGTTAAGACATCAGTGTGAAACTGAATAGTAGGGAAATTGGCTTCTTTGTCTTCTTCAGACTTGAATAAGAAGTCCTAATATTTCCTCAGGTTTAATGTTTAAGGCTTAAGATGATTTTTAAGAGTAACTGAGCACATTTTTTTTTCTTTTAGCCTCTGTTAAGGTGGTAAATTATAAATTACCTCACTGTATCTTTTTGTTGAATCATCTTATTACAAAGAAAACCTGAGATTTTTTTGTTGTTGTTGCATCTTTCGCCTATACTTGGATATGTCTTCCAAGTTTGACTTTAAAGATTTTTTCCCCCCCTTTGGCTTTCTTTTCATAATTATATATTGATAAGTAATTGAACATTTAATTTCTATACTTGAATGTAATTTTAAAATATTATTATCTACTGTATGTAAGGTCAATAGCCTCTTGTATTATCTAGTTCTGGTTTTATATGTTTATGGGTAGATGTATGATTTGGAACTTATTACAGTTTTTGTTAACTAAGAAAATATGATGGCATCAGTCAGATTTGTTTTTAATATCACAAGCCATCTTTTAAAAACTAAATGCTTACTTGCTTTTAAGATGCATTTGTTAAAAATAGTACTATGTTGTTGCTGTTCTTTTGAGCCCGAGTTTGCTATGTAGCCTAGGAACTCTTGCCTTTCTGCCGTAGCCTCCTGAGGGCTAAATCTGGGGTGTGCTATGTGTGCAGAAATTGTGATGAGTGAATCCATATAGACATAAACATTAGTGGCTTTACTTGTTGAAACTTTATTTGAACTATATTAATTTTTCCCCTCTTTTTGCTTTTCCTCCTTAAAGTTCCACTTTTGTCCTGGGGGCCCAGCTTTAATTTTAGCATCTGGTATGTTGAACTTAGTGGCATTGATGATCCTGATATAGTGCAGCCCTGTCTGAACTGGTACAGCAAGGTAGGACTGTGCTTTACAATTAGACTTTGGTACCTAGCGAGAGAGAGATGTGCCAACTGAAAGTGCTAAGAATCATAAAAATTACGATTAATCAGCTAACTCTTTGTTTTGTTTAAGCATTGTGGTCTGTCAGCTGCTAGCAGTCCTAACTCATTTAAATTATTACTATTCTGTGAGAAGTAATTATCAATCTTCATTATTGTATAGATGAGGAAATGGAGCAGAGAGTTTCGAACAGTTGAAAAGCACTTGGACCAGCATTTAGGCTCAGGCAGCGTGGCTGCTGTTCACTTAGCCCTCAATTTTATCTGTAGTATAAAGCGATATGAATATTTTGAATACAGTTTTTAGTGGGCTACTTTTACACCTGATAGAAAATTTAATGTTTGAACCTGATTGAAATGCCTAAAATCAACATAATAGCTATATGTTGCTCTCTTTAATAGAACTGCTATTATATAGATAATTAATATTAAATCTGTTTTTGAGGCCCAAAGGGGGAAATGTAAAATCAGTGGGGATACAGAATCACTCTGATGAGGCTACATCTTGATAATTATATTGTATAAAATAGGTATTTGATAACTTTATGTTAGTTGAGAAGTGAGGCTGTTTTTCAAGTCTTTGGGTTTTATTTTTCTTATTCAAGGGTAATGTTTCTAGGTAATAGTTGTGGTTTTTTTTTTTTTTTTTTTTTTTTTTTTTTTTTTTTTTTTTGTCATGCAGTGTAATTTTTCTCTTAATTCTTATTGTAAAGCAATATGCTTAGACAATTTGAGGTATTCCCAGCAATTATTTTTACCTTGTTTTAAAATTATTTTTCTCAGTTTATGTTTATTTCTGGCATTCACCCTGTTAAAGAAAATGGTTTGTAAATTGAGTGCTGACTTCCAAATTCATGCTGTTCTTAATCTTAGTACCTGCATTGTGATATTATTAGTTGATGCCCTGGGAGTTGTAAAATGTACAGCCTTAAGGGATTTTTAAAGACCATGTTGCTCACAACCCCTCCTCCCCACGATAGGGTTTCTCTGTGTAGCCTTGGCTGTTCTGAAACTCTGTAGACCAGGCTGGCCTCGAACTCACAAAGATTCACCTGCCTCTGCCACCCGAGTGCTATAATTAAAGGCCCATGCCTTAAAAAAAAAAAAAAAACCAAAAGGCTTCTGAACTATATCTGGTTTCTCCTTTGGTTAACATACTTGTGACCTTGGACAAGTTAGCACAGTAGCTTTAAGCTTCAGTTTTACTGCTTGACAGGAGAAAATAATGGTAACTAATGAACAAGATTAAATATAGTGCTTGGTAAATAGTCAGTGTTCAGCTTAGGTTTGTGTTTGTGTTTGTGTTTGTGTTTGTTTTGTTTTTGTTGTTACTGTTTCCTACAGTGGCAGCTAAGCAGATCTCTTTTTCCCCTACTTGTCTTGTGCTCTAGTAGTACCGCGAACAGGAGGCCATTCGCCTTTGCCTGAAACACTTCAGACAGCACAACTATACAGAGGCTTTTGAATCCCTGCAAAAGAAAACCAAGATTGCACTGGAGCATCCAATGCTGACAGATATGCATGACAAGCTGGTGTTGAAGGGAGACTTTGATGCCTGTGAAGAGCTGATCGAAAAAGCAGTGAATGGTAAGAAACTTAGAAACTTGGATTATTTGGAATAATTGCAGTATTTATAGGAAACTTTCAAAAAGAATATGTGCTGCTTACTCAGCTATTACTCTTTTACATTTTTCCTGTGTTTTTACTTTATAAAGTTTGTTAGCTCCTTAGAGTAGGGAAATTTTTGGTGTAAGATAGGTTTCTAATATCACGGGGGTGGGGGGTGGGGGTCGACTCATTTACCTGTATTAAATTGTCATTGTGGGAAGCCAAGCACTTTTGTTGTTACTGTTATTGATGATTTATTCCTTAAATTAATTTTCAATAGCCAATATTCATTTTTTTAATAGTATGATTTGGATAGGAGGGGGTTGTATATTCAGAAAGTATTAACAGATATAACAGACAAAGTAATTTGCATTAAAATGATTTTCTTTATAGTGTGAATGATACTACATAATTCGTGGTTTTCTTACAGAATTGCTGATTTTCTTAAGTGGCCTATAAATTGGCTTTCAATGTGTGTATATAATATAATGAGATGCTATGAGTATGGATATTTAAGGTCTCAGTTATTTGAAATAAAAAGAGGACCCTGTTATCCCTTAGTGAATGAGAACCTTCTTTTACCCTTTTTTTCCTTTTAGTTTTTCCACAATGGTTTTCATAGTAACAATGAACATTATAGATATGCAGTATAAACTTGTGGAGGGCTTGAGTATGGCTCGTTGGTAGAATACTTGTTTAGCATAAGTGAACCCCTGGCTTTGAACTTCAGCATTGAATAAACTGGCCTGACTGAGCACTGGAGAGAGTGGAGGCAGGAGGATCAGAAGTTCGATGTCATCTTCAGCTACTTAGCAGGTTCTAGGCTAGCCTGAGAAACACGACTTTCTCAAAAAACGAACAAGCTTGTGGGATTGAATTAAGTATATCTTTATATACAAAGAATAAGGAATAATAATGTATTTTAGTCCTTTGATTTCGTGTATTTTAATCTCTCTGCTGTTATTATCCATTATTACCAGGTGCTTGCATTGTGCAGAGATTGTGTTGGGTATTTTATAGCTAAAGAAACTGGAAATCATACTTTTCTATTTTAGTTTATAAATTTAACCTAAAATAAATAGTTTCTATTGTTAGATACAATGGCAAAGTTACCCCCACACCTGTACATTGTTGTTACTTATTTAATTGATGATGACTCATACTTACAAATAAAGAAATGATAGTTTTGAAGTTGAGTATACTTAAGAACACCAATAATTAATTTCATATCAAACTATTAAAATGCTACCAATGAAAGTACATATATATGTCTCAATTTCTAAGATTGAGTGCATATATTTTTTTAATCAGTATGAGGGAGGTATATAGATAATTTTATAATTTGAGTTGGTTTGTTTAACATCTTCATCTCTTAGGTCATCTAATTTTACTGTGTTAGTGATACAAAGTAACAGCAGCCACCATGTGCAATTGCATTCAGTTGTGAGGCTAATGATAATTACATTTTAAAACTGTCTTTTTAGATGTATGCCCCATTGGTTAGAATAAGCAATGAAAAGCACAGGAAACTCTGTTTACTGTAGTTACTTGTGATTCTGACTCTAGAAAGGGAGCCCGGCTTAGCAGAAGTGACAGTAACCAAAGCTTAGAGCCACATCATGTTCCGTATTGCTAAGGCCTTTCTCAGTTGCCTTGGAATACTTAGTTAATAATGATTCCTTTCAGGGTTGTTCAGTTTGCTGCTGACCTCACCGATGATGATTTGTTGAACAAATAAGGAAGAGAACAGTGCAGAATTTTTTGGCTTCTCTTCCACTGAAAGTGTAGAAGAGGCCAAGAAGCTTTTGCCCACTGAACAGGAAAGCAGGGCATCGAAGCATCTTTTATCAAGCTTCTTACAATGGAGCAAAACAAAAGTTTCTTTTAGTGTACTTAATGTACACATTAATATTATCTTCAAGTGTGATCTGTATTTTAAGTCTTCTTCCTTTTTTCTAACACCTTCTAAAAGTCTCATGTGAGAATAAGACTAAGCTTTGTTAAAAAAAAAAAAAAAAGACAAGGTTATTTTGCCCTTTGAGAGGTCAATAGATATACACACATGCACACACACACAGAGACACTACAAGCTATGCATACTTGGGATGTATACTTTGATATGTGTGTTGGCATATATGTGTAACACCTGACACCACCACCGCTGTCTTCATAGGAACAAACATTGACAGTCTCTATATTCTTGACATTCTTTTGTAATCTAGCCCTGCATTCTTTCCATTTCATCCTCAGGCAACTATTTATTTCTGTTACTACAGATGAGTTTGCATTTCTATAACATTATATAAACAAACCATACTCTTGGACTTCTTCACTGGGTTAACTATTTGGAATTTCATCTAGGTTGTGGAACCATAGCTGTCATTTTCATACTGCTAAGTAGTGCAGGATACAGCTACATTACTTCTGCATTCATCTGTTGATGGACAGTTGGGTCCCCACACTTGTGGGCTCTTGCAGGTAACTGCTGATACGAACATTTGCATACGAGTCTTTGTTTGGAAACGTGCTTTCACTTTTCTAGGTAGGTGCGTAGGTGTAGAGTTACTGGGTGTCGTGTTGTATGCATAGTGTGGCTTTTCAAGCTGTTCCAGCGTTGCTGTTTCATATTCATGCAGTAGTGTAAAACATTTCAGGTGTGTGAAGTGAGGAGTAAGGAGGGCCCAGGAGGAGCTGGAGGGGAAGAGCAGTTGGGAAGTGACGTAAATACAGTGTTCACGCTTGAAATGCTAATAAAATAAAATAACAATTTTTAAAAAGCCTTGTCCATGTGTTGTATAGATTCAATATTGGCTGTTCTAATATATGTATATATTTTCTGGTTTCAATTTGTGCTTTTGTAATAATTAATGCTTAGCATGTTTTCATATACTTATTTTCATCCTTGTGTCTATTGATGAAGCATTTTTTTTTCTTTTTTATCTTTTGCCTGTTGTTTTTAGTGAATTATTTTCCTGTGTCTGCATTTTGAGACTTCTTCTAACTGGAGACAAGTCATTTATTAGAGATATTTAAGTGATTTGAGAATATATTCTTTCAGTGTGTGGGAGACAAGCTCCTGATGGGATATTATTTAAAATTTTATAATGAAACTCACTATTTTGTACAATTAATATATGCTAGTAAAAAAGGAGAAAGTAAGAAAAAATATTTTTCACAAGATCTAGTGATATAGGCCTGAATTCCCTGTACTTAGTGGGTGAAGGCAGGACAGATAAGTACCAGGCTAGCGGCTAGTCTAGGAAACATGAGACCCTGTCACAAAAAGATAAAACAAAATGAAACAACCCAGACAAATACAAAGAAAATACATGCTACGGTCTCTGGCTTATCTTTTCGTCTTCTTACTGTACCTTTCAGCCATCAGGTTTTGCCTTGTGATGAGAGTCTGTCTGCTTGATTGGCACCAGGTACCATGCTCTTGATGCTAGAGCTGAGCATTTCTTGTCTAAAGATCAAAACCTGTCTCCACTCTCTTGCAAGGGTTTTATATTTAAGATTTGCATTTATGCTTATGACTGATCTGGGATTGTTTTTGTGTGGTACCAGGTAGGAACCTAATAATTTCTGGTTTGACAGTGCAGCATATTTCACAGTGTCACACCATCGTGATAATCCAACTTGATAGTTGTCTGCAGACCAAGTTGTGAATCTTCCAGCACTGTTCTCGGTGGGTTTTAGGATTTTAGAAGCATGTGACACTGCTTGCCAGTGCCTAGCAGTGTCTCCTAGGGTTCTGCTTTGTTTATGATACACCATGATCAGCTTGGCAAGAATTGAGATCTTCATGCTAAGTGCTCTATTTAAAGCGACCTTTATACTTTTTTGTCTTTCCAGTTCTTTTAACATTTATCTCATTGTCTTTAGGTTTTAGTAGTTGGGTCTTGGATATGTATGTTGTTTGTCTCATAGTATTTTATGCTTTATATTCCTATTACAAATAGAATTTTAAAAATTGCTAGTTTATATGAAAAAGCAAGTATTTTTATGTTTATTTTCTACTCTGCAGCTTTGCTAAAGTCACTTTTTTTTGGTATCTTGAGAGAGCCAGTAAAGATTTTAGTCTTGTCATAACTGTTCAAAGACTCTTTTCATGTGTTTATCCAGTCACAACATATTGAATTTTGCTTTTCTTCTTACTGTATTAGCTCAAGCTTTCCACAGCATATTGAGTAGTGTGGAAGCAGCAGATACCTTTGTAAAGCAGTCATTAAGTAAAATGTTAGTTATAATTTTTTATATACATCTTTTATCGATTGAGGAAATGTAGTTTGTTATCATCTTTATCAGCAATAGAAACTGCGTTTTATCAAACCTGTTTCCTGTCTTTTGAGATGGTGAAAGGATCTGCCTCTTTCCACTGCTCTTATCTTTGATAATTACATTAATTTTCATCTTTAAATTCAGTTTTCTAATACTATAAGAATCCCCATTTGATACTCATTATAGGTCTTGATTTGTAAAATTTTATTGAGCGTTCTTATGCATAGCTGAGTAATTTGGATACTGGCCAGCAGTTTTGTTGTAATGTGCACACCTTGTTTTGGTGTGTGGGTACGTCTGGCCTTTACAGAAAGGAGGAGGTCAGAATTAGTCCCACTTTAATTTTTCTGAAAATGTTTATATAGAATTATTAGTACCACGATGGAGTTTTAAAATGGTGAATGGTCAAAAGTGGGCCTAAAGTTAACTTTGTGCAGACTTGTAAACTTCAGAATGCTTATTGTTAATAGATAAAAGGCTGCTTGCATTTTGTATTCTTGAGTGAGGGTTGGTAGCCGATGCTTTTGAGGAGTGTGCACAATATGCACACTTCATTGAAGTTGGTGATTTTATCAGTATGAAGTCATTTAATTTTCCTTTTTGAATCTTTATGTCATGACTTACTCTTTATGGTTTCTTTCTCTTCTCTTTAATTTGTAGTATAGACTGGCCTTGGACTTGTTCCAATCCATCTGCCTCCACCTTCCTAGGGTTGGAATTCCAATTGTGCACTATACCCCCCCCCCTTTTCCCCCCTAGTTTCTTAACCATGAATGTTGAAGCCACAGGGTTGTTTCATTCCTTACAGCCCTTTGCTTTTTATGTTTAGTTTTTGAGCTACGGTATCTATATAAGGTTGAGGGCATAATGGTAGCATATGTTCTGGTATAGTTCATATTATCAAAACCAAATTGTTTTCTAATCACTTCGGAAATACAGGAAAAACATTTGCTGAATGCAACATCTACTCTTGATAGAGTATGGCAAATTCAGTCTGAAAAATGTCCACAGACTTACAATTAATGTCATACATATCATTATTACACGGATTTGATGTGGCATTTTGGAGGGCCTTGCATCAGATTTCCAAGTTGCTAAGAATATGTATTAACAAAGAAATACTGAATTTTACTACCTTTTCTACCTTTTGTGATGATTTTTCCTGTTTTAACCCACTAATGTAGAAAATCAGTTATTGTTTTCTTTTTTTAATTTTAAGCTGACTTTTTATTTCTCATATATACTTAACTTTGTCATCATGTGTTTCTTTGGGTCTATAAGATTTAGATTGGTTAACGTTTACCTTGATTTCTTCCACTGTTCTTACTAGTGAGAAGGCCATATAGTGTTTCCTTCCTTTATATTTCATTCAGATTTAGTATCTTAATTTCATCCCATGAACTCAGAATTTATCTCTTCTCTCTGTGTTAAGATTTGAGTTCTTTTTTAACTTACTTATCTGGAAGAGTTTCTTAGAGTTAGGTAATCTATCTTCACGTGGGCCTGCTGGGAGCACTTTACCCATCTGCTCAGTTTTTATGAACAGTGTAGACTTCAGGGTTGTTTGCTTCAGCTTTAATCAGTTAACATTTTTTAGGAATTGTCTATTGACACTTAAAACTCGGAGAGATTAGGTATATTTACTATCTTATTAACTGCTTAATATTTGTAGGTTTTCCTGGGCTATGTTTTAGTTTTTATGAACTGTCATTTAAAAAAAAGTCACGGTTACAGCAATGTATTTGGTTTATTAGTCATTTAGAGATAACTAACTTGTGATTTGTTAATCTTTTCTGTTATTTTCTATGCTGTTTACTGTTTCCTCTTTCTCTTTCTCTGAGATTCCCTCTCTCCCTGTCCCCATGTGTTTGTGTGTTTATTGTGTTTTGAGACCATCTCAATATGTAGTCCTAACTGGCCCAGAAAGAGATCCTCCTGCTCTGTCTCCTGAGAGCCCTAAGTAAAGGCACGCACCACTATGCCTAGCTTTTATATCTTTTTTTTTCAATACCATCTTTAGATGGATGTCAAGTTAATTACCAGATTTTAATTTTTCTCACATGCATTAAGGTTATAAAGTTACATCTACTTAAATTGTTGTCTGGTTCAGTAGCAGATTCCAGCTACAAGCAAAGAAGAAACCAGAAGAAATTAGATTCAAGGATCTCTCTCTCTCTCTCTCTCTCTCTCTCTCTCTCTCTCTCTCTCTCTCTCTCTCTCTCTCTCTCTCTCTCTCTCCCTCCCTTCCTCCCTCCCCACCCTCTCTCCTTCCTACCCTCCCTTCTTCCTTCCCTCTCTCCCTTCCTCCCTCCCTCTCCCCTCTATCCTTCTTTCTCTCCCATCTAGTGATAGGGGAGCAAAACCAGGGGAGATTTTTAGGGGTAGGAAAAAGGAGAACCCACAAAGTAGTAAAGACAGGCTCCAGTCAGGTTTGCCAGTCACATTGCACCACCCTTTATCAGTAGTTTCTGTTTGATTCAGTTACTGGGAAGAATCTATATCTTAACAGTCTTCCATCTGTGTTAGATTGCGTGCCTCTTTATGGCTCTAATTTTCTTCCTATATTTTGTTGCCATGTTTTTAGTTGTACATCTTCATTTTTTTATGTTTAATTAAATTTTACTATGAGTTGTTTACCTACTTTTCGATACTATTTGCACAGCGTATCTTTTTCAGTATCTAAAAACAATATTATTTCTTTTCAACATGATTTCATGTTGCCCATGCTGCCTTATGGTTGAGGATGACTTGGGACTGCTGAGACTGCAGATGATTGTTAACATGCTCAGTTTTATGTGGTGCTAGAGATTGAAGCCAGGGCTCTGTGCATGGTAGGCAAGCACTTGGCAAACTATAGTCTTTAACCCCCATTTCAGTCTTTTCAATCTTTCTGTATCTTGTTTTGTTTTAAAGAAGTAACTCTTACAAATGTTATTTATTTATATTGTAATTAATTTTTGTGTTTGTGTATTTGTGAGTATAGATGTATCTGCCTGTGTGTGCACATGCAGAGACCAGATGAGGATGATAGACTTCTGTCTTTATCATTCTCTGACCTTGTCCCTGGAGACAGGTCTCTTGCTGAACCTGAAGCTCATCTTTCTGCTAGGCTGGCCAACTTCCCAACCCCATCCTGAGATCTTCCTGCCCCTGCACCCTGCCATGGGGCTTATAGCACTAATAGTCAGCGCTGGCTTACCATTCTACCATTTATGTTTGTCATCTCTTTATTTCTTGTTGTGGTTGCCATCCCTTGCCTTTTAACATTTCAAAGTTTCTCTTTGTTTACTTGGCTCTAATATATTCCACATTATATTTCTGATAAAAATTATGATAAACAGTTAACAAAATTGGTCAGTACATTTTTTTGTCTTCTAATGGAAGGATTCCAAATGGAATTTCAGGTTTATTTATTTATAACTCATAGGGTCACTGTCATTTCTGATGGCATACTTGAGGCCCTGTAAATATTGCTTCATTTTATACAGGGTTTATGTTTTTTACTGATTTATTTTCTCTCTATTACTATGTACATCTCTGATCTACACCTAAGACTTTATTTTCTTTGCCTTAAAGCACAGCCTTTAGAAAGGCGTATAATAACAAGAGCAGGTCTGAAACATTTGTCACTTAAAGATGGTTATTACTTATTGGATATAGAATTTCTGACTAGCACTTTTTCTTTCAAACATTTTTTGAATATTACTGCTAACTGGCTTCCATTGTTATTGTTGAGAAAAGTGTTGTTACTTTTCTACATGTTTCTTTGAAAGAAATCTGTTGTTTTGGGGGGAATGTTTAAATATTCCGTTTTCATTTCAGCTTTTGTAGAGTTGTCTTTAGTGATAGTGCTGAACTTGTCAGCCTGTTAAAAATTGAGTGATTTGTTTTCATCTTAATTTCATTTATCTCATTTTCTTAGTTATCCTATTAAATTTGACATTTCTGTTTAATTTTTCATGCTTCTTTGAATTCTTTATCCCATTTCAGTTACTATGTTATCACTAGTGTCTTGTCTTAACACTTTGATCTTCATATCTGTAACAATCCAGTGTTTGTTTTTGTCCTCATGCTCTATGACTTTGGCTGTCAAACCTTTTCCATTTGCTTATTATGTCTCTGCTTGCCAGCAGTGATGTCTGTTTGGTATCAAGGTCATATACCAAGATTTGCTTACGTTCTTATGTCCTTGGTTTGTATTTAGCTGTTGTTGTCTCTTGCATTGCATCCCTCTTTCCCTTTCCATATGAGTTGGTTCTAACCAATCTGGTTGATTGTTACTAATCTTCAACTGTGCTGAGTGTGGTAGCACATGCCTTTGATCCAGCACTCAGGAGGCAGAGAACAAATAAAACAAAGCAAGTCTTTGAACAAGCAGGTCCCCCTGGCTAATTTTAAGGAGCTTCTTATGAGTCAGGATACTAGAGCTGTTGTCTCTTGCTCTTTCGCTTGGGATTCTGTTTATTTTAGCAGTGCTCCCTAATGCAGAATTACATTCTCTTCCTCATAGCCACCATGCTTCCTGAAACATGGCTTCTTCCCAAAGTTCCTGCTTACCTGTGCCTTCTTCATGCCTTTGCTTTTGCCATGTTCTCTTTGTTGTTTACTTTCCTTTTTCAGTATTCACTTCCAACTCATTCTTCAAGTCTAGTTCTTTTCAGAAAGCTTCTTTTATTCTTTACCCTGTATTTTCTCTTTCTCTTAACTCCTACTTGATTGAGTGCCATAGTTCTCACTTGGTGCACATAAAACAATTGATAGTTTTCTACCAACTACAATTCTAAACACTACATCATCATCATCGTCCTTATCATTGCCGCTGTGTTGCTGCCACTGCCACCACCGCCACACCTCCACTGCCACCACCACCACACCTCCACTGCCACCACCACCACACCGCCACACCTCCACTGCCGCCACCACCGCCACACCTCCACTGCCACCACCACCACACCTCCACTGCCACCACCGCCACACCTCCACTGCCACCACCACCGCCACACCTCCACTGCCACCACCACCGCCACACCTCCACTGCCACCACCACCGCCACACCTCCACTGCCACCACCACCGCCACACCTCCACTGCCACTGCCACCACCACCGCCACACCTCCACTGCCACCACCACACC
The DNA here is from genome assembly GCF_903995435.1 of Acomys russatus. Lineage (NCBI taxonomy): Eukaryota > Metazoa > Chordata > Mammalia > Rodentia > Muridae > Acomys > Acomys russatus. The sequence goes on along the minus strand of NC_067146.1, from coordinate 11,014,715 downwards.
TCCACTGCCACCACCGCCACACCTCCACTGCCACCACCGCCACACCTCCACTGCCACCACCGCCACACCTCCACTGCCGCCCCCCCACCGCACACCAGCCACACCTCCACCCCCACCACCCCGCCCACCTCCACTGCGCCACCACCGCCACACCTCCACTGCCACCACCGCCACACCTCCACTGCCACCACCGCCACACCTCCACTGCCGCCACCACCGCCACACCTCCACTGCCGCCACCACCGCCGCACCTCCACTGCCTCCCACCACCACCACCCCCCACACCTCCACTGCCACCACCGCCGCACCTCCACTGCACCAACCACCGCCACCACACCTCCACTGCCACCACCGCCACCACACCTCCACTTCCACCACCGCCACACCTCCACTGCCACCACCGCCACACCTCCACTGCCGCCACCACCCGCCTCACCCCCTGCCACCGCCCACCCCCCCGCACCTCCACTGCCACCACCGCCACACCTCCACTGCCACCACCGCCACCACACCTCCACTGCCACCACCGCCACACCTCCACTGCCACCACCGCCACACCTCCACTGCCACCACCACAATATTTATTTGAAGTTTTACAATGGACCTTGTATTTTTTAAGTTCCTTATATGAACTTTGCAATGTCATACTTGTTTTCTGGGGTATGTGTAGTATTATCATTGCCTCTTATTAAATGAATGAGAATGATTACTTTGCTGTAATATCAACTAGTCAGTGATGGATTTGGATTCCCATTTGGGCTGATAACAATATCTATACTTTTAATAGCTACGCCTTACTGTTGTAAATTTTCACTACTTCAATCTGCTATTTGGTTAGCTCCAAACTATAACCTAAAGTGGGGAATTATTTTGGCTCTCAGTTCCAGAACATTGTAGTTTAGAGTCCTTTCCTGTGTTGATTCTGGGCCTGTATGATGCAGAATGTCATGGTGGTGGGGACATGTGGTAAAAGTACTTACTTCATAGCTTGACAGGAAGGAGAAAGAAGGAATCGGCGCAAGGACTGGGTATAACCTTCGTAGGAACACTTTTACCGCTCTACTTCCTCTGACCAGGCTCCACTTCTACAGTTTTCTATTCCTCTGCTGTTGTAGTTAGGGTTTCTAGTGATGTGGTAACACACCATGACCAAAAGCAGTTTGGGGAGTACATTAGTCTGGTTCTACACACACACACACACACACACACACACACACACACACACACACACACGGGGAGATTGAGATTAGAATGGTTTATAGGTGGTAGTCTAGCTAATCCAGCAATGGCTGCCTACAAACAGAAGTCCAAGAATCTAGTAGTAGTTCAGTCCACTGGGCTGGATGTCTCAGCTGGTCTTCAGTATATGCCAGAATTCCAAAGAAGTCGGCTCTAGTGCCAGTGAAGGAATGGACTTGCTAGTGAGAACAAACACAAGCTGGCAGAGAGACTTCCTTCACTGTATCCTTTATGTTGGTTGCCAGCTGAAGGTGTGGTCCAGATTAAAGGTGGATCTTCTCACCTCAAAAGATCTGGATTAAAGATTTGTCTTCCCACCTGAAAGACCCAGACTAGAAATGGGTCTTGGTGCTTCAAATTATTTAATTAAGAAAAAAAATATCTCATGGGTGTACCTAGTCCTTTGGGTTTTAGTTAATTCCATTGTACTCAAGTTGACAATCAAGGACAACCATCACAGGGAGGAAGGGTTTATTTCTCCTTACATTTCAGGTAACAGTCCATCATCAGAGGAAACCAAGGCAGAAATCTCAAAGTAGGAGCTGAAGGAATTCCATGGAGTAATGCTGCTTACTGGCTTGCTCCCTCATGCTTGTTCAGAAAAAGGTGAATCTCTCTGAGTTCCAGGCTAGCCTCCTCTACAAACTGAGTGCCAGGCTAGCCAAGGCTACATAATGAGACCTGGTCTCAAAAAAACAGAAAAATGAAATTTATTACTTTTCTTTTGTAGTTTTCTTGATTTTTTTACTTTGTGTTTTTCCCACTTTGAATTTTCTTCTGTTTTTTTTTCTATATATTTACATCACCCTCACTGGTCTCTGCTGTTAGGTAGACTTGATGTATGTTTTGAAGTGTAGGTCTTTGATTGTGTCGTGTATATCTTGTGTGCATGGTTTGAATGAGTATGGACATGTATAACAGGCTTAGTGTATTGAGGTCAAGATAGAACCTCCGATATCAGCCCTCCCCTACACCTTGTCTGAAATGGGATCTTCTTATTCTTTACCACTGAGTAAGCCAGAATCAGTGGCTTCAAGCCACAAAGGATTCTCATGTTTCCCCCTCAGTCTGTCTGAGGGACACTGAGATCACACATGTGCGTTCTGGTGACTCAGGCTTCCTCCTCATGCTCACTGGCAAGTACTTTACCCACCGAACTATCTCCCCAGGCTACTCTAACTCTTTCATGAATAATTTTACGTTATTTTTTAAGTTTTGGAAGTCATTTTAAAACTTTTTATCTCCCTAAATAAATAAAGCTAAATAAAATTATTTTATTTACATAATATTGAGCTTATGGTTAGTTTTTGTTTTATTTTTCTGTCCTCGTATTACTACAATGGACAGGAGCCCAACACATTTTATCTGGAAGGGGAAATAAGATTCCCAAATTTAATGATGAAGGAAGTTTTGGTCAGGAAGGCTAAATAAAGCAAGACTTCACAGAGGGGTAGATTTTGTAATAGAAACATTCCCTAAATCAAATTGTGCCGCATTTAATTCTCATTCCTATAACAATGAAAATATAAATGCCAATTCCTAAGTGTGTCAGGAGTTGAAGGTGAGATGGAATCTGAACTTCAGCCCAGGAAGCCTGGAACTGACTGTGTCGCCCAGGCCGGCCTCATTCGTAAGACGGTCCTCTGGCGTCAGCCTCAGTGCTAGGATTACAGGCAGCAGCCACCACATTCAGCATGCGTGCTGCTTTTATAAAGCAACTTCGTTTCCCCACTAAATTTTTAAGGTAACAAAAGCAAAGAAGAAAGAAATTTGGTGATTGGTTGGTTACAGCTGCTTCGTGAATAACCCAGAAACAAAAGCTCTTAGGGACAGTGTTTATATTCCAGTATGCAAGTTATGAAAAAGAAGCATTTTACAAAATGTTTTTGAACAAGACTTTGTTTTAGTGGCAAGGAAAAATGCTCGTCAGATAGAAATTAGGGTCAAAGGGCAAATTCATGAGAGAATGTGCACTATTAGTTGTTTATATGGATACTCTAACATGGTAAGGGAATGTCGCTGTATAACTTAAGTCCAGAGGTGAAGGAGGCTTTCCTCCTTGGTTCATTCAGTGCTCTGCTTTATCTTTCTCTGCTCTGTCATTAGGAGAGAATTGACTCTTTTCCTAGCTCTACAAATAGGTTTAGTAGTTGTATACATTATACATTGCATATGGTTATGAAATGTGTCCAGAGTAATAAAAGTCTCTTTTTCCTGGCTGTTTGTCTGTTTAGAAGCATGAAACATTGCTTACAAGTCCTCTAGAAGATTTCCCTTGTTCCCTTATTTAGAACTGGGTTCGATATATCATTTATAAACCTTTGACAGACATGGGGAAAGGGTGTAATAGGCATCTGGAAGTGAGTCTCCATATAACTGTAGTAACTAGTGTAATAACTTCTCCAGGAAGTAGATGGGAAGTTTACTGAGGAAAGAAAGATTCAGAAGAAAAGCAAGGTGGGATCTGAGTCCCTGTGATGCGAGTGAGTTTGATAAAGTTCTTAGTATCTGTCTTTAAAGAGGAGGTTCAAATCCTTCTTAGGGTTGTTTTTAGAATGAAATGAGCCGGGACAAAACAGATTTAACATTTGGCAGCATCAGTAAATACAGTTCTATTGCCGCTGGCAGTACTTTTATCCCGCCATGGGTTTGTACCCAAAGAAAACTGGAACTTGCATTTTAAAGGGTTTTCTCTTTCTCTGAGGTTGCACTATAAAGTGCCTACATCAAAGCTGTTGGCAAAAAAAAAAAAAAAAAAAAAAAAAAGCTGTTGACATTCTTATTTCCATATTTGTTGTTGTTGGGTTGTTTGTGTCGGCTCTTCGTGGAAAGATCTTCATCCAAAGACTGTAGGGTTCAAGAATCCATTCATTATGAGGGGCAAAGATTTTTTGTTGTTGTTTTGTTTTTCAAGATAGGCTTTTCCTGTGTAGACTTGGCTGGCCTTAAACTCACAGAGATCTGCCTGCCTCTGCCTCTCCTAAGTGCTGGGATTACAGGCATGCAGCACCATGCCTGGCTAAAGGACAAACACTTTTAAAGTGCTAAATAAAATAGAGAATGGTGATGAGACATCACCAGAGCAGATTTCTTCCATGGCTTTATTCTTCTTCCTTTTTCCCATTTGTATTTATATTGATGCCAAAAATTATTTTTAAGGTATGTATGGTCCTGTTTCAATGAAATAAAATATATATTCAGATTATTTTAATTATTTTCTGCTGCTTCTGGTTTCCAGCTTTAAACTGTCATCTTACTTTTTATCCTCTCTACATTTTCCTTCTTTCAGGGTCTTTGTTGCGGTCACATGTTTATCTATTGCGTGCATTAGTAACTTCACAGGAACTAAGGCAGTAATTGTGGAAACATAAATTTAATATGCGCTGCTGCTAACACATTTTGTTTCTGTTGTTGTGTCAACTGGTAATTTACTATTATATTTGGGTAGATATTCGGAGGCTGAAGAGCCAGCTAAGATACAATTCTTATTTTTCATATTTGCAGATGGCTTGTTCAATCAGTATATCAGCCAACAGGAGTATAAGCCACGGTGGAGTCAGATCATTCCTAAGAGCACCAAAGGTGAGCTTCATCGCCTGGCTCCCTCTGTTTCTTCTGTACAGTCTGTTTTCATTAGATAGCCAGGCATCCTACTCTATTAATAAAGCACAAGTGTTTATTGTAACATATAGACTCACTAGAAGGCAGAGTGGATTATTATATATATTTTTTCTCCTGAGGCTAGGGATTGAACTCAGGGTCTTGTACATGTTAGGGAAGTATTCTTATCAGGGAGCTATAGTCCCAGCCCAAGCTTATTGGGTTTAAACTGTCTTTTAAGTTCTTGTCTCATCACTAGGACAAAACATCAAGCAATATTGTTTGTTTTTCACAGAGAATGCTGTTACAAACTACTTTTATAGAGATGTGTAAAGTGATAGGCACGCTGTTCTGCCGCTGATGTATTCCTAGAAACTTACATCCTACAAAATATCTCACTGCACCTAACAGGACCTTTTGAAAACAAAAGGGACAAATGATGAGCTTCATACACAGATACTAATAAAAGTTGACATAGTAGCCCTAATTAAAACACAGTACAGTTGGATCTTAGAGGCAGTTAATTTGAGATTCAGATGCCTTAGTGGTCACATCTCAGGCTTCCTTCTTAGAAGTACAGATCCTAGGGCCATTTATTTCTAATAGAGACTGGTTTGTTGTTTTTCAAACTCAAAATCTGATTCAGAGTTTAGCTTTCTTCATTAACCCACTTTATTGTGTATAACCAGTCTTTTGTCAGAGGAACAATGTTTTACAGCAAATATTTACATTAAATAAAGATGGTTCTGTAAGTGTTCACTTGGTTTTATGGTCTTCATATATTTCCACAGCTTTGTCTTCACTTGTGAGAAGTCTTTTATAGCATTAAACATTAATATCTACTGAAAATTTCTCCTGAACTTATATAGTATCTGTTGCGTGAACATACTTGTATTTTTATAGTCCTGTCTAAGGTGATTTTATTCAAAGACACATGTATTTGCAAATAAACAGATTATATACACAAACCACAAATGCTAAAAATTAATAATTAAGTACTTTGTTAATTTATTTTTTTAAAAAGTCAGTCAGGCTGGCTGGAGGCGAGAAAAAAGGGCAGCCTTCAGTGATAATCATCTGCAGGATCTAAGGGACACCTAGCTATGAGGAAGGAAAAAGAATTGTTGAGCTCAGTGTAAATGAAAGGATTTGGCTTTGTGTCCTATTTTTATATATAACCATGTGTTTCATAATGACATTTTGACCAATAACGATGATCCCATGAGCTTTTAATTGAGCTGAAAATATCTAAACTTTTTCCGTAATTAGTTATTTTGAAAAATACAGACAATGTAGTTGCCTGAAGTTACTACTTAGAGTAGTAACTGCTTTGCTGTATGGCTAAGTGTGCAATAGGCAGTCCATGTAGATTTCTGTAAATAGACCCGGACATTTACCCAAAAACAGAGTTTGCCTAACGATGCATTTCTCAGAGAGTATTCTTTATCATTAAGTAACTCATAACTGTATAAAAACTGACATTTCAGTTATTTTATAGTACTCCTGTGAAATCAGTAGAGTTAGATGGTGTCAGTTTACATACATGAGTTCATTTCCCAAACTAATGTATTTCAATTAATAGGATATTTATGAAGAGAACCTTAGCTTTTCTGGTTTATATCAAATGTGATATTAGCACAACTTGATCGTTGAATACTTGTTTATCATTGGTGGGGACATGTCCTTAGTACACATGCACCTGTAACCTTTGAATATTTGAACAATTTATGAACTGTTCAATTATTTTTAATATATTGAAGGAGTATATGAGAGTGTTTGTCACCACTCTTTCTAGACTTCCAAGGGAGGCTATTCCTCTAGAATACGAAGCTATATTATTTCTTTATAGAAAGTATGTTTTCTTCCTCAGGTGATGGAGAAGATAACCGACCAGGAATGAGAGGAGGCCACCAGATGGTCATTGATGTTCAGACAGGTGAGTCGCACTAGCAGTGTCCCAGCAGAATTCTAGGGCTGCGTGCCAAAATGTATCATTGGCCTACATTTACAATACTTGATGAGAGTGAGCGCACTTCTCCTCCCCCACTTGTGATTAAGGTAACGTGTTAGTTGTTAAACCAAGTAGCAAAGAAAACAAGCACTGACTGCATGTGTGTCTGAAAGGTGACAGTGAGAGAGGAGGCTGCAAAGATATACCCTGAGAGAAACGTGCCCTTCACATAATTTCACTCTATGAAACTCTACTCTGCAAATGCCAGTACTTGCTTAAGCAGCATTTTATTTTTTTTTTCTCCCCCAAGACAGGGTTTCTCTGTGTAGCCTTGGCTATCCTGGACTCACTTTGTAGACCAGGCTGGCCTCGAACTCACAGCAATCCACCTGCCTCTGCTTCCTGAGTGCTGCGATTAAAGGCGTGTGCCACCAGGCCCGGCAACATTTTACTTTTTGAAAGAGTATTTATACCATTTTGTTACTTTGTTTTGCTAATTTAGTACTTTAGGAATAAAAATATTTCTTTTGTAGATTCATATTTTATGAGTAATAGAAAAATACAGCATGGATACTAAATCTTGACTGTTTTCAAAAATTGTTAGTAATAAGATTGAATATTTTACTTTAAACTGTTAAATATATAATAACTTTAGAATTTGAGAATGCTGTTGGTGTCTCGTTGGAAAGGTTTTCAAAGTGTGGGATTTTATTCCTAACCTGCGCCCCTTCTTATATGCACCTGTCCTACATAATAGGCTTGAATATGATGCAGCCTTCTAGCCGTTTGTTTTTCTGTATCAGAGTAACAAGCTTGCCTATGTTGGTGTATTAAAGCAGCAAATCTGTATCTAAATTACTTTCTTGCTAATAACACAACTAAGGGAAATTGTTTGAAAAGGCCTCTTTAATTTTTTTTCAGCAAAATGCACTTTACTCTAGTGTGAGGTGACACTTAAAGCCCACCTGCAGCAGCAGGAGACATTCCAGAGTTCTTATTACTGGGCTGTCTCTGGGAAAGAGACCATATGTGACAAGGGAAGTATACATGTGAGAGAAAAAGATGAGGTATGGGATTCAAAGATGGAAAGTAAAGATTCAAGCGATAGACAAATGGCACGACAGAACTTAGTGTGAGGGACACACCTGAAGATTAAAGTTAGCAGATGTCCTTCTTGTGACGCTCAGAAGGTGAAGGTGGATGTGCACGGCTTTCCTGCTATACTCTGTTTATACAGTAGAGGCGGAAGTTTAGCAGGTTCTAAGTGGCCCACAATCATAGCACCATTTCCATTTGACTAACTATAGAAATTATAGTTTTAAGAAATAGAATGATTGTTACAGTCATGTGATTTTAATTTTGTGTGTGTACATTGTGTCCCCATGTTCGCGTGTGCATGCCTATGCATGTGTGCTTTTACATGTTTATGCATGTGTATATAGCGATAGATGTTGACGTTGAATGTCGTCATCATTGCTGTCCACTTTGTTTCTTGAGACGGACTCTTAAAACCTGGAGCTCCCCAATTTCTCTAGGTTGGCTGGATGCCTTCTGTCTCTGTCTCCTCGGTGCTGGGATTACAAGCTGCACAGCTGCATCCAGTTTATCTATGTGAGTGTTAGGCTCAAGCTCAGGTCCTTGTGCTTATGTGACAGGCAATTTGCTGGCTGAGCTATATTCTAGATGCTAATTTTAATCTCTTTATGCTGTCTTCTGTACTGCAACCCTTTAGTATCTCTCCCCACCACTGCCTCTCTCTCTTTGTGTAGTTGTAACCCTTTAATCTCTCTCATTACTTTGGTTAAGATTTAAAATACTGCACTGAATAAATATGACAATTTTAGAAGAGATGCTTTCAGCTCCCCCTTCAACATGACACCAGCTATCAGTATGCTTGTTGTACACATACTCTATTGTTTTGAGGCATGATTTTTCTGCTCCCAGTTTCTTTGGGGTTTTTATCATGGAGGTATGTTGACTTTTTCTGTCAGATGCCTTTTCTGTCCCTTAAGATGATCATGTGATTCTTAGTTTTACAGGCATACGCCTTATTCTGCAGTGAGTCTGTGTAGTGCTATGATTTTTCCTCTAGTGTGGCCAATGATGCCTGTTGTAAAAGACAGAAGTAAGTCCTGCTGAGGTCCTTCCTACCTAAATAGAGTGTTACAGCCTTTGTGTTGTTTCCCCCTGCTGTTGAGGGGTATGTGGATGTCCAAGAGCAGGTCTTGAGCAAACCTCCTTGTCTTCCTGGTTAGCATGTATTCATCATTGAAGTTTCCCTAATCTCAGAGTTTATTTGTGTTTACTAAGGTTTGAACAGGGCTGGGTGGAGTGGAACATTGTGCTGTCTCATAGCTGTGCTAGGCATGTTGATCAGGTTCAATAGCTGTCATGTTCCTTTCCCAGGAAAGCACATGAAAAGGAATAAACAAAACAGCACCAAATACCAATGAGTCAGGTACAGAAGTAAGCTAAAAGCCAAGTACAGCAGGTGCATGCCTGTAAAACTAAGTGATTTTATTTTGGCTCATGTAATGTGGTTGTACGTCAAAGCGGTTATTCCTTCCCAGTGTTTCATATATCTTGTTTTCTTAAACATTAAACTCATTAGTTCTGAATTTAATTTTTCTTTTCCAATCAGTAGTTTGACTGGAAGTTTGCCTAATGCTATTTCATTTAATGCCAGAAGAAAGGATAGAGTAACCATAAAAGTGGAGAGTGGCTTCAATTTTACTATTTATTTTCCAAGATTTCTTCCACCATTTGAGAATCATATTGTACACACTGTAGTAGCAGAGGGATGTGGTACTTTGGCCTACTGTCTCTAGATGTTAGTTTTGCTGTTTCCCTGAACCTGATACCTCTCTACTTAATACTCTTTTATTGTGAATTGGGTTTCAACTGTGACTTAGGTAAAGCAGGTTTTGTTTCAGCATGGAATGTCTTGTGTTAGATTATTCTTCCTGTGTAATTATTGCTGCATTTTGAGAGCTTAAGTATAACCCTTACTACTGCCCTCTGAGTAGGCTATAAGAGTCAGGCAACACATACCCGTTATTTGATTCCTGCAAAAGAAGCTAATGAGGAGTTGTCACAGAAGCTCTCCTCTGTAAGTTTCTGGGCCTTGAGCTACCTTTATAGCAATTATAAAGTGCTTTTTAAAATGTATCTCAGTTTTCCTTAAGCTTTTAAATAAAGGAATGAATAAAGAGAAATTTGGGTTGTTAATTATGATCAAACATGCATGTGGCTATATTTCTGCTTTTTTATTGTGTGTATCACTTATGTTTGGGTGTTGAGTACCAAGGTGTTTATATGAGATCAGAGGAAAACTTTTGAGTAGTCAGGTGAACTCAGGTCCTCAGGCTTTGCCCACTGAGCCAGCTCACTGTCTCTTGTCTTCTTGTTGACACTTGATTTGTGTCTGACTTCTTGGCTTTTTCTGTTAGCACATAGTGGATACAGTCTATAGTTTCAAAATAGACAAACTTGTTTAATTCTAGTGTGCCATCTTGTGGAGGTTTATACAATCAGCAGTCAGATTTACTCTGTAGAATAGAGCCAAAATGTGTGTAAATGGTGTACAAGGGCTAAATTCTTGGAATATTTATGAGGTACTAATTGATGGAGTGATTGATGATTGATGTGGTCTCTTAAATGAAATTGGCTTGAAATTTTGAAAACCTGGCTACTTTTAGCCATATTACCGCCAATCCCTCATTCTGTCTTCCGTTTCAGTCAGTCCTGCTGCGAGTTTAGATTCTGACCTGTGTGTTTAAGATTTTCTATAGTACTTTGAGTGTTTGTGGAGTTAAGTTCAAACCCTAATAATTGAACTTTGACTGTGATCTAGTCACTGTCTGTCTTTTTAAACTTCCTGTCTGCCTACTACCTTTGTGTCCTTATTTTATATATTTTTTTCTTTAATTTACTCATTCATCACACAGTTTAACGTCATTTTCTACAGTGGTTTGCGAGTTTAAATCCGTGTTTAAATCTTTACAAATAGCTAATGCTGAAGTGCTAGGACAGTGTACAGCCATGATAGCCCATGTTCCTTTAAGGGGACAAAATGGAAGGAAAAGGTTGCTGTTTGAGAAAGATTGTGTTGCCTCAGGATAAACATGCTTGTGGTTAGAGGATGTGTGTGCGCGTGGGAATGGTTCAGTCAGCCCGCTTTCCTGCTTAGATTTACGCCTTTTTCTTTCCTACATCTCACTTCTCACCATAGTGCTCTCTAGGTTACTTCATAGTTTAAACTTTTTTGTCTTTTATGGACTAACGACACTTTTTGGTATTTGTTTCTACATGATTTATCTTGTGAAACTTAAATGATTAGGTTATTCAATTAAAAAATTTTTTGTTATGCCTCTTTTATTCGGGTACATCAAAAGAATAAGATTTTATAAACTTCATTTCACTGTACGGTTGCTCCAGTTGGACTACAAAGCGTCCATGGACAGGAATCACATCTTGGCTTAATTCTGTTGGGATGCCTGCCCTGTGCCAGATTTTATTTTGCTCAGCTATCAATGAGGCTGTTGTGGAAATGTGGGTTTTCTTTGCTGTGAGAGTTTATGCGTACAAAGAGACCTGCTTTTCAGAAAGAACATTGAGAACTCAGAGCTCAAGAGGAAGGGTTATTAAAGTTAATGAACCAGTGTAACCTTATCCAGAGGGTGCCCAAAAGTACTATAAAACAAAAGGTCAATTGCTCTTGCTAGTTTATATGGCTCTCCCTCTATAAGCTTCAGAAATTAACAGGGTTAATTGCTGTTATCATGAGGTCTTGGCCAATAATCTTAAGCCTGATGAAAATTCTTTGATTTCTTTTTCCTGTAAAATTATGTGTCTGGACATTACTGTATGCCATTTGGGAACAATGTTATTTAACTGATGATAATGGATTGTTTTATAGTTATAAAAATAAGACAGATTTTTAGTAGTTTAAAATAATTGCTTTTATTTTATGTTTTCACAGTGCCAAAGGCATTCCAGGTATTGGTTAGCTTGGAGTCTAGTACAATAATCCTATTGTTACTATGTCTGAGATACTTGGGAACTGAAAGGCAGCTGGAGCTTTTTGTTTGATTGATTTTTCTTTTTAAAAATAGAAATGTTCATTTTGATAACTTTCAGAATGCTTTTGTGTAACTTAGATCTGAGGGATCCCTCAGCAGCGTACGTTTTCTAAATAAAAACTAAGACTGGGAACTAGGTGTGGTGGCGCTCGCCTTTAATACCAGCACTTGGGAGGCAGAGGCAGGCAGATTGCTGTGAGTTCAAGGCCAACCTGGTCTACAAAGTGAGTCTAGGATAGCCAAGGCTACAGAGAAAAACCAAAACAAAACAACAACAACAACAACAAACCCGAAGAAGATGGAATGACTTGTGCTTGATCATTCTGTATTAATTTCTTGCCTCAGATGCCTCTGAAAAATAACTTAGAGGAAGAAAATATTTATTTTGGTTCATGGTTTTAGAGGTTTTATTCCATTATGGCAGGGATGGCATAAAAGACTCAGTCACATCATGGTGGCCAAGAAGCAGAGGGAAGAGGAGAGAGATTCGAGACATTGCTCTAGTGGCCTGTCCTCCAGCCGTGCCCCCTCTTTAATTTCCCAGAACATGTGGAAATGGTGCTTCTAGTCGTGACCATGCCTTTAAGAATGAGCGAGGCAGGCTTTTAACGGTGCACCTTTATAAAATAAGTTGGATAAACCTCAAACGTAAATATTTTCATTCCCAAATAGAAATGAAATCTGTAGCTCCTATCCAGTATCCAGGGTATGTGATGGTGTGATGTGAGAAAGAGGCCTGCTTTTCAGAAGCATTGAGAGCCCAGGTCTAAGAAGGATTGTTTCCCATCATTTGGTGGTTAAAACCCACATGGCCTCTCTTTAAGGCTAATTTTTCTTGTTGCCTGCAGCATTCCTCAGTACAATTCCATGTTCCTGAAATCTCTTAACTTCCTGGGTGTTCACTTGTATCTTTGGCTTTATTCCCACAGTTTCATGCATTTCCCTCTCAGGAATCCTATGTACACATTGTCTCACTTCTAAGCCTTCCTTTGAAATCTGAGTAGAAACCTTCATGACTCTGACTCTAGCATTCTATATGTCTGCAAAGCCACCATCAGGTAAACTACACGGAAGTCGGCTGCCAGTGTAAGTGGGCTCAGAGTGCCTGGGTTGCTCAACATGGTGAAGTAATCTCTGGGAAATAGCTTCATTCAGTGTGAGGTCAGAGTGCCCTAGAGGCACTGATTTCTCAATGAAAAGTCTTTTTAATGGATGGGCATCTGGCCAGTTCCTGAGATGCTCCCATAGCATCTTTCTGTTGTCTCATTGAAAAGAACCTGGCTTCTTTTGTAATGGCACTAAGCTCTTCAGAAGCCATGCCTTCCTTTGTTTCAAACTTGTGTAGAGTTTTTCTAAACAAACCAAGTTTTTCAAATCTTTCTGTATGCCTTTTGCTTCCAATTTTCACTATAAACCTGGCTAAAAGCAGCTAATAGAACCGTGGTCTTCTGGTCTCTGGAGCTCCCACTGGAATTGTCTGCCGCCAGCATTCTTGTTCTCAGCCCTGATTCTCTAAACTAGTCTAAACTCTTTCTGTAAACTAATTTCAAATGGACCACATGGCCTTGGTTAGTCAACAGCAACAACTCCACTTCTGTGGTATCAAATTTCTGTATTAATCAAGGCTTTTGTCACCATGACAGAACACCTGACACAACAAATTAGGCTTGCATTAGAGGATTTTGTCTGCCAATATAGGGAGAGGGTGGCAGAGCGACTCACACCATGGCGCTTAGGAAAGAGGACAAGAGTGCCGGGGTAGCAGATTGTCTCAAAGGAGACACTCCTAGTGACCCACCTCTTACAACTAAGGCCTTCTTCTGAGATTTCCAGGAAGTCCAAAAATAGCGCCACCAGCTAGGACCAAACCTGCAAGAATGCCCACTTAGCACTAGAACTCAGTCTTTCTCCAATGGGCTGCTGTTACTCTGAGAGCAGGTGAAGCATTTATGGACATTTTACTTAGAAAATTTGTTTTAAAATTTGAAGTAATATGATAACATGGCAAAACCTTAGATGACAACCCAACTGTGACTAGAAAGAGGTTTCCACACACAGTTTTAAATTGTATGTCTTCAAGGTTAGTCACAATTTAGATGTTAGCTACTGTGTGTATAATCTTAAATCACACACTTCAAAGGGTCAGTGGCTTGACAGTTTGTAATCAGTGGGCACAACATATTCACAAAGGGGGAAATACTTAACAAAAGGAAAGGCATTGTATAGGGAAGGGTCCATGGTAGTGTTATATATACAGATTCACTCAGTGACAAAATCTATAAATGCAGTAGACACCTAGAGCAACAAAATATTCATTTCTCAAGGTATTACATTAATCTTTGGAAAATATTAGCCCAAGTTTTATAGGACTACAGTGTTGTATGTAATTTTATTCTTAAGTTTTAGCCATTGCTTTGGCGTTAGGGCGACATCCCCTCAGCATGGTCCTCGCCATCTCCCTGGCAGCAGCTATGTGTCCTCGTGTTACTGTTTTGCACTGTGTATTCCTCTAAGTTTTGAATTTTTAGAGTTTTGAGCAATTCTGTCAGTATTTGGTAGCTAAAATGTTGCTGTGTTGGTAAACTGATAAATATAAACTGTACATGGCCCAACAAATTCGTAAACTGGTTGCACCAGATTCCTCTGGGATTCTTCAGTAACATAGACTCTCTATTCACTAGGAACTTTGGAGTCAGAATCGTGGGGGACATGGCCTAGTGATCTGAGTTTTAAATAAATTTCTCAAAATCTGGTTCTGCAGCCGTCTGTCTATAGCCTTACATTTGAGAACAGCTGGAGTACATTTTTGAAAGCTACAAGTTTAAAGATAATCACTGTAAACTTTGTGAAAAGTACCTTCTTAAATGTTACTTGAAATAATTGAGGGTAGTCTGGCACCTATACCTTTGTCCTTATGGCCTTTTTTAATACATCCTTTTTTGATTTTCATAGAGACTGTTTATTTGTTTGGTGGCTGGGATGGAACACAAGATCTTGCTGACTTCTGGGCATACAGTGTGAAGGAGAACCAGTGGACATGTATTTCTAGAGACACTGAGAAAGAGGCAAGTTCCTAGTATTTTCATTCATTTATGTCACAGTAGGGACGTGGTTATACACTTTCTGCATGCTTGTTTTTTCTTCTCTGATATTTCCCAACAGTGGAAGCAAAAGAAATATGAAGTAAGAAAATAAATTAGATTTAAGAACTCTTGCATTTGAATTTCCATCCCTGGCTCATCAATTACTGGTATATATAGCCAAGTCTATTCTGTAGAGTTAAATAGCAAGTTTCTTCCTTCCTTCCTTCCTTCCTTCCTTCCTTCCTTCCTTTCTTTCTTCCTTCCTTCCTTTCTTTCTTTCTTTCTTTCTTTTTTTTTTTTTAACTTTAATTTTTAAGCTACTTTACCTTAGACATGTAATTGTATAACATCCTCTCATGAAATTGTATAATAACTTTTCAGGCTCCAGCACTCTAGTGTTTCCAGCATTTTTTATTTTTCTTCATCGCACTGGTAAAGATGGAACCCAGGGCCTCAAAGTGCAGTGTCCCTGAGCTAGTTTAGCTGCTACCATCTTACTTGTATTTTCTTTGGAAAAATATACTTTTAATGTTATAGTTCCACACTGTCTAGCTTTTTAAAAATATTGTTCATTATTTTGTATATGAGTGTTTTGCCAGCATGCGTGTATGTGCATCATCAGAACCCCATGAACTAGAGTTATGGATGGTTGTGAGCCCCCATGTGAGTTCTGGGAACGGGAGCCTTTGCAAGAGCATCAAGTGCTCTTTATGCTGAGCCGTCTCTCCAACCCTGTGTCTCACTATTTTAACCGCCCTCCCCCACACTATTCCACTATACAGTCATGTGCTGCATAACAGTATTTAGCCATTCATAGTCTATGTACATGGTGGTGGACTTATAAGGTATTGTGAGTCATATTTGAAATTGTCTAACAATGCATTTCTTAGAATGAATCCTCATCATAAAGCTATACCTGTCAGTTTTTATAAGTGATATTTACTTTAATTAAAATAGGATCTATACATGTGTTTGTGCCTATGTATGCATAAATGGAGCATTTCTAGCTTTGATTTATGCTTTGAATTAAATAATTAATGATTATATACAGGAGGAGAAAGAAAATATTATTTATCTTTCTCTTTAAATCATTGTAGAACTTTTATTGTATTTTCCATCTAAGCTATTTCCGATTGTAGATTGGAAAATAAACAATAGCAAAAAGAAAGAAAGAAAAAAGGCCTAAATCAAACGCACTGATTTTTATTTAGGAAAGCTGATTTGAAATATCTGGTGGTGTGCCTTCTTTCTTTGAAAATTGGGTTCTTGCTTCCTCAGTCTGCTCTAAGGATTAATCATTTGGATAATACTTATTTTTCTGTAAGTCCTTGAAATTCTAGTTCTTTTTCTAATCCCAAGTTTAAAAAAAAAAAAAGGCTTCCATTTTCAGTGTTGAGTATCATTTTCTGAAATGGATATTTCTGTCCTCACAGACATATCTAAAATCAACTTATTTATTCTCTGCTGTTTTGAATTGAGTTAATTATATCTGTAACTATTCTTCCAGTAAGCATAAGGTTCATTTTAAAATCTTCCCTATTCAGTGATATGTCAAATTTATGTCAAAGGTCCATTGATATCAGTGCTGCTTTTCAAATGTCCTTTCCTCTCTATTTCTTTGTTTGTTCATTTGTTTTTGTTTTTTGAGACAGGGTTTCTCTGTGTAGCCCTGGCTGTCCTGAACTCACTTTGTAGACTAGGCTGGCCTCGAACTCACAGTGATCCGCCTGCCACTGCCTCCTGAGTGCAAGGATTAAAGGTGTGCACCATCATGCCTAGCCCTCCAATTCCTTTTAATATTTTTTTCTGTTTTTCTCCTGCTCTTCCTTCCCCTCTCAACTCCTTATCCCTCCTAACTTACGAAGTTACCTAGACTGGCCTTTATTTGTGGTACTTCTTCATGTTCTTGGAATTACAGAATTCCAAGAGCATGCTGAGCACAATTTTAGGTGTTGCCTTAAGTTTGATTCTAGCTGGGTCTATGTAGGGAAGTTTCAAGCTAACCTGCGCCACACACTTAGATCCTCCCGCTGAACAAATAAAATTAGTAAATGAATAGTCTTTCTAGAAACATTTATTTTGATCCCTGTTGAGTTATCTCTAATATTAATCACTTAGAGCACTCTAATGGTATCTAGTAGTGAGCATTTATTTGCTTGAGAGGCAGTAAGTAGGTTGGCTGGGTCATTCTATTAGTAGGCATGCTCATTTGGGAGACAGCTATTGGCTAGCCTAGGATCGCTTCAGTGGAGACTACGTAGCTGTATTTTACTTAATTGTTTCACCTTTCTGTAGACTAAGTGGGACTTGTTTTCAGGGCAAGGGCAGGGCTTCCAGGGGATGAAGTAGCCATGAAGAACCTCCCACATTATTTTTGTCTCTTATGTGAAAAGGTGTCAGAAAACTAAAATATCCAGAATCAGTATGTGGTAGGGTGTTAAAGGGTATGGGGAAGTGTGGTGGAAAGCAATAATAAAACAATATATCTATTCTAATTTCTTTTACGTAAGTGAAAGCTTCCAATTGTCATGCAGGTCTGGCATCAGGGACTTTGCAGCAGTGTACCCTGACTGTGTGTGACAGCCCCACTTAGCATTTCTGCAGTTTTATACAGTGTCCTCACTTGTCTCATCTGCCAGTATTTTCCCTGTGTTCTCAGTGAGATCTCTCTCCAGCTTCAGCCTATGTGTTCTTTAAAGCTCAGGTTAAGCTTCCTTTGTTCAATGTAGCCTTTCTTGAGACTCTCTAAGCAGACCATAACCCTCCTTTGGTGTGCCCACCTTCACCTGAAACTGGTTTGTAGTGTTTTCCCACCTAGAGTCTGAATTCCTGATAGGCATGAAGCATATTATTTAGAATTTATTAATTAAGTAATAGATATGCTTATTCTTTTGTAAGCAAACAGATGAGGTAAATTAATTAAAAAGTTAATGTTGGAGTAAGGCAAAATAATTATAAATACAAATTCAGGAGAGTAGGTGTTTGGATATGAGGCTTTATGAGTAAGCAGTATACATGTTTTGTGGTCTTGAGACATGGCCTCGCTAGATGGGGCAGACTGGCCTCAAATTCAGGGCTGGCTTTTCCCTCTTCCCGTCTGTCTCTGTTCTGTGCTGACTACCAGGCATGTGTTACTGTGCCCACTCATTGTATTGTTATACCATACGTATACATTTTAATATGTAGTTAAAAACCACAGTGATTACTTTGATGAGAACATTTTGTTGTTTTGAAGCTAATAAAATGTTTCAGTACTCAAGCTCAGGTTTCTTATAGTTTGTTACTCATTATATAGATGCCTGTGGTGATTTGAATAAAAATGGCCTCCATAGGCTCATATATTTGAATGCTTAGTCCTCAGGGTGTGGTGCTATTTGTGAAGGATTAGGAGTGGCCTTGCTGGAGGAAGTGTGTCACTGGGGGTGGGCTTTGAGGTTTCAAAAGCCCATGACATGCCCAGAGAGAGAGAGAGAGAGAGAGAGAGAGAGAGAGAGACAGAGACAGAGACAGAGACAGAGACAGAGACAGAGACAGAGACAGAGAGAGAGAGAGAGAGAGAGAGACAGAGACAGTCTGTCTGTGTCTGTCTGTCTGTCTATCTCCCCACCCCACCCCCATGGTTCTGGATGTAGCTGTCAGCTGCTGCCCCAGTGCCTGCTTGCAGGCTGCCAATGCTCCACACCATGATGATAATGGACTAAATCTCTGAAACTATAAGGAAGCCCCCAGTTAAATGTTCTTTTTCAGAGGAGTTGCCTTGATTGTGATGTCTCTCACAGCAATAGAACAGTGACTAAGACAATGCCCAAACGTCTTTAGTTGGTCTGTCTGTGAACTGAGTGGTAATATTGTCCTAGCTTAAATAGGCCAGCATTTCTAACATTCTGTAGTTACTAATTTACATACTTAATTTTTTTGTACAAGTGAGTATAGGCTATTGTTGGTGGTATCTCAGCATTTTAAAAGCGTGTTATACAATCAAGAAGCAAAATTGATTTAATCACTGGAATTTATTTAAACAAGTGTCTAGTAAAACAGATCAAAAGCTAGTAGAAAGACTGAGCTCCAAGTACATTTTTATTGGTTTGAGTTGTTCTTTAAAGTAGTTAATAATGAAAGAAAGCTAGACTGAAATAATGAAAGGCTGGGCATGCTGCTCAGTGGTAGAGTACTCACCTTGTTTAAGAGCCTGGGTTCCCTGGCACTGCAAGTAAGCACAAAGCATTTTTATTAACCCTGATTCACCTTCAGTATTTTTCAAGGCTAATAATACTAATAAAAATGAGTTTTATAGCAAGAGATGTCTTCTTTAAAAAGGCTAGATTGGGGTTATAGCTTTTTGTAAAGGTAGTGTTGGAAAATGTCATTTATGCACATGCACAATTTTATTTTATTTTATTTGTGCCTCTTGTTTAAAGTCTCTGACTTCATTTAAAGGACAGTTGAGCAAGAAGGAATTAGACAAGGCTTTTCTTACTGGATTTTATTTGTATTAGTAATTTTCACATCTTAGGATTTTGTATTCTTGAAAAAACTTAGTGTTTTTTCTATTTAGGTTATGCTTATTGAAAGTTACTGTTAGAAATACCTTTAACATCAATTAATTTACAACAGTAGTTGTACATATTTTTGTTAAGAACTGTTTTCAAAAAAATGACTTTGTTTTAGATTTTTATAGATATCATTAATGACTAGTCAAGGACAGTTAGGTTCGAGTGTCTTTATATATTTGCTCTCGTAAGACATGTTTTACAAAATAAAAAAATTAAGAAAACTGGACCATGCATAGCTGTCCTTGGGGCAAGAAAATGGATCTCAGAACTACATATCACTTTCCTTGATCTCATGCCCCAAACAGACAAATACTTGTTTTTAATGGTAGATTGTCAGGTAGGCTGTATCACATAGCTCTTTATATTTTTTGCGTTAAAATTCTTTTCTTATTTGCCGGTTGGATGGATTTTATAAAACCTGTACATACTTTTTCACTTATGTGTTGGTCATTTGAAAATTATATTTTATTACAGAATATCCCAAAACACATTTGTTCATATCACTTTCAGTGTCAATAGAAAAGTCTTTGAGCACTGAGGAGGTGTCAAGATCAATGGCAGTCTTCCACAGTTCTGACTGTTTCTTTAAAGTGTGTTTTACATCATTGGCAACAGATTTTGTCCATTTTGATATAGTTCTTTTCTTTTAGACAGTGTCTGTCTTAATCATAATTTCTGAACATCTGCTTCCCCAGTGCTGGGGTTAAAGGCCTGTGTCACTGTGCTCTGCTGAATAAGCATACTTTGCTTAGTTGTAATTGTTTTCCCAATATAGCCCATGGGAAAAACCACTACTTTGGATCTCCAAAAACTACATAAATGCTTTTTGAGACAACCGTTTTACCCAAAAATGGCATTGTTTCATACTCTTAAAAAGTCTTTTTAATGTTTAATGTAATAGAAGGTAGTTGAAATAGTTGAATCACGTCTGTTTCTGCATTCAGATTTTTGATGTATCAGAAAGCCATGTAGCCTCTGGGAACTTTGCCTAAGAATAAGAATAAGGAGACAAATGTTTAAGAATTTTCATGGAAAGAACTTTGACCTTACAGATGGCTTGAACGACCCCAGAGAGAAGCATTTGTTTGTATTGTGCTGTTTTACCCAGTCCACTTACTGTAATTATATCATGTGACTAGAGTCAGCCTCCCTTACTCTTTTTCTTCTTTACCTCCTAAGTTTGTAGTTTATAACATCTTTCCCATTTCACCAAGTTGACCTTGCAGAGCACTGTTAGAGGTGAAGAGAATAAACATCCTTGACTTTAGATCTTATTTGTAGAACATTTCTTGTTACTTTTTTTTAAAAAAATAATTTCTTTTTAATTTTATTTATGTGCATTGGTGTGAGGGTGTCAGAGCCATTGGAACTGGAATTACAGACAGTTGTGAGCTGCCATGTGGTGGCTGGGAATTGAACCTGGGTCCTTTCGAAGAGCAGACAGTGCTCTTAACCACTAGGCCATCTCTCCGGCCCCACTTGTTACTGTTTAAGTGAAAATTAGGTTTCAAATTTTCTAAATCCTCTACCAAATTGAAGCCCTTTCTTTCTATTCCTGATATGCTGTGGGTTTATTGTTTGTTTCGTTTGTTTTTTATCATGAACATGTATTGAACGGTGTCAAAAATTCCTTTTGTGTTGGTATTAATATCTTTTGTCCTATTAATGTAACAAACTACCATGATTATTTCAGCCATGAAATTGATTTTGCATTCCTACAAGAGACTTCTTAATGAATATTCCTTTCAAAATGGCTGGACCTGGTAATAAGAGATGGCCCAGCACTTAACGAGTGTGTGCCGCTCTTCCAGAGGACCCACATGGCAGCTCACAACTGTCTACTTTCAAGATACCCATTAACTTTCTGGTCTTTGTGACGCTAGACATGCAGACAATACACATACATGCATGTACACCAAATACATACAATACATAAAATAAAAACAAGTAGTTTTAACCAGGCTTGGTGGCGCACGCCTATAATCACAGCACTCGCGAGACAGAGGCAGGCAGATCGCTGTGAGTTCGAGGCCAGCCTGGTCTACAGAACAAGTCTAGGACAGCCATGGCTACACAGAGAGACCTGGTCTCGAAAAATAGGGGGGAAAATAGTAGTTTTTTTTCCTTTTAATCCCTAGATCCTAATGATAACACCATGTTAAAGATTACTTCTATGTGCATCTTCTTAAGGCATTCTCACTGCATGTCCTTCCCTTGGTCTTCTGCTCTTAACTCTACATTTTGGCAGTTTGACTTCAGTGCTGTTATCTGCAGAAAGCTAACTTAGATGTTGAGTAGAACAGATTTTAAAATGGAGTTGGACTAAAATTGATAATTTTTTGTATGAATGTTTGATAAAATTTACCAGGGCGTATATCTGAGTCTGTTGTTATAGAAAGATTTTGAATGATAAATTCACTTTTTATATGGAAGAGCTCTCTATTCTTACCGATGTCTCATAACATTTGATAGGTTATATTTTTTCAAGGATTGTGTTTTATTTTTATCTACATATTACATTTGTTAAATTTTTACCTACAGTTTTGTTGTTGTTTGTTGTTTTTCGAGACCAGGTTTCTCTTTAGCCTTGGCTGTCCTAGACTCTCTTTGTAGACCAAGTTGGCTTTGAACTCACAGCGATCTTCCTGCCTCCGCCTCCCAAGTGCTGGGATTGAAGGTCTGCGCCACCACACACCTACCTGCGTTTTTTTTGTTTGTTTGTTTGTTTTTTGTTGTTTTACTTGCTTTTCTTTTTTAAAATTTATTTATTTATTCACTTCACATCCTGGTCGTAGCCCCCATCCCTCCCCATCCACCCTCCTTTGTGGGAAGATTAAGCTTTGTCAAAGGTGGAAGTAGTCTTCGTGGGCTTTACCCTTGGGGCACCCCATGAAAACTTTGTGACAGACTGAGTGGAGCCATCCTGGGCCTGGAATTCAGGAAGCAGACCTGGGAACCCCAACTGGGCTATTGTTTTTCTAATTGACCCTCAATGGGAGAAGGAGACCGCCCTTCCCATGTGACTCAGGCAGGTGGGGAGGAGAGAACAACAGGTTCAGCCCGGGCTTGAGCGAGTGTGGAGCAGCGAACAGGCTGGACCAGCACGTGGGCCAAAGAGACACCTAAGGACCCGTCCCGTGGAACGGATACCAGAAGGTTCACTCTTTTGTCCCTTTAACCTCTTTTCCTTCTTGTGTAAGCTAGTTGGGTTGTATAATAAAGTTTAATTATTAAGAAACAGAGCCAACACTCCTCCCACATTCCCCTTCCCTATTCCTCAGAAGAGGGGAGCCCCTCTTTCAGCCCCCAGCTTCCAGCTCATCAAGCTGTGTCAGGACTGTGTGTCCTCTTCCTCTGTGTCCTGGCAAGAGAGTCCGTGTCAGAGGCAGCCGCCACTCTTCTTACTAAGAGACCCACATGAATCCAGAGCCACCCTTAGCTGCTGCATCTTTGTACTAGGTCCAGTCCATGCATGGTCCTTGGCTGGTGCTTCAGCCTCAGCAGGCCCCTGTGGGCCCTGCTTAGTTGACTCTGTAGGTCTCCTTGTGAGGCTCCTATCACCTCCAGGTCCTTTTCTGCCGCCTCCCTTCCCCACTGCCCACTTTCCCTAAAGTTCCCTACACATCTCCTAATGTTTGACTGTGAGTCTCAGCATCTGTTTTGAGGTGCTGCTAGATAGAGCCTCTCAGGGGACAACTTCGCTTAACGCCTGTCTGCAAGGCTTTTAGAGTGGTAGTGATTGAAGAGAGGGAACAGAGAGAGGCGGGGTGGGGGTGGGGCAGATATGAGAGGGCGTGGCTTTAGAGAAACTGTGGGCAGGGCATCTCTGTGACAACCTGGAGAGCTAAGTCATGATATGCTTCCCAGGGGATATGAGAGGGACTTGAGTAGAGACTCCTAATAGCAAGGGCCATAGAGACTAAAGAGGATAACCTCTAACTAGACAAGTCTCCTAATAGAGAGAGGGGAACACCAACCCGCCCACAAAAACTTTGACCCAGAGTTCACCCTGCCTACAAAATGTGCAGTGATAAATATAGAGTAGATGTGGCTGAGATTGAGGGAAGGTCCAGGCAATGCCAGGATCAACCCAAGGCCACCCTATGGGAGAGAAACAACCCCTGACATTACTACTGATACTCTGCTCTGCTTATACTTGCTTAATAAACATTATTTGTTTTTGTAATTTCTGTTATTTTTAAGTGATATTCCTGAGTTTATTTCTGATGTTGATAGAATTTTCTCTCCTTTATTTAAAAAAAAAAAAAAAAAAGCTTTGTTGGTAGTTTAAAAATACTGTCATTCTAGCCGGGCGTGGTGGCGCACGCCTTTAATCCCAGCACTTGGGAGGCAGAGGCAGGCGGATCGCTGTGAGTTCGAGGCCAGCCTGGTCTACAAAGTGAGTCCAGGATGGCCAAGGCTACACAGAGAAACCCTGTCTCGAAAAACCAAAAAAAAAAAAAAAAAAAACAACAAAACTGTCATTCTTTTAAAGGACCTACAAGCTAGCATTCTCCAGTTCTTGTTTCCTATTTTAGTTTCTGTTGTGCTCATTTCTTTCTTTTTCTTTTTTTCCTCCCTGGGGTGTAGTTTATTTGTCATTGTCATGGTGCTAGTGCTGCTTTGACTGAAGCAAGAGGTTCTGTTGTTCTGTTTCTCTCTTGTTTAAAACTAAAGTTTCATACTAAAGGAAACATTGCATGGGCTTGCTGCGTATAACTCCATGTTTCTTTATGAGATTATCTAACCATGAAAGAAACCTCCCCCTAAATAAAAGTTCAATCATATCTGTGAAATTTTAACAAAAAACAAACAAGAAAACCTCCAAAATCTCTAAAATAATTTGTGTGAATATGAAAGTACAGATTTCACTCATCTTATTTTCTCATTACTAAGGTCAAGCCTTTTTTCTTGTGTAGTCTTTCCTCGTTTAATCACGTTAATTACATAATGTAACTTCTATAGAATAGCCATTTTGTGTTCTGTCTTGCCTCAGGAACTTGCAGTGGTTTTTTATTTCCTGCAGATTGCATCCAGTCTCCCGTTAGTCATTCAGCAGTCTTCCTATTTCTTCATCTCAGTCATGCACATATAAATTTTATTAGCAGTTAGATTTTTGCTCATTCCTCTCTTCGGAGGAAAAACAACTATCTATGAAAGGATTTCATAATGTTTTTAAATCTGGTTACAGTGAGTCTTGGATATCATTGTCACTTTATAGTTATGTGATTAGTAGTTTAGACTTCGTGAGTAGTGATAATGATTTCCTTAGAGGGTTTTTGTAAAGATTCAGTGAAACACATCTGGCCATAGTAAACAAAATTTAGCAAGTGTGCAGGTTGGTTTTTGTCAGCCTGACAGAAACCTAGACATATTTGAGGAGAAGAAATCTTAATTGAGGAATTGTACTGGCTAGTTTTATGTCAGCTTGAAACAAGTTAGAGTCATTAAGAGAAAAAAACAATCAAACCAAAGTGCCTGATGTTGACCTCAAGCTACACACACACACCATAAGCATATTTTGTACATATCTATTTTTGTTCACAATACTTTTAAAGTCCAATATGCCTTAAACTAGATTGTGGTGTGTAATAGGGAATTGGATTGTGTTCAAGGCAAGTAAAACACAATATAGTTAGTACCTGGTACAGTGAATATTTTTTAAGGTGCTGGAAAGTATAGTATAGTTCATGCCTTTTTCATGGCAGATTTAAACCATTTCCAGGGTAAAATGTTGTCTCCCACTGCTTCTTTTGATTTCCTTTAGAGACCCATATTCGCTGCCTGTTACAAGTTTTAATGAAATATAACAGAAGAGAACATTTCTACTCTCTGCTTTTGACACCCTTTTTTTCCTTTCCTCCTCTCTTTCTCCAGAATGGTCCTAGTGCCAGGTCGTGTCATAAAATGTGCATTGACATTCAGCGGAGGCAAATCTACACCTTGGGCCGTTACTTGGATTCCTCTGTGAGGAACAGCAAGTCTCTAAAGAGTGACTTCTACCGTTATGACATTGACACCAATACCTGGATGTTACTAAGTGAAGACACTGCTGCTGATGGTGGACCAAAATTGGTGTTTGATCATCAGGTTTGGTGCTGTTACATGACAGTATAATTAACTAGTGCTGAGTAATTTTTGCCTTAGAGGTCTATTTTATTTTATTTATTTTTTATTTTATTTTATTTTACTTATTATATATACATATTCTGCTCGCATGTGTGCCTGCCTGTCAGAAGAGGGCACTAGATCTCATTGTAGATGGTTGTGAGCCACCATGTGGTTGCTGGGAATTGAACTCAGGACCTTTGGAAGAACAGACAGGGCTCTTAACCTCTGAGCCATGTCTCCAGCCCTAGAGGTCTATTTTAGATGTTTATAGTGTGCTATCTAACTGATGATGCTATTACAGGTAATAAAGATGACTATTTCAGGAAGTGCCAAGGTTGCTTTCCTTTTTTTTTTTTTGGTTTGGATTAGGATGACATATTAAACTGTTAATTTTAATGTTTATGTAATTGTTAATCTATTTAAAACTTTAGTATACAGTAGATAAAGCAGTATTAGGAAAAACTAATTTGGAGGTTTACAAACATATATAAACTATAACAATTACAGTTTACCCTGTTAATATTTTTTATTCTGTTTTTCTGGAAGAACATTAGAATCATTTGATAATGAGTTTGAAATCTAGAACTTCCTTCCAGTTAGACTAAAATACACTTAGTTTTGTTTGTAATTAGAAACGTTACAAAGCTATGTAGAAATTTGGCACATTCTAGATTAAGTTTAAACTCAGCATGTTATGTGTTATGGACAAGGCAATCATAACATCCAAATGACATGGAAACCACTTTAATTACTGTGGATGTGCCTCTCTTCATTCCTATCACAGTCAAAGAAAACAGTAGCTGTTTTGAATTTTTTAGGCAATTTTACTTAGTCAACCCCTTGACCACAGCTTTCAGATTGCAGAGACGTAAGATGTGCTCTGCTGTGTCAGCTAGCATGCCTACTGCTTGGGGGTAGGAGGTAATGATAGAATGATGCTCGGCGCCACCTTTGAGCTGAAGTCTTACATAGCAGCACATTCCCAGGGCTTTATTTATTGATTCTCGATAGATTGTTTTACTTTGTTTTGAAGGGATCTTATTTTTACGTTTTTGTTAATGCATGCTTAGAGTACAGAGACCTGCACCCGTCAAGTGCTGTAGGGAAAGACAAACGGCAGTACCCAGCTGAGCTGGGAACTGACACAGGCTCTTTAATACTAGCTTTTCAATTTACACGGTATAAAAGAACCATGGAAATGAAGACGCCCTTATGTGGTCCTAGTTCAGGTAAACCATGTGTCCTATGCTGTCAGCAAGCAGCAGCTGTCAGAGCCTCCAGCTTATGTTTGATTTCATGCAAATAAAGCTGTAAGTTAGAACTTACTAACTTGTGTTCATGACACTCCAAAAATTGTTTGTGGTACCATGATGCGCTAGGGCTTAGTACGTCATGGGCAAAATTTAGAAGAACATGAGAAAGATAAAGGCATGTTTAAAATTGTTTTTCCATCTTCCATTTTAACATTTAAAAAGTGAAATTCAAACACTTGTATTTCTGGAAAGCATATGGCAGCTTAGATCTTAAACTTTCAGTGTTGCTTTGCTTAGTTTTCAAGAACAGTGAGAATTCTAACAAAAAGATTTTAAAAACCATATGTAAATCATATATCCAGAGAAACTGGGAGCCAGAGAAAGCTCACAATTCCTTGTAAGTCTAATCAAAAACAGCAGAAAAGCCTGGTCCAGGTGCTGAAGCCCCATGCTGTTCAGTGAAGAGAGCTTGAGATGCAGGCCCTGCTGGGGGCCGCAGACTCCACAGTGGCTACAGCAGAGCAGCTGCTAGGAGAGAGAGGCAGAGAACTAGCCTGTAGCTGAGTCAGGATGCCCAGCAGCTTTAAGAAACAGTGTTTTCTAAAAGGGAACCACTTTGACAGGTGGGGACACTGGCTCCTTTTGCAGTAGCCAGTGAGCTAGGGAGATCCAAACCGTGAGAACCAGTCAGTGAGGTAGCTTGTTGGGTAAAAGTACCTGTTGCCAAGGTTGCTCTCCACCATCCACAGGGTGAAAGGAAAGAACTGAGACATCCGTATGCACACTGGCAGAGCATGCCCGTGCACAGGGGTATAAGCATGCACATGCAGAGTCAAATTAATTAATACCCTGAGATAGACCACCTCTAAGCCAGGTGAGCTCTTAGCCTTAGACAAGACATGTCTTCACAGAAGCATGCCTCTATGCAGCAGCACCAGGGTCCTCACGTCGTGATGTCCCTCTTCGATAGGAACTCTCTAAAAGCTGTTGGGTCCAAGGAAAAACCATCTTACTTAAATGTGAAAAATTATAAACAGTAACAAGCACCAGATCTTAAGAGAAATACTTTAAAGAAAATAATAATTTTAAAAACCTTTCTTTCATACAAAAGTAGGTGAGAATTGTGTTTCGACATTCAACAGTTTAACAACATAATGGAGCTTGAAACTGAAGATAACTACATACAGAGTATAAATTGAGAAATGCAGATGGGGTAGCCATATGGTGCGAGTAGGTAAAAGAAACCATGTATAGGACAGAAACGAGGGCTAACGAGATGACTTAGGGGTAAAAGCACTTGTGGTTCCAGCTTGGCAACCTGAGTTCAATCTCTGGGCCCCTGGGAAAGGCGCAGGAGAGGAACCCACTGTACAGAATTGTCACCTGACCACTGCGCACACACCTCACTGTAAAAATAATAAAATTAAAGGAACAACAATATTTTCAGAAATAGAGACTAATCTGTAAGCATAAATAAGAATAGGAATGAGCCATAATAGTTTAAAACAAAACAAAAATAGATAAAAATATTTGAGACAATTACAGAGACCAGAAAATGAGAGCCAGCCAGCTATCTCTAAAGCATATTAATAACACTAAATTTAAAATGCACTGTTTTAGTCAAAAGACAAAATGATGAAGCCACATAGAGCTAAAATGAGACTGGTTGTATATCTACTTTCAGTGTTGTTTTGTATTTCTATGGCTATGATAAAATACCTGAAGTATTTAACTTACAAAGAGAAAAGACTTTTTTTGGCTCATGGTTGTGACACTCTAGTCCAGGTGGCATCATTGCTTGGGGTCTGGTAAGGGCAGCAGCGTGTTATAATGAGCCAGACTACTTACATGAACTGATGCACAGAAGAGAGAGGGCAGGTCAGAATCTCACAGTCTTTTTCTATGTTCACAGTCTTAATGGTCTAATGACCTTCTGAAGGCCATGCCTCCAAAAGTCTACAGCATCTGTCAATAAAGCCAGACTATTAACATGTAGGCCTTTGGGGGACACTACCCCTATTTAGACTGTAGCAAATACCAAGAGACAAAAAGGTGTTTAGGAAAAAACAGTGTGAACCATGTATTAAAGAGTTGAGCAGATTGCCCTTTAAATATAAATGCTTTAAGAAATTACTAGAAATGGGATGTAAGCTAGTCAGTAAGTAGCAGGAAAGAATCCTGTTGAAGAGTTGAAGATCTCAGTGTCTTGGCCTTCTTTCTGGACAAAGTGTGTAATTGACAGAGCAAATAGATAAAGACACTACAGGAGAACACATTGGCAACAGTGCTGAAAACAGCAGTGCCCTTCAGGACTTGAACAGTTTGTAGGAGCTTTCCTGAAGGTAGACAGCAGTCAGATCGCATCGAGCTGGGAAAGTCATGAACCAGAGCATTCGGCTTAAGACTGCAGCAAAGGCTGAGGTATAAGGAGTCCAGAAGTCTATATACTCTGAGCAGATATTAAGTTCTGGCTTAGGGACTGAGTAGCAGGGCACCCCCTAGTCTAATAAAGTAGCACTTGGCTGTGATAATTTATAAAAATTTTTAAAATGGGTAACATGTAGAAAAAGAAAATTGGGATTGTCTACTGCTTATTGGGTTTTAGAAGTTATATAACCTGACAGAGTAGATAAGTAGCTTTCCAACTTTTAAATTCAGTTAGGGTTTTTTTGTTTGCTTGTGTGGGTGTGAGTGTGTGTGGTGTGTGTCTCTGTCTCACTTTGTAGCCCCAGCTGGTCTGAAAATTACTATGTAGATGAGATTAGCCAACCTCAAACTCAAAGAGTTTTGCCTTAGCCTCTTGAGTGGTGAGATTAAAAACATGTGTCACCACACCCATTAAACTTTGATCTATAAATTTTTATAAAAATATCACAGTTTACCATTAGTTTTTATAACTATTTTTCAGAGATTAAAAACAGGGCCTAGAGATAGCTGGGCAGTTAAAAGCGTGTGCTGCCCTTGCAGAGGACCAGCATTGAGTCCCCAGCGCCCGTGCCTGGTGTGCTACAGCTGTCTCTAGTGTCCCACAGTTACCTGTAACTCTAGCTCCAGGTGCTCTGACACCTTCTTTTGAGCTCCAAGGGCACCTTGCATGCATGTGGACATGCCCATGCACAGACTCAGACACACAAATACATCATTTAAAGTAAAATAAATGCTAAAAAAAAAAAAAAAAAAATAGGTAAGAGAACTAAATAAACCAGGTGTGGTGGTGCCACATGCCTTAAATCCCAGCACTCGGGAGGCAAAGGCAGGCAGAGCACTGTGAGTTCGAGGCCAGCCTGGTCTACAAAGCAAGTCTAGGATAGCCAAGGCTACACAGAGAAACTCTTGTCTTTAAAAACAAAAAAATAGAAAACTAAAGAACAAATTATTAAACTGGATAAACAGCATTAAGATATCTAGACGGATTCAAATTTGTTGATAATTAATCCTCGTTTTAAAAAAACGTATATCTTAGTACAGGAATGCATAGTGTATAAATACAGTTATCCCTGTTTCACCCTGTATGTTGGAAGTGTGGGGGAGGGATCTCCATGCTGATACCATGGCCCTCCTGGTTTTTGTGAGTTAGCAAAATAAAGATGTTTATACTGTAGCCCTGATGACAGTTAAGAATGTCAAACTAAAAACTCCCAAAAGGAAAGAATACCAAGCCAGCCAGGAATAAGAGAGACCTTACCTCAAACACATACACACACACACACACACAATGTTAGAATCTTTTTTTTCTTGCAGTACTTAATTTTTAAAATTGCCTTTTAAAACTATTAAAGTAGCTTTGTGTTAAAATTAAGAAGTAAAAATAATTTAAGAAGTAATTATATGACAGCAGCAGTTTGGTGGAAGAAGAGACTCAGACTTGTAACAGGCAGCATTGTGCTGGAGTGAAAGCACAGATGTTTTGTATACATAATATATTCTTCAAATGCAAATGGCACTCAGCTTTGATATTTGAGCTCCAGCCTGACTTTGATATAGAATTTGATTGTTTATTATCTTGTGACAAACATCTGTTTCCTCTTACGTTATTTTATGGTAGGCTGTAATTTTTATTTGAAGGAGTGTAATAATCAAGGTTGTCTTGAATTGCATAGCTTAATTAAATGAAAATCAAATTTATAATGTAAAAAGAGACAGTTCTTTACACTATGGAAATCAGTTTGGAGACATGTTTGCAAATACCTTTTGGTTTCTGTTGTAGTTGTTGTTTGTTTGTGTTTGTCTTTTTGCTTTTTTCCAGACAGGGTTTCTCTGTGTAGCTGTGGCTGTCCTGGAACTCAGTCTGGAGACCATGCAGGCCTCAAACTCAATAATCTGCCTCCTGAGGATCCTGGGATTAAAGGAGTGTGCCACCACCACCTGGCTTGTTTTATTATTTTACAACATAATTTGAAGAATTTTGTAAAATACGTGTAGAAGTTAATTTAGCTGCATCATGCTAATTTGCATGTTGGATGTCTGCTTTCTTGTAAAACAAATACAATTATTAAGAAGATGCTTTCGTAGAACTGAAAGGTAGGAGTTTTTCTAAGGAGTGTGAAGAGGAGCGTATGTTCACAATTCATCCATAGAATTATGGTCAGTATACACGCTTAGTGAAAAACCAGTATATGGTGGACCATTGTTGACTTTGGTAAAAAATAATATAGCATAGCATTGAGAAAACAAAGCTTCTTAACTCAATGTATTCATTTTAATTGGGATAAATGAAAATTGAAAAGGTATTTAGAAACTGAATTTTTGAGCAGTTTTACAATATGTGTGTATAATAATTAAGAGATGTACTAATATCATTAAAAGCAAAGTACAGGGTTTTCCTGAGAATGTGAAGTCACACATACTGATTTCCCTTGGCACAAATGACAGGAACAAACTAAAACTTCAGTCTGTTGCCTTGTTCTCATAGATGTGTATGGACTCAGAAAAGCATATGATCTACACCTTTGGTGGTAGAATTTTGACCTGTAATGGCAGCGTAGATGACAGCAGAGCCAGTGAGCCACAGTTCAGTGGCTTGTTTGCCTTCAACTGTCAGTGTCAAACCTGGAAACTTCTTCGAGAGGACTCCTGTAATGCTGGCCCTGAGGACATCCAGTCTCGAATTGGACACTGCATGTTGTTCCACTCAGTAAGATATTCTGTGCATTATGCTATTTTGTCATATGTATCTTTATAGGAAAGAATCAGTAAGAAGGCAGAGCTTTTTGCTAGAAATATGTGATTAATATAGCAGTGACAGAAAATAGAACATTAGCGGTCAACTGTCCTTTAGTCATTTTCATCAACTTAGAAACTTGTAGATGACTATTACATGAAAATAAAGCTAGATGCTTTTATTATTGACTTTACTGGTTACCTAGTTAATGTATAGTTAATTATTTGCAAACTTTCCTTAGCAATTAGAATGATAATTTTGAAATATATTGCCTATTACTACTCTCAATTAAGTACAAGTTGATTTTTATAGACTTTATTTTGGAAGCATGTAATGAAATCTTTCTTATTATGAACAAAGCACTAGGACATATTTTATTTAACATGCATGTTTTAAGATATTCTTTTAATGAAGTACAAAGAATGTAATAATGAATTTATGTGTGCAGATCTGCCCATTTGATCAGTAAACAATCTATGTTTTTAATGTAGCTTTCCTATTTTAGTTTCATTCCCTGTCGTTTTTAGAGCCTATTACATTTTATTGTGTGGGAAGTATTTTCAAGAAGCCCTCAGCTAGGGCGTCCTTATTTAACAGGCCCTTCATACCTGTGGGCTGTGTGTGCACCGATTCAAACAACCATCGATTGGAAATGTTTTTATTTAATTTTTTGTCTCCACTGAACAACTGTACAGACTTAAAAAAAAAAAAACTTTATTTACTGCACAACTGCTCTCATGTCCTGTAGTTTATATTAGCTATTAAAAGTAGTGTAGAGATGATTTAAAGCACATAAGATATGTATACATTTTATGCAAATCCTGAAGAACTTTGGGGCCACCCAATTTGTGTATCAGGATGAGGACCTGTGCTGACACTGAGGGGCAACTGCAGCTACAAATAATACTATAGTGTATGACAGACTGACACAGACTTAAAAATGGTGTTAGCATTGTCATACCCAACTACAGTGAAAGCAGTTTATTGATACTGTATATGGCTAGTGTGCGTTTGCGTTGTTCTGATACCGTGAATGATCGATCCCCTTTCAGAAGTGGTGAGTTTAGGTCAGGA
Organism: Acomys russatus; assembly: GCF_903995435.1. Lineage (NCBI taxonomy): Eukaryota > Metazoa > Chordata > Mammalia > Rodentia > Muridae > Acomys > Acomys russatus. The sequence goes on along the minus strand of NC_067146.1, from coordinate 10,981,609 downwards.
TCCCAGCCCTGTGCGCTGCCTTGTGTCCTTCATTTCTCTCCGTGTGCCTCACTGCTACCTCTTGCTTTAAGAAATCAGAATTATTTGTATTCTACAGTGCTTCCCATTCTCACTTCAGTGATTGGATCTTCATTGCATCATTTAATGTGTTTGTCTACAATATTTTCTATAAACTAGCTATTTCTATCTGGAGGCTTGATCTATATTCACTGTTCTTCCAGGGAAATGCCAAGAGGAAACACAACAGCAGGTCACCAATACTCTGATCACAGAATATCAACAGGCATTTAATGTCTGGCTATAATGTTTTTTATGTATATCAGTGAGTTTAGGAATTATTAGTTTGATTGATCATTTATGAAATTGCCTGCAATAGTTTACCTATTGCTTGTAGCAGCCATTCATATTCATTGTCTAGATTTCAAAAAAATGGTGATTTTTTTTTTCCCCTGGGATGTTCTTGTTTTTTCTGCATTTATTAGCTGTAACTTTTTCTTTAAAAGAACAACAAAACATCATCTTTATGTCATGAATTATTTGGCTACTCTAAAACGAAACCATGTGATGCTTGGGCTAGGCCTTACGATAGACACCTGTGATACCAGCTCCGTGGAGACTAAGATCAGTAGACTGAGCTTGTGGTCAACCTGGGCTACACAGAGCAAGTTCAAGGCCATCCCGGAACACACAAAAAAGTCCTGTCTTTAAAAGTCTTAAGTGAAGCCGGGCGTGGTGGCGCATGCCTTTAAATGCCAGCACTGGGGGGCAGAGGCAGGCGGGTTGCTGAGTTCGAGGCCAGGATGGCCAAGGCTACTCAGAGAAACCCTGTCTCGAAAAAACCAAAAAAAAAAAAAAAAAAAAAAAAAAGTCTTAGGTGAATTGTTGGGTGTGGTGGTGTATACCTTTGATATGAACAGAACCAATGGGAATCTCTGTCAGTTCCAGGCCACCCTAGCTACATAGTGAGTTCCAGGTCAGCCAGAGCTAGTACGACTCTGTCTTAAATAAGTCTAAGCAAATGGGTAGGTGTCTGTTTGTTTGGTTGATACTCATTTTAATGAATTCAGGTTCCAAAGTTAACCAGTGAGATCATAAGAAAGCATCATATTATAAGCTCCTGAATTTTTTATATACATAATATTTTAAATTAAATGCTGTCAGGTTTTTTGTTGTTTTCATTTTTATTTTTAAATCTGTCTTTGGTCAGTAAGAGCTTCTTTATCTGTATATACACATTTATTTTTTGGTTTAAAAAAAAGCAAATCATGAATTTTCACTGATAGATCTAATACAAGTTATATTTTTTCTTTTACTTAGTGGCTTTGAATTTTGTACTTGTATATCTTTTAAGGCTAAAGATCTTATTTTCATGTGTATTACATTACTTGTTTCATCTGTGAAATTTTTCTAATTGTCAGAGCTGACAACAAAATCACTACTGCTTCCAAAATTAAAATTGCTTTCTGATGAATTTTTTTAAAGATTTATTTATTTATTTTATATATGTGTGTGCTCTGTCTGCATGTATACCTGCAGGCCGGAAGAGGGCATCAGATCACATGACAGATGGTTGTCAACCACCATGTGGTTGTTGGGAATTGAACTCAGGACCTGTGGAAGAGCAGACAGTGCTCTTAACCACTGAACCATTTCTCCAGCCCCACATGTAGAATTTTTAATTTAATCCAGCACAATACTTCTAAGTGTGGTTAGAACTTTATGTACACATAAAGGTTTGTATACAGATAGATTTTTTTCATTTTTTAAACTTTAATGGTCTAATAAAACATGTATATGGCTATAAAATAAAAATGTAAGTCAAAGTACTTTTAGAGAGCTCTAGCGTTTATTTCAGGGGTAAGGAGTTCTATTTATTCCTTTTGGGTTGCTATTCTTTATTTCTATGTTTTGATTTATCCAAGCACATGTTTTAGCTTGCTCACTCTCATAGTCACACAAAAGGCGGCACCCTTGCTAGTCTGCTGTAGCAGGGTACCTTAGTTGTGGTAGTGTGGAAAGAACTGCCTCTTTCTTCTTCATTCCAGCAAAGTAATGTTGTGTGGACTCTTTCATAAAACTGTTGTTATAGATGTAAAGTATCAAGGATCATTCTCAGTTCTTCATTGGAATTGACAACTCCTTTCTTCCTTTTTTTTTTTTTAAAGAAAAACCGTTGCTTATATGTATTTGGTGGCCAGCGATCTAAGACCTATTTGAATGATTTCTTTAGCTATGATGTGGACTCTGATCATGTAGACATAATTTCAGATGGCACCAAAAAAGACTCTGGAATGGGTAAGAATATTTCTCATGCTATAACTGCTTTTCATAGAAAACTAATGTTCATTTTCTCCTTTTTCTAACCATCCTTCACACTTTCTCTATTTCTTTAACTGATATAGCTCTAAATAAAATGAATAAAATTGCCCAATTCCTTCTGTTTAAAAATATGTGATTTAAGCCAGCCATTTGGGATGCAGACGCAGGCAGATCTTTGTGAGTTCAAGGCCAGTGTAGTCTACAGGGAGAGTTTCAAGACAACCAAGGCTGCACAGAGAAACCCTGTCTTGGAAAACAAACAAACAAACAAAAAAAAAAATATGTGACTTGCTATTATTTCTTTTAAGCAGAAATACAATATGTAAATTTCCAAAAAGTAAACGTGTGTGTGTGTGTGTGTGTGTGTGTGTGCGCGCGCGCACGCGCGCATCCTGGAAAATGGGCTTTGCAAAAAAGCAGCATCTTAAAAAGTACTGTACATTTGCTGATGCTGTCTGCTTCTTGTTTTCACTGGAGTGAACTGTAGCTGAAACTGCAGCAGAGTAGAGTGTCGTCATGCAGTCAGCTGTACCTTGTAAGCATACGAGCTCATAAATAGGTGAGCTCCTACCAGTAAGGTGGCTGTTTGCTAGGCTCATGTACATTGTCCTGGCATGATTACTAATATACTGTACTTAATATTTTTAAAAGTCTTATTTTGGTAATTAACATTTAACTAACAGAGTCATTGCTTTACCTGTGAATACAATATTCAGAAGAATAGATTTGATTAAGGCCCAGATTGGTACTGTGGTTAGAAATTAGATCAGCTTACTTTTCATTTTAGCTGCCATATATAAAAAAGATCCTCTAATCAATGGAGCTCGTACACAATACATTTTTAAATACCTATGTTTAGACTGGAAAGGTAGCTCTGTCAGTAAAGTATTGCTGCACAAACATGAAGGCCTGAGTTCAGATCTCCAGTACCTATTTAAAAGCCAGGTATGCTGCTGTGTGTCTGTAACGCCAGTGTTGGGTAATAAAACAGGCAGATCACTGCACTCTACCGGGCTAGCAGAGGCAGTAGGACCTGACTCAAAAAATAATAAGATAGGTAGAGAAAAATCAACCTCTCTCCCCACCCACCCCCTCTCTCATCCACATGCCTCTTCCCCCTACACACATATACCCACACAAACCAATATATATGGTATAGGTATCATTTATGGGTGCTATGTTAGAGTAAGCTTCTCTTACTCTATAAGAAGAAAGGTTGGGCTTTTGAGGTCTAAGTGGGCAAAGTCCTTGTGGTACATACCAAATGGCCTGAGTTCCATCCTTAGATCTCATGGTAGAAGGAGAACTAGGTCCTAGAAGTTATCTTCTGACCTCTGCAGACATACTCTATGACAAGTAGCCTGTCTACTCAGAAACACAATTGTAATAAATAAAAATTAAATCATCTTAAAAGAAGAAACCTTCCTTTCTTTAAATAAAAGTTAACAGTAAAGAAAAAAAAAAGTGGAGTCATTTGGCTCTCGGGAACTCTGTTCACACCCTGCCTGCTGGAGTGCAGGCTAGAGGGTTATTTTCTGTGCCACTGAGGCAGATCATTGGGTATTATAGTGCATTTTTATATTCTGGTAGAAAGCAGACCTCCTAAACACTTCTATAGCAAAATGAGTTGCACTCCAAGAAACAAGACTTAGAATAATATAAAAGCACTCAGTGGTATTAGATGCTACAAGACAAAGAAGAGGAACTTCTGAAAAATGCTCAAAAAAAAAAAAAAAAAATTACTGAACTGGAAATTTTTTCTTAACCAAAATAGTGAAAAAAGAGAAGAAATAATTTTAGGTCCATTTGGTAGCTCTGTGTTTGCCTTCTAGAACTGTCTGTCCTATTAGACAGCAGCTTAAACACTTGCAAGGACAAGACTTCCAGAGTGGACCACCTGGACTGAGGCAGTCATCCACTGCTGTCTCCAAGGCCCCAGGCTTGCTTTTCTGCTGCACTGTCTTTAATAAAAGGTGTTAGCTACCTGGACACAGTTAGTTGAAGTGCTTCAGACATCATGGGGGAAGGGCAGGGAATGCAGAATTTGACCTGACAGCTCCCAGTGGGATTTGTAATAAAAAATAATAGACAGGTACCATTCGATATAAAAGATTGGTATAAGAACATAATGGGGGAAATCCCACAAATTTTTAAGAAAAAAGACATCATCACAGTGAATTTCTTGGCCTGCTTTTTAAAACAATATCATACAAAAATGACAGTCAGTCATTTGGTGGTACCTGGAATAGCAGCCTCCGCTTGTAATTCAGATACAGAAGCTTAGATAGTGAATACTGTCACTTTCCCTTACTGTTTACTCTTTTTCTGTCACTGAAGTAGGATAGTGTGGAAATACATAATTTAATTTGTATTACCTCTGGCTTGTAAGAGTTAGTCTAGACCCCCTGGTGCCCCTGGGGTGGGAGGGTGGGATTCTACTCTCCTTGTAAAGGCTGCAGTGTGGTAGCTGACAGCACAGATAGTTGAAAGCTGTAGTATGTTGGGTCCGTGTATGAGAGGATATACTTCTGAAACCGTAATAACTTCACGTATTTTTGGTGGTGTCATTTATTAGTTTCCTGAATGTTTTGAATGTTAATGACGTGGCTATTAATTGGATCCAGGCTCGTGCTCAGGCTCTAACCCTCATGCCAGCTCCAGCAGCTGTTTTTATTTAGACCCCACTATTTGCCAGATTATCTTTTATTAATGGCATGATTCTGGCATGTTAAATAATACATTAAGCATAATACAGCCACGTGGTGATAGATCTGAAAGAGTTTGAGGAAAAGGATTCTTTTCACTGTATGGAAATACTTAGCAAGACTAAAAGAAAAAAAAGTATCAAAGAGTAATAGTGGAATAACGCTACTTTAAAATTTTGTTTTGGAATAAATTTAATGCCTATAATTTGAAAACATTTAAATTAGTAACTATTAAGTATTCATTTACATAACCATTATGTAGTCATTGTTATCCTTAATCAAAGTTATGACTAGCAAAGTTATGGCAGTTCTTTGTGCATTTTTTGTTGTAACTAGAAAAGTAATAATCTCACGGTAGAGAATCTGAAACAACAAAAAAAGCCAAAAAACCAGAATGACACAAACAATCCACCATTCAGAAATAGTCTAGTAACATTTTGGTTCATCTCCTCCTAATCTTTTAAAGGGGGGGGTTGTACCAATTTTTTTTCCCGATATTTTAAATTTTACATAGATTTTTTTTTCTTTATTATAGTTTTATTGCAGTGAGCTTAAACAGAAAGTCAAGTTGTCTCATTCACTGGTTACTACTGTTGTCAACTCTGCCAAATCAATAATACTTTTTTTTTTTTTTTTTTTGCTGTGCATTGTTTAGTTTTTAATTGGTTTACAGGAAATTAAGCACACAAATCTGTCATTAAATGGATAGTATTTGTTGATTGTTTACTAGCATTTAAGATTTTTTTGGACCTTCTCTCTTCAAATATTTCATTGTCTTCCATTTACCAAGGGTTTTTTAGGCACTAAGGATCCACATGTGGGCCCCAGGAGTGAGCTAACTCAGGAAGTTCATATTCTAGTGAGGAGTGACCTGCAGTGTGTCCCGGCACTGGGAAGGGGAGAGGCTGGTGCTGGGCTAACGAGGCGAGGCGCGAGAGGGTGCCAGCTAGAGAGGGGTGTTCCAGACTGGAAGTGAGGAGTAGAACCCCTCAAACAGTGGGAGTTTTTTCCTAAATAAGTAATTGCAATTTAACTTTAGCCAGATTGGATTTCTTTTTAATATATCACTGTTATTTAAATATATATTTTCCAAGTGGCTGACTTTTACAATAATCCTAAGAGTTTCATTGCTGAAAAAGCTCCAAACTAGTACATTGTATGTTGCAGTGTTTCACTGAGAACTTTTCTGGCAGAGTTGACCATCTGGTTTGAACCAGCTGGCATGTGTGCCCTCCTAAAACTCCTACAGTTATGCTTGGAATTGAAGAGCACTGGTGCTCAGTTGGCTATCAAAGTGAAACAAACTATTTTGTTATGTTTTCTGTTTGGCTGGTTTGGGTTTTGGTCTGCCCTGGTCTGTACCTGCTCCTCCCCTCTCCTCTCCCCCCTCCTTCTTCTCCTTCCTTCCCACTCCCTTTCTCATGCCTTCCCTTTCTGCTTTCCATCTCTTCTCACTTTCTTAGAGGCTTCTAGTACCTAGCAGGGATTAAGACCTGAGTTCGAGCGCTCAGGTCCCATTTAGGTCCTTAGTCAGGTAGCCTTACCCAATGCTTTAGGCAGTGATTCTGTCCAAGATGCACCGGGGTTGTAGCTGCAGAAAGCTGGGGCTGCTCACGCCTCCTTGTTAGGTTGCTGTTGTTGGGTATCTTAGTTTTCTCCAGATGTCATTACTACCCTCAGGTGGCATTGATTCATCCAGTAACCATCAAGTCACCCTTTTTGGTTTGGTTTGGTTTTTTCCAAGACAGGATTTCTCTGTGTAGTCTTGGTATCCTGGACTTGCTTTGTAAACCAGGGTGGCCTCCAACTCAGAGATCTGCCTGCCTCCGTGCTCAGCTAGGTCATCTCAGCTTTACAGCATGTCTCTGTGCCCATTGCCACTTTACTCTGTACTAGTTTGGGCTGTCTCACCATTTGCCTTCTGTATTTAGGCCCCGCGTGCCTCCTCTCTGCCCAGCTCATTCCCTGCTGCATTACTTATGAAGAGCAGCACCGCAGGCCTAACATTTAATGTGTAGATGGTTTTTGGTTACTTACTGGGTGCCAAACAGCAAACTAGGCAGTAGGAATACAGTTATAAATATGGGCTCCGTCCTTATATAGCTCTTTTTGTGAATGAAAAAGACAAAGAAGTAAGTTGATCTGACTTTTTGATTACAGCTAAGAATCAGAGAAGAATCTTTTGTTTCTAGACAACCTGACCACTTAATAGGCCGAAGCTTGGTTCCCCGCGCTGTTGCTACACTACTTCTTTCATTAGCGCTGGCTATTACCTCTAGAGAGGACATGCTTGTTCTTGCCTTTGAACTTGCTGCCATGCTATTCCCCCAGTTTTTCCATCCTTCTTTGAAAATGTAATTTTGGTCACCTCTCAGATCTTATTTTGTAGAATTTGGTCTCTTGAAATTCTTTCCTAACTCTTGAGACAGGCTAGGACTTAAAGTGTGTGGGTCTGGACGTAATGGATAACACTAACCCAGGTGCACCCTGACTCTGCATTTCAGGTCCTTTGGAAAACTCTTGGGGAGGGACACATATTTTATTCATAATTACTCAAAAATACATTCAGACT